>NC_048281.1:23563976-23869601 GCF_009762535.1 Notolabrus celidotus
GTAATTCTGCACACAGCTACTTCAGAATATTTTCCTTTTAGGTTGTAATGTTCCAAAGATAAGCACATAAATTCCTGCTGAACACACGGGCAGATGTTTTGAACCTATCACTTCACTCAACTCTTCCACTGTTTTTATAGATTTTTTTAATCTAGTGTTTCACATTGCCCCATCTTTCTGTCTCTACTCCAGGTATCTTGGCGGAGGACTTCCAGGGGAGAAAGCTCCAGTAGCTACAGCTTCTACCCAAAGCAGGGAGCGCCTCGCAGCAGTCAAACAAGCCCTGCGAGCCCTGGGCTTCAACAAGCAGGTATTGATTGACTCCTGCTCAGCCCTTTTATTCAAAGGTTGTTGACAGCAGGGCGCATTCAAAGTGTTGATGTTAGAGAACCTGAAATCACTACTTATGGGGTTATTGATAGGATGCACCTGAGAGTTTAGCTCCCTGGAGTCACACCCTGGATCTTACTGATGAAGCAGGCACAAAAAGGAGTCCTCTGAAGTGCAAAACAGCCACATGAGAAACTTTCCCCTCTCTTTGACGATCTTACCTTATGCAGAACATAAGTAATAGTTATTTTATGAGTCAATAATCTAAATAATCTGCTGGATAATGACACAGTAAGTTGTAACTTCACAAATTGATGAGTATGGCACACACTCCCTTAAATAATTGACTACAGTCTACACTCGAGGGAAACTGCAGGCTGCAAGGAACACAACAAATCAAACAACAGATGCAGATTTGCAGATATTTCCAGCTTCCTGATTTGGTACTTATCAGGTTTTAATGACCTTTTTAAGACTTCATGAAACATGACCACATTGGGTGAACCAGACTTTGATTCCTGCACTCAGCTCTTATGTATAGCGTTGTACAGTCTGTCCTGAACACCACCAGCCGTGTCCCCGGCCCATTATCAGCTTCTATTCTTAGACCCACAGTCAGCATCTGTCAGCAGCGAGTGACCACCATCTCACCTTTTAATCCAGCAGCAGTAAATACACGCAAGCAAAGCGTAGGGGACAGAGGGAGAGCGGTAGATAGTGGTAGTATCAGAGGGTTAGTAGTGTCCGACGGATAAGACAGAGCGACTAAGGGACTGAGGAGGGAATGGGGGGAGTAGCAGTGGAAGTGATGGACCACCCATTGGTCTTCTGTCTAAGTCTAATCAAGGGACGACTCCGAGTCCAGACCCAAAGGTCAATCGTCATTAACGCTCCCCAGCGCTCCTTTTTCTTTCACCAGCTCCCATTCTTCTCCTTCTCCTAAGAGTGGGGGGAGTCTGTCTGTGTATAGAGTGTCAGACAGAGACTAATGCACATGTTTATCTCCCAGATATCAGCTTCAGTGTCCTGCCTTGAGAGAGTGCACGCGCATATATATATATTCACACACAAGCACACATGTAAACTCAAACATCCCCCTCTTAGAGAATCAGAGCTGTGTGTGAGAGAGAGAGGGAGGGAGGGAGGGAGGGAGGGAGGGAGGGAGAGAGAGAGAGAGAGAGAGAGAGAGAGAGAGAGAGAGAGAAGGAGAGAGGGGGTATTCTGTTAAGCGCCCTCTAGTCAAGGGCAGAGAGGAAGGGAGAGGGGGGACATGGAGGGAGGGAAGTGTGTGAATGAAGGGAGGAAGGTTGAGGGGTCAGAGAAAAAAAATTTGCTAATTTTCTGAATGGTATAAACGGCCGTGATTATCATAAATCTGCAAAACATTGACATCAATGCCTTCCTTTATTTTCTGTAACATTCAGTCCAAAACCATTCATCCCTACCTAATGATTAGAATTAGATTAAAATTATTTGAAGCTTGGTTTGCTGTCACGGGATTGTTTGTGATTAACAATGTGATTATTTGACTTTCCACTGATATAAAAGGGCAGCTTATTTACTCTAGATTATTTTATTTTTTTAACTTTATTGTTGTTTTGTAACAAATATATATCAAACAATTCAGACAACTTAAGACAGACAAGGTCATCACGAGTGAGGTAAAATGTTTGACATGAAATACCATATAGTCAATACATAAGGGAAAGAAATAATAATAATAATAATAATAATAATAATAATAATAATAATAATAATAATAATAATGATAAAAATTATAATGACAATAACAATAATAATAATAATAATAACAATAATAATAATAAAATAGATTAGCAAGAATTAGAATAAAAAAAATTTGAATAGTAAAAATAGTAATAATAATAATGATAATAAAAACAATAAAAATAATTAATAATAACTAAAATAATAATAACAATAATAATAAAAGCAACAATAATCATAATAATACTAAAGAATAATAACAACAAAAACAAACATAAAATAATAATAATAAATAATAATAATTATGATTAATATGCGTATCATTTATTATTATTATTATTAATATGACTAATAATAATAATAAAAATGATAATACTAACAATAATAATAATAATAATAATAATAATAATGATAATAATAATGATGATAACAATAATAAGAAAAATGATGAATACAATGAATACATATTTTTAAAATAGTGGGGTGTTGGAATGGGTTGCTCAACAGTATAAATGTCCAGTTCCTAAGTGTCAAATCATTTCTTTTAAATCCTTAAGGTCCCGTTAATTCACAGGAAAATGGAACACAGCAAAATACATGTAAATACTGACATCATTGTAAGCTCTCACAAGTGTTTCAGCTCCTCTGATATTTGTCCCCTTTTTTCAGCTTATCTACTTTTTTAGATTTAAAATTTACAGTTCAATTTTAAAATTTCTGTCAGGAATTTTGAAGGCATTGGCCTCTTCTTCTTTTTTTTTTTTGGGTCATCAAACCTTCTTAAATCTTATGTAAATCTACCTGTATCTCATATTTTTTGTTCATCTATCTATCTAATCCCTCCCTCTCTCTCTCCCTCTTTTAGGAGGTTGACTCAGTGTTCACACTGTTATCTGCAGTGCTCCATATCGGGGACCTGCGTTTTACTGCACTGACAGATGCCGATACAGCCTTCCCCTCTGACCTGCAGCTGCTGGAGAGAGGTCAGTGCACCTATCACATGACCAGGGTCACATATCCACCTCGTGCGTGGATCGTGGAACGAGGAGGAAGGGTGCATCACACCCACTCATCGTGTTTACCATGTCGTCATCGCTCTCCCCCTTTCTCCCTCCTGTGGAGTTCTGTTTGGCAGCTTGCCAACACTAGCTTAAGTCCAGACAGTCACCTGTTTAAGAGCCCTTTCTTCAGCCTCAACATAACCATGGCGATGAGAAAACGCTGCTGTACACACACTTTTCTTCTGTACTGGGGTCTGTGTTTTTCTCTCGTTCTGCTTTGCTCCCTCATTATGCAACCCCTACACACGCTCCTGTGACCCCTCACCTCGCTAAGTTGGTAAACAAATGACATCAGTGCCCGAACTGGAAGCAGTCAGTTGTTGTCGGGGAGATGTGATGTCAGAAGTAGTGATGTCAGCAAAGGGGTTCTGGCTGCTGTCACCTGTTTTTGCTGCTTGTTTATGGGCTCTGCTCAGAAATCCATTGATGACTAATTGCTGCCAGCTCCACAGATCGATCAGACAGGAATGATCCACAGCAGAGCTCAGCTTGATGTGCTGGCAGCGTGATATCATCGTCAGAGCCGGAAGAGCAGATGGAGTTGTGGGATGTTATCAGTGCTACCTTTCTGACACTTCCTCTCAGCTACTGTTGCTTTGATGTTTTTCATCCTGTCACATAATTCACACCAACGGTTCCTCTTACTTTCTCTCTGTCTTACAGTTGCTGGAATGTTGCAAGTGTGCTCCAATGACCTGAGTACCGCCCTCACCTCTGACATTCAGTACTTCAAAGGTATCCTCTCTAAGGCCAGCTCTATCAATTGTCCTTTACTGTTCCATTTACAGGAATAGACTCAATTAGTCACACTATTTATCAACTGACTTATCTAAACGGCAGAAAAATGCAGAGGAAAAAATCTGAACTCTTGACTTTTGATAAAGTGCTGCATCTTAAACTAGCAGTACACCAGCAGGCTGCACTGTTGAGCACAGTGCTAAGGGAATCAGGCTAAAAGATCAAAGTTTAAGCATTATTTTAAATGACATCAAGACCTCTTAATGGTTGGTGAGCAGAATACATTTTTATGTGTTTATTTGCACACATACAAGATTGCAGAAGATCTGATTAGAAAATAAATAAGAAGGGTGTGTCAGGGGAGGGCAAGAAGCCACCAGGCTTATACAAAAAGACCTCACCTTTCTTAAGAATCACAACTACAATCAAAGCACACAAAAACAACAATAAGAACAGGATCTAAGCTAATCAATCAAATAACGGATGATACAGTATATTGAAATTATAAAAACAGGGAAAATGAATGATATAGTATTTATATACTCCTCCGGTCTCAAACTATGACGCCCAAGCGGAAGTGTCATAAACTGCAATTCATCGAGAATTTCCTTGAGGCTGGCTGCAGAAACACCGGAAACCACATAGACACCAATTCAAAAAAGACGAACTTTACAGCATTAATAAACATGTTTACAGCCTGGTTCAAAAAACTGCTTGGCTCTACGTAGCCAATCTCTCTGTCGGCACACACTGTAGGGGGGTGAATTTTTTTCTAACGCGACAGTTCAGAAGATATTAAGATTACAAGTTTTTGCCCAAATAAGGACATGACTGACTTGACTCTCAGTCGGGAACACATAGCTGTTGGCTATGAGGCTCAAACTCCACCTCTTTACGTCACACTCTGCCTGGTTGAGTTCAGCATTTCCAATATGGCTGCCTCCGACAATAGGCTTCAAAACAGCGCTCAGGAACAGATGGGTGATGTCATATGGATACTACGTCCATTATTTATACAGTCTATGTTATATATATATATTTTTTTTAATTTGACCTTTATTTAACCAGGGGGAAAAAAAGGTACTACAATTTTTTTCAAGAGCGTCCTGGCCAAGATAGGCCGCCGCACAGTTCACATAGTTTCTGACAGTGTAGCCACATCAACAAACATAATACAAGACATTTTGAGGACATTTTAATACATGTCCTAACAGAATACAACAAAATGAGTTTCCAAATTATCCAACATCATAAGTACATCAGATATTACAAATAAAAAAAAAATAGAAATATAAGCTAACTAACTAACTAACACACCGCACATTTAGTTTGATAACCGTTTCTTTTTAATAATTCTAATGATTACTTCCTCTTAACAAAACTATTTTATCATTCCATTATTGTGCACCATGATGTCTCAGAGAAAACTGAATTTGTTCTGTTAAATTAAGGAAGATATAAATGATCAACTTGTCTGGTAGAATCATTATGAATTTTGAGGCTGATACAGGTAACAACATTTAAGAATTTGAAGGAACATGTGAAAATAATGGCCTGTCATAGAAACATGTTTAAAGAACCCCTTCTTGTATTCAAATTCCATACAAAAGCACATGTTTCGTATTGGAAAATTAAACAATTATCCTTTCACTTGGTCTCTACTTGAAAAATAAAGTGGCAATACTGCTGAAGTATTTGTAAAACACCTCAAATATATCTTTTTATACAATCTGTAATAAGCCAATACATATTTATGCTAATACCTATAATAATATCAAACTAAGATTTATTGCTTATTTATTTTACTGATATATTGATATTTAAAAAAACAAAAAAACAACAACATTGGTGTTCCTTCATCAAAAATAATGAATATTTGAATTATGTTTAGAAACATTTTCTTTAAGAAAAGCTTAAAATGTATGGATGTTATTTGTTGAGATTAGAAAGAAACATTGGGACATTTATTAACGTTACTATCTCCTTATTGTGTCAGGTGATGTGATCACTCGGCGCCACACAGTGGAGATGTCAGAGCAATACAGAGACCACCTTGCCAAGGCCATCTATGGACGCCTCTTCAGCTATCTGGTCAACAGCATGAACGACTACCTACAGGGACAAGACGACAGCATTGGGTATAGCTGTGTGTTTGTGTGTGTCTTTGTGCACGTGTGTGCATGCCTCTAGGCTTATTCAATGTAAAACCGCTATTGAGATTTCTTTGGAAGTACAGGGCGTTGACAAGCGTTACCACAAACACCTCCAGCGAAGTATATCTGTCAGCACACAGGAGCAGTCACTGTTTCAAGGCCTCAGTGACAACACTGCTATTGTAACATGACACAGAGTTTACAGTTTGAGGTTTGTAATATTTTACATCACATGACATTCACAGCTGGGCACGCATACTGAACAAGAACATGCTGAACAACAGGGCCGAGACAGAGGACACATCAATAGTTCATGTGAAGGTCTTGTGCACAAAAGTTTAACCACACACACACACACACACACACACACACACACTCACATTCACATTCACGTCTAGGTGGAGGCCACGGGATCCTTGGTGTTGTTGATGTTGCGAAGTCTTATCACATAGATAACCCGCATTCCATCTCTTGGAATGTGTTTGTGCTTTGCCTTGTTTACACACCAACCACAGAATGTAATAAATTTGTCAACAACCCTACTTACACATGGCACACCCCCCTTTCAAATGTGCTTTTGCTCTTTCACACACTCTTAAACACACAAATACACACACACTGATGATGGTAAGACACAAGCAAGCAGAAACAACCTCACGTTGATCATGAAGTAAAAGTCACATCAAAAATAAACTCTTAATCTGTTTATTCCTTTCAGAGATCCCGCCTTGGAAATTGGGATCTTGGACATCTTTGGGTTTGAAGATTTTCAGAGGAATGGCTTTGAGCAGGTGGGACATGATTTATATTGATTAGATTTCCATCAACCTTTCCCCCACAAGCAAAGGAACACAAAAAAGCTGTTTCTACTTCCCTTTCAGCTGATTCACCCACCAAATACATTTAAGACATCCCCTAATGATCATTATTAGCTCAAAAGGCTGTCTTCTCCTGGCGAAATCGCTCTGAATACTTTGCTGTCTTGTAGTTTCAAACGGATCATAATCTAATCACTCAAATATTCGGGGGCTGTTTTCTATTTTGGCGTAGATATTTTCGTCTGTAATTGTAATGAACGAGGTGAGGTCTGCGGCTGACTGTGGCGTGACTCTCAGCTGTCCTCAAATGAACTGACACAATGACTGCCTGTGTGGGAGAAGTCAAAGCGAGTTTCAAACCAGTGCGTGTGTGAGTGTGTGTGTGTGTGTGTGTGTGTGTGTGTCTGTGTCTGTGTGTGTGTGTGTGTGTGTGTGTGTGTGTGTGTTTTTTTATGTGTGAACCTCATTCTCGCATAAATGAGTCATCTGAGATTTTAAGGGTTACAGGATGATTTAATTTTAATTCTTGGGCCCACAACAAAGACTCATTACCAGCACATTTTCAATAGCCAACATTTGTTTCAAGATTTCACTCTGTGCACATTACTTTAAGATGCCAATAGCAAGTATGTAATAGCGCTCAGTAACACTTGGAGCCTGACAAGAAGCACATCAATAGAAGTTTTAAAAATCCAATATCAAACAACCAATAAACAGTGTTTAATCGTCTTCATAACACAATGCAATGGCTGGCACTGAAATGGCAGTAAACTAAATGACATGTTGGAACATTTTTGGATCAGTGTATAGTCATTCTTTCTATCTTCTGCTGTGTAATTGTTTTTTAGGCACCAACAGATCAGCGTGTCTGTAATGCTTGGTTATCGTCGCATTGTCAGTATGTCTTTATTACACTGCACAGTGTACAGACTACAGCATGTGGCGCTTTATAGTGCTCACCTGTTATTGGCTGTAAATCTGTCATGTGCTCATCAAGCATGCACTCTTAATAGACTACTCCATTGTAGTACCAGCAGGGATCACGCAGACAGGGTTGTTTACTACCATGTTTGTGTGTGTCTTTGCGTGCGCATGTGTGTGTCTGTGAGTTGTCTCAGGGTGTAATTCATAGTGCTCAAGAGGCTAAGCACTTATTCCTGCTACACAGAGCTTACGTTCCCTCCCTGTGGAGCTCCCAATCTCCTCGTAGCTTTTATTAAGGCCAATGTGTGTTTGTCTTTGCTTTCTTGTAAGTGTCAGACTTTAGTTTATGAGTGTACGCGTGTGTTTGTGTGTGTACGCGTGTGTTTGTGTGTGTGTGTGTGTGTGTGTGTGTGTGTGTGTGTGTGTGTGAGTGGGTGTGCTAAGATGTCACTGGCAATTCTCTTCCTCTGGATGTTCTCTAATCCAAGTGGAAGCGAAGGATTGTGTGACCTCTTCACTTCAGGTCACAAAGAAGGCAAAAACAAGTGTGAGGTGTGAAGAGCGGGGAGGAAGCCTAGAAAACAAGAACCAAGACTTTCTATGTCTTGCAGGCGTCGACATTGTCTCTTTCCATCTGACATCTCCTCCATTGTTGCTGCTGAGCTTTCTATTAATACCAACCTGTGTAAATAACACACATACACACCACCCGCAGAATCAAGGAAGCAAGGATGCAAGCTCTGAATAAGCAAACATGCTGATGCTTTAGTAGCTTTGTGGCACATCAGTGGCACACACAACCCCTTCACACCCGTGATATGTTTGTACACACATGATTACGTACATGCAGACACATTCACAGGCACACCTCACATGCACTGCGTGATCGGGGTCATTAGCGCTTGTTAATTAGAGCTGTGTTTGTCAGGGGTGTGTTGTACCTGCTCAGCACTTTGCTAATGAGCTAACTCAATCAACCACCTGCTGGGACTAAGCCTTTAATGTACTCCACTGGCTTGAAGACGATGAACAGACAAACACTTAGGGAAGAAAAACAAGACTGCAGCCAAGACAGAGCGACACACCTCAGATCAGATATCTGCAGGCTGACAGAAGATATATGGGTCACAGTGCTGTTCTGATACAATCGCATGACAGGCTCCATAGAGGAAAAGCAAATCTGTTGTTTATATGTGAACATTGAACAGGAAGCCTTTCTGTAAGTGGATTAATCTTGTAAGTATGATCACTGGTCACCCCACAGCCAATATCTGAACCCATTGGCTATGGTTTGATGAGGATACATGCCTCTACGAATGGTAGCCAACTTTTAGGTATTTCAGTGTAGCCACCAATTAGCAATAAACATCCACCAGCCAAGGCTTCTTTTCCTGTGTGCTGTATTGTTTACAGTCTTAAGGCGTTGTTCGACCGCTGGAACTTTAGCCCGGAACTAGGGACTTTACCCCTGAACTATGTGCATTTCAACTGGAGGAACCAGGGTCTAAATTTAGCCCCTGCTTGTGGGGTAGTACTTTTCAAAGGTCCTGGGACTTTCGGTTGAACGTAACGGTGTTTGTGGAGTTAACACAGTTGTTGAAACACAGGGAGTTTCCTGGAAATCCTAGTTTATTTTTTAGTAAGATTTCAAAATATTATTTAATTTTTTTTTTTTCTCCATATGTCACTGGCCTGATTTGCACAATCCACCCGGGACTTCAGCCCGTGGTCGAAACGCAGACAACAATGGGGGGCATAGGAACCTTTTAGTTCTGGGGAAAGTAGTTCTGGGGGCTAAAAGACCCCAGAACTCTTGGTAGAAATGCACCTTTATTAGCAACTTCAGAGGCAACTGTGTGTACAGATCAAAATATCCCCTCCAAGTATTTCTGCACATTAAACAGTCATAAATTAGTTGGCTATATTTCCCAGAGCAGGGCCTGTTTATTTGTTTAAGGTGAGTCTCAGTTTCACTGCAGATAGGTAGTTACACCGAGGCTTCACTTTGGCTTAGTCCAGTAGTATGATAATAGCAATAATGATAATAATAATAATAATAATAATAATGATAATAATAATAATAATAATAATAACAATAACAATAATAAAGATAAAGATACATTCATTTTGTAAAGTGATTTTCAGGAACTTAAATACACTGAACAATAGTTAAAATAAAAGATATTACAACAGGAAATATATATATTTATAAATAAACAAACTGATTTTTACTTGCAATTGATGGGTCTAAGTTTGTAGAAATAAGTAAAAATTCAAGCTTTATTAGTTTGTCCTCAAAGGGGAAATAAAATAACTTTAAAATGTTTGCTTTTGAATGGATGTCAAATTGATAATTACTGATACATTACAGGAAGCTTGGAAATCTAAACTCTAATTGGCTTACATGACACAGCATCAAACAGATGCACTTGGATACCATTCAGTTTTCAGAGATCGTCATCAGATTACAACTGGTGGGAGCCGGGATGTCATTATGGAGTTTTGCGCTCTGCCTGCTTTTGCTCTCTATACTTTCTTTTTTTTAACAATATGTTTATTGAGTTTTTTTAGTAATTTTCAAAGACACACAAGTACAATTAAAGAGATTGTAAGTAAAAAAAAAAAAAATCAAATATATATACATACATATGCACATATATACACATCTATAAAATAAAGGGGAAATATATATAATAATACAAGGAAAAAAACAAACAAACAAACAAGCAGAAAAAAACTTAATTACAAAATGTTACAACATTATTATTTATTTATCACTAATATTCTGTCCGAAAACAATTTCTGCAAAAACGACCAATATTACAGACATTGCCAACTCCTTCCCAGCCTTGTTCAAGATGTGCGACAAATCCTTATCCTGAAGAAAATTAATAAATAGGCCCCAGATACCATCAAATAATTCTTGTTTGTCCTTAAGTGTGTATGTTATCTTTTCCAGATCCAAGCACAGAGACATTTCATTAAACCACTGTGTAATACTTTGGGCCTAAACCATTCAGTGCTTTATAAACCATCAGCAGGATTTTAAAGTCTATTCTCTGACAGAGAGGAAGCCAGTGTAGGGATCTAAGAACTGGAGTGATGGGATCAACTTTTTTGGTCCTTATTAGGACTGCAGCCGTCTGATGGACTTTTTAGGGAGTCCTGTAAAGACCCCGTTACAGTAGTCTAGTCTGCTAAAGATAAATGCATGGACGAGTTTTTCTGTTTCCTGCTGAGACATAAGTCCTTTTATCCTTGATATATTCTTAAGGTGACTTTCTCTATACTTTCTGTTTTCCTACATTCATCAAAGTCAGTAATCACACTGCTAAGAGTAGCAAGGCTGTATTTGAGCACTGAATACGACAGCTTTTATGTAAGACGCCGTACATGAACTCAGGAGTACAAAGAAGAAGGCATCAAAATCAAATCCGGAGTTGAAAACAGGGCCATCCCTCACAAGCACAAGTGTGACAGGTTCATTCCTCGACTAGAGCACTGTAAGACTTTTTGTTCAGCTTTGTGACACATTCGGGTTCAGGAAAAGTTTAAACAGGCCTTGCTGTTACACTCCGATGTCCTGTGTTGTTCCACCTCATATTCTACGTTTTTGCTCATTACATCAATGTGACAAGCCACACTTGAGGCTTCCCCCCCAGAGCTACACACACACGCATGCATGCATGCACGCACACACATACACATACAGAGAGACAAGCAAATCCATTTTTACTGTCTTTCTCCTGTGCTGTGATTGGTCAACTGCTGGGTTAGGGAGAGTTCATGCGTCCCAGCAGGAGCACTTTGTCCATGTTCTAAAAAGGGCCTACATGGGGACATGCATTACTATGTATCATGCATGAGGTGTCTCTATTAACTGCTCTCATAGTTTCAGGGTCAGATGTTTTCAGAGCTGTCAGCTCATTCCTGTCCAATTGACTTCACTGTTAGTGCCCACTGCAGGAGTGTTTGTTTATTTTTTTAAAAAACAGACACATATCACTTAACCTCTGAGGAGAAGCCTCATAATGAGCGTGCCGAGGTGTGTGCTTCAGGTTGATGTATGTGATTTGTGTGTGCATTCCAGCTCTGCGTGAACATGACCAACGAGCGGCTGAGGCAGTACGTCTCTGAGGTGCTATTCCAGCAGGAGCAAGCTGAATGTCTACAGGAGGGCATCGCCATGGAGACTCCACGCTCCCACAACAGCCAGTCAGCTGTTTTGGACTTCTTTCTTCAGGTACTATACACATCTGGTTTAGACTGACATTACTGTAAGGAATAACAGTTATTATTACCCTTTCGCCCCACTTCCCTGCATTTCTCTATTATCTCCATCCATAATGTCCCAAAACATTGTGTTCTTTCTCCCTCCAGAAGCCTCAGGGACTGCTGTGTGTGTTAGATGAGGAGAGCCAGAGTCTCAGGCCAGCAGAGCAGACTCTGTACAAGAGGCTGTCTACCCAGCTGGACTCAAATCCCACTCCCGGCCTCTCTTTCACAACTAAAGATGGCAATGGAAACCCCCCACCCAAAGACCAGGGTCCAGCTTTCACTGTTAGCCACTATGCTGGACAGGTCTGTCTGTTTTTCAGAAAGATATATACACACACACACAGAGGCAGCAGGACAGGACCTTATAATTTGAATCCTGTTACAAACTGTCATTGCAACTGTGTTAAAGCTGGGGTTTGTAATCATACTGGATAAAATGATCTTTATGTCCTGATGGCAATCAATACATAATGTGTTCCTAAAAAAGAGTGAAAAAAAACTGCTATCTACAGCCGGAGTAAACCTGGGAAAACACCAACCATCACCGTTTTTTGGCTCCCCAAATTTTAAACCAATCAAATCCCGTCCAGCCGTTCTGCCCTCCTCCTGCGCGTACATTTCCCCGGCGTGCACTCCTCCGAGTCCCCGTCTCCTGCCTCTACTTCCCCTGACTCTATTTACTGCCCCTCTCACTCGTCCTCGGGCCTGTCCCCTCTGACCTGATGAGGTGCTTTGCTCAGGACTGTAGTCCGGATAAGAGTCTAAAACGCTCTCACCAACAAGCAGAATAATTAATGACGTTCAGTAAGTCCTACAGAAAATATATATTTATTGTAGCGTCCGTCCGGACGCTGTAGTGATGACGAGCTGATTGGTGAACACGTTGATCTTTAATAACCGGTCACTGTCGGACGTGATCACGCCAACCAACAAAGCAACAATCAATGTTTGAATGAATGAAGAACTTCTCCTCTTGTCTCTCCTCTCTCCCGCTCACACACTCTACACCTCTCCTGATGCCTTCACTGACTGTCAACACTGTAGGAATTAAGAACATCTACACTGAACACGTTTAACAAACAGTAGAGCTGTCACAGTATTATATGTGTTATAACTTTTCTCCTGATATTGTGTCACCGGTACAACTGGATAATGCTACCATGATAGTAGTGAGTACTAACAGCAGCCATGTTTGTTTGTGTTTTTAACTTTCACTACGAGAATGTTTTGGTGAGGACCTGTTTTGAATCAGTCACCATCATATGGTCGAGAATCAGCGGCGCTCGTGCATGTGAGCGGGGGGGGGGGGGGGCGTCATTTTGGAGGAGCTCTGAGGGAGGAGGGGAGGGGTTAGACGGAGTCATGAGGAAAAGCTACATTCAAATTCATGCTGGTTTTCCGAGACTACCAACGCTAGCTTTAATGAAAGTAGAAACATCCTGGATTCTGTTAGTGTCTTATTTCCTCTCACAGTCAATTAAAATAGGTTCTCTTTCCAAACTCTCACAACTGTAGGAATAATGACAAAGCTGTATTTTCATTTAACCTTGACACCTTATACTGCATCAACTTTAAAAGCTTAGCTCTGTCCTTCATTATGTTTACTGCACCCAAATGTGACAGTTGACAAAGCAACTTTTTGTTCCGACCATCTCATTTGCCTGTAAACCCTCAACTGCACTGCATCAAGGACGCAGGAACATGTAAAAGCAAAAGTGTTTACAGCTTCTCAATAATATTTTTGCATATCAACAGAGTCATGTTTTGCTTTCTATATATTTGTTGTCACCGGACAGGAAGTTGCCGACTTAACGAAGAAATACAGTTTGCATCTGGTCCACTTAATGCAAACCAGTTTACAGGAAAGAGTACTAAAAACCATAAAGCTTTAACAGTGATGTAACCATGTTCAAAGATTTCAGTTGACATACTGTAGCTTTGTAATAGCTATTAAGCAGAAATTATGAAGCTGAGACTCTTTATTTTCTACTACTAGAATCTAAAATCAGAGCACAAACATGTTTCGATCATCAACTTTAACATAAAATTAGCTCTTTCACAAACTCAAACCCATTATAACAAAGCTAATTGCTCAACAGACCAAAAGGGCATTTTTGCCTTTATTGATAGGACAGCTGAAGAGAGACGGGAAATGTGGGCAGTAGAGAGCGGGGGAAGACATGCAGCGAATGGTTGTGGTCGGGAGTCTAACTGGCGGCCTCTGCGGTGAGGACTATAACCTCTGTATGTGGGGCGCTTAGACCACTAGGCTACCAGCGCCCCCCTAGGTTACTTTTAAGAATGCTCTTAGGCAACTTATGTTTTAGTCATTTAAGCAAATTGTAATTTTTTTTAAGTTGTATTTTGGGGGTATTTTGGCCTTAATGGATAAAACAACGCAAGGAGCAGAGAGTGGGGGAAGACATACAGCAAATAATCAAGGCCGGGAGCCAAACCTGCGACCACAGCAACAAGGACTACAGCCTCTGCACATAGGGCGCACGCCCAGACTTCTAGGCCAATGGCACCCCGCTTAAGCGAAATCTTAACTCCTATGCATTGTAGGCTGTCAAGTTAACCAGACACAACTTTATCTCCATTTTCTACATCAAACTCTGCCAAACCGTACAGTGCTTCAAGATGCCAGAATTTTAGCATTTGCCAGTAATGGGAGCTACAGCACCTGCTAGTGGGCTGTGCTACAGCTTAAAACCTATATAAGATGCGACTTCAGGCATACTATGAGAAAAATTAAACGACTATTAAATCTGGTGTCGACTAGCAAGGATGGTTAATCGTTTGTTCAACTAAACAAGCACCTCCCAAGTCACACTATTGTATGTGTATGCAGGTCGCAAAAGATAAGAGTGATGTCATGGTAAGGTTACAAACAAACAGTGGTGGACAAAGTATAAAAGCTTCATTACTGAAGTCAAAGTATAGATCCTCCATGTCAAATATTACTCCAATATAAGTGAAAGTTGTTCAGTCAGATTATTACTTGAGTTAAAGTAGTGAAGTACTTGCTTTTAAAAATACTTAAGTATTCAAAGTTCTTCTTAAAAGATATCAAAATGTTGTGTTTTCACAATATATCAGTGTAGTGAAGAATACATAGGAGTACATTCTGTTAAATTATGTTTATTTAGAAAGAAATACTTGAAATCTCTAAAAACTATACCATGGAATAAAAACAGAAACTAAGTTACTCCAAGCACAGACAACTTAGTTTGAAATGTTCATCTGGAATGAAACAAATGTTACGTAGCTCAACACACTTTCTCAGGTTGGACAGTGAATGTTTGTATGTTTGGGCAGAGTGGAAAACAGGGACAACATTTCAAACGATGCGTATAATTCTTCATTTCAAAAACCTCTAACAAGGGCTGAAGCTATGAACATGGATTCTCAGGTGGAGAATAATAGCCACCATTACCACCTCTATATGAACTGCCTGATCTGAGTGAAAGTTGTTCTGTGTTTGCTCCACGTTCAACCGTGGGATCAGATTTCAGAAAAGAGAAGGAAATTCATGAGCTGACTTCAAAGCAAAAGTAGTGAGTAACTAGAGCATTTGATAGAAATGTAGTGGAGTAAAAAGTAAAATAATTGGTGAATGTAGTGGAGTAAAAGTAATAAGTTCCCTAAAAAAATAATTCTCAAGTAAAGTACAGATACTCAAAAACTGTACTTAAGTTCAGAACTCAAGTAAATTTACTTTGTTACAGTCCACCACTGGTTACAAATATTCACTTTTCTCTACAATAGCAACCTCCTCTGTAGAGTGAGCTAAGCATAAACTAACCAGTGATTAAAGAGGTATGTATTTAGGTAAAGTAAACAGGCTGCCACTGATGAAAAACATACTAATAGATCTATGAATTTTGACATAGCAAACATTGTGTTGGGGAAAATAGAAAAAAAGATGTTGACACTTCTGTGTTAGATCAATCCTTGTTGTGTCTTATTTCTGTATCCAAAGGACCCCAGTTGATGCTTACACAAAGAATTTGGTGGTTAATTCATGACTTTTTTATGTATCCTGAAAAAAAACATGTTAAGTGATTGTCCACATATGATTTATGTTTCACCAGATTTCATATGACTTCACCGGATCCCTCACAAGAAACAAGGACTCCCTTCCTCAGAACCTCTTGTTTACGATGAAGTGTAAGTACCCAATGAAAAGCAAGCCTCGGAGCACATTGTGGCGTCAGAGCACACTTTATCACAAAGATGCACTCTTGTCTAAACCAACAGCACACAGAACCGCTCTTTGTCTAAGTGTGGCAGTGTTTGTACGTGTGTGCGTGTGTGTTTCATCACATATGCAGCAGACAGCCCCGTCTGTGTGTATATTGTCTATAGAAGGTGCCAGATGTGGGGTGTTGTGGTTAGCTGCGCACAGGGCCGCCGTTGTGTGACTGCCAGGCTAGCATAACGTCCAGCAGCCTAATTGCTATAATTCCCATGATGAGGTTAATCTTCTAAAGGCTAGCCCTTCACTCACACTTGGCTGTTGTCCCTGCGTCTGCCCGAGTCGATGTGTCACTGCCATTCGTCTGCACACACACTGACAAACATACTTGGTTTCCACTTATGGGTTTCATCCCCTCCTGAATTGTAGTTTAAGCCTGAAAGCTGTTAGAGGGGTAGAGTGATCCATGTAGATCTATGTGTTCAGGTGGTGGCAGTGATTGCTTTAAATGAAAAGACAATTACTCCTGGAGCCATATGTAATTAAGTCCTTAAACAAGTCTTGGTCTCATGTTTGTTTTCCTTTGCTTAGTACGCCTACCTGCCATCATCCTCTCGTTCTCTTTCTGTGTCTCTCTCACCCTCTCTCTTTCTCTCAGCATTGTAGATGAGAGCCACACGCCCACGTTCACACACATGTTGTTTGGCTTTCTGAATGAGCTCATTGTTGTTGTGGTCCGCTCCACGTGTTGTGGAGTGGCATGGTCCACCCCCTCTTGTTGCCAGACCGATTGTTTACATGAAGCCTGACTTCATGCCCTCCCCCTTTACCCACCCTCGCTCCTTCTCTGACGCTTCTCTCCTTCCTTGTTTTCATTCTATTCACTCCTCTTCTCCTCCTTTCTTTCCCTCTATCTGTCCATACCACCACCCCCTTATTTCCACCAATGATGTTGCTTCTTTTCACTCTCTTTTATTTTTTCTTACCCACACTTTCTCCTTCTCTGTGTATGTGCTTTGTGCCCTGCAGCCAGCGAGAGCGTGTTACTGCAGCAGCTCTTCCAGTCCAAGCTGACTCAGACTGGTTCTCTGGTGCCAGCTGCCCAGGGCCGTGCTGGTCTGAGAGGGCCTAAAGCCGCTCTGTTGCTCCACAGGATGCCATCAGCCTCCCTTGTCACTGCCAACACCGTCTCCCAACAGCCCCGGAGGTACCATGACCTTACCAAGGTACAGTCCAAAACACTGTTCACAGAGCACAAACAACACGTGCACCACACATGACCATATTTTGTCCCTGCCAATAAAGATTTTGTTATTTCTATTGAAATGTCCCCATTAAGATGCATTCTTCTCTTTATCTCTATGTATAAACCCCTGGAAAAAACTCTAGGAGCGTGCACATGCAGTCATCAAACACCAGAAAAAACTGCTCCAATAAACCAAGGCATATTTTCAAGTCTGTCCCCATCCTGATGTCTTCATTTTGTATTAAATCTGATGTTTTGAAAGCATATTGTACCAACGCACATGTGTGAGCGAAAACACTCGCTAGTTGTGTAACCTCAAGGTTTCTGCCTGGTGTCTCTGTGGCTCATTAGCCATCTAGAAAGCAGGCTTACATAAGACCCCTTTCACCTCCCTGATGTGTCCCAGCAGCCTTTTACGGTAACATTAGGTGTTATTGCAGTACCACACTGAGCATGGGACAATAAATACGACAATAAATGCCACGGGTCGAGTTCAACCGTAAAGTATATGAAACAGAATAATTGGTACTGACAGAAAAGTGGTCTAATGGGACTGTTTAGTGTGCACTGCAATCACCTTACACGGCATCAGAGACTAACAGATTTTCAAGTGTCTCAAGTGAAAGCCACACCGGCTCAGTGTCATGTAGTATGATGTTTTTATGAATCCATATTTGCTCAGGTATCTCATATCAACTCTTTGTCATATCTCTGTTTTCAGATCTTGAAAAAGAAAGGCTCAAGCTCCTTCCTGCAAAGGTTAGAGCGCTGTGGGCCAATCACAACGGCAGTCCAGCTGAGAGTAAGAACCTTTTTCCCTCCACTTACCGCACATGTGTAGTAGCTGCAAAATAGGTCTCATCCAGAAGAGGGTCTCTGAGTCAAAGTATGTGTACTTGGTTCTTTTTCCGTTTAAGGTAATTATGGGCAATTTGCCATCATTTACGCTGCACAGCAAAAGGGTCTGAATCTGATGCAAGTTTCTTACGTTTGCATTTCCCCTGCTTGGTTTTTCCTCCCGTGCTCCTGAAGCAGAATAGGAAGCACTGCAGGTTTGACTATATCATTCAGAAGTGTAAATATCTGTATCTGTTCAGGCAGGATCACCCTCTACAAACAATAAATAATTCATATGCAATAAGTTATATTTGGCGCAATTAGCAAAGCCTGAGGTAGGGAGAGCACACTATCCTCTCTTTCATGTGCAAACAGGAAAAGCCAAGGCAGGGAGAGCAGCGGCAGCAAAGACCCACCTAACCCCCTCATATCACACTGGTAAAATCAGACACAGCAGAAAGGAGGTGCTGGGGTGGAGGCGACTTGCAAAAGCGGTTTGCAGGGGAAGTAGCTAGATTAGGCAGTCTAAAGCAGTTTGAATAGAAAGCCCATTTTGCTATTTGCCATTTGGATGCGTAAATGTTCAGCTGAGCTGTCAGCTCATCAGGGCTAGCGTTAAGAGCAGCTGATGTTTTGTAACTCTGTGGACTGTCTAAACTAACATTATGATCAGGTTGGCATTGATTCAAGTAATGTAATCCAGTCCATAGGTAACACTACCTGTGGCTTAATGCATGCTTGTGCAGCTTAAGCTACTGGAGTCATGTGCTGAAAAAGTGGTTTTCAAAATAGACTGTACCATTTACCAAAGATGGTACCCAATCCTTACATTGGATTTCCACCAGATCTGTATCTGGTCAGTCTTCGATCTGCTGCGGTCTGGCTCTGTGCTCTCTCCTCTATGAACACCCACCAGTTGGGTTTTCAGAATGGAGCATGGTGCAGGACCACCAAACAGCTAGAGTCATGTGACCAAGGTCATCCAACTCCTCTCCTCATCCATGATGTCTTTATTGGCCTCTGAAAATCTCTGACCTGTTGACTCCAGGCCTGGCTCCGCTCATTATGACGGTTTGTTGTTGTAGTTAGGTGAAATACAGTCTAGCAATAATACAATGTGTTTTATTCTGAAAATGAACCGGATGTCTTAATTTTCAGAATAAAACATATGGAGTCATCGCTAGATCCAGTTTTGGTGTCTGAATTCCTGTCCCGCTCGATCTGCTCTGTTGAGATCTATGCGTTGTGCTCCGGCATGCGGCATCCAGCAAAATAGAAGTCTTCAGTATCTGATCCGGAGGGCTCCGGCGTGCGGGAGCAGAGACACAGCTGGAACTCAACAGAGTGGATCCAGTGGAAGTTAAAACATTGACCAGAATAGAATCAGATCCGATGCCATGACGGATCAGAGATGGACAAGACAAAGATCTGTTGGAATTCAGCCGTTACATGTTTACATCAGTAAAAACTGAATAAACAACTGAGCTCTGCATCATACTTTGAATACATGTGTTCATTGATAAACTTTGTGATCATGTTTTTATTGGATCATCGTTTTCCCTTTTCGTAGACCTTTCAAAGTTTCAAATTATCAACACTTGTGCACAAAAGTTAGCCTTTGCAGCAATTTTGACCTAAGAGCTATTCAGAGCAGAGTTCTGTGATTTCATAACTATATAAAGCAACATTTAATATTCAGTTAGAGGAAAGCGGTTCAGTGTCGGCTTGTGACGCAAGGAGGCTGAAATATCGCCCAGAGAAGCAGCACCTTTGGTCTGAATGAATCCAGTGTGTTGCACAATCAGAGTTGTGGGTTTGCGGTCGATGGGTCCCTGAGGGATCAGCAGAGAAGGAGAGAGTGGGCCGAAGAATGATGCCGTACCAAGCCAAGCATGAAGCCCTCCACATGAATGAATGAACAATGAACAACAACCACTGTGTGCCCTGCGTACTCATTTGTGTGTGTGAAATCTGCCAGTGACGCTCATAGAAGAGGGATGAGATGGTAAGTATTGTGACCGGAGGTATGTAGAGAGAAAACTGACGTCAGTTCAAGGAGTGGTGAAGAAGCAGATGTAAGTGTTTACGTGCATCTGGATGTGAGGTTTGATGTGTGTGTCTGCATGGCCTTGGATGAAGCATCAATGGATTCCGAGCTTGGAAGAAAAGCTGCCTCAAACTCACACACCCAAAGAGCAAAGAACTCTTTGTGCTGTTGTTTCCTCCAGAGGCAAAAACACACCCCTAAAAAATCAGACCACTTCTTTTCTGAAAAAAAAACAACGTGATCTCACTCTAATCACTGTGGCCTGAAAAAACAGGTTACGACATCAAAGGAAGAAGACAGAGAGCTCTTCCTTCCTTTCTTCAGTGCTGACTGTACAGCAACGCAAACACTAATAAATATCATCTTCTTTGTTCTTTCCCCGTCTTCCACAGAACTCACTGTCAGAGCTGATCAGTAAGCTGCAGGCCTGCACACCTCACTTTGTGGAGTGTGTGCGCCCCAATGCCAGCGGTCAACCAGACAGCTTTGACAGCTTCCATGTGTCCACCCAGCTGCAATACATCGGAGTGCTGGAGATGGTGCGCGTGATCCGTTATGGATACCCCGTCCGCCTGTCCTTCCCAGGCTTCCTCAGCAGGTCAGTTTCCAAGCATGTTGCATAATTAAGAACACTCATCCTCTGATGTTTCCCGTCTCTGTCTGCTGATTCAGTCGCAGCACAGACTCTTCCTCTCCTGTAAACCAAAGGGCTTGAAGATGATGGATCGCTCTTTTATTTTTTCATTCTTTATCACTGATCCCAGTTACACTCTCAGCAGGTCACTGTGATCACTCTGTCTACAACGACAGTGTGAGCTAAAAGCTTGATGATGCTTTTTTTCTACATCTGCAAACGATGTAAGAGTATACACTGTGCAGGATCACTGCTCATGTGCACACTGACACATAAACGCAAGTCACTGAAGCACAAACTGACCTGGAGTTGCTTTTTAAGAGTATGATTGGAGTCTATAACAGCTGATGGATGGCACTATCACATTTCCCATGTCAGCCCGACACACATGCACTCATCATCTGGTGTGTAAGGTCTTCTTGTCCAACACTCGTACATTAGTAATGTTTTTGCCCTGTTACTTGTCATAAAGCAGAAAGAAAACCATGTTTCTGTCACATCCCTTCTCTCTCATGTCTTCTCACGTTCTATCCCTCTTAGTTTGTCCGTTTGTCTCAATCCTTTTCTTCCTGTTGCTCCGATTCCTAGAACCACAGGAATACTGAGAGGATTTAGCTCTGACCCTGTCTTTCTCTCCTTCTCTCGCATCCTCAGCCTGTCTCCTGGTCTCGCTCACTCCCTCTCTCTCTTTCCCTCTCTCCTGTTTTTTGAGGATAAAGGGATTAACATGTACATTCCTGCCTGATAATAAGAGAGGACAAAGCTGGTCACATGACCTCCCCAAAAGTTTCCACTACCCTGCTGTAAACATC
This sequence comes from Notolabrus celidotus, assembly GCF_009762535.1. NCBI lineage: Eukaryota > Metazoa > Chordata > Actinopteri > Labriformes > Labridae > Notolabrus > Notolabrus celidotus. Next base: position 23,585,778 of record NC_048281.1, read on the forward strand.
ATCACATCACCTCTCACACACACACACACACACACACACACACACACACACACACACACACACACACACACACACACACACACACACACACACTAAAGAAAATTAATTATATTAAGATCCTGTTTATTCCTTTCATCACTGCCTTCAATTTCACAATTCAAATGCTGAAGAATGAGTGCGTCTTTGGCTTTCAGTCTTGTGTGGAAAAACTTGAGGAGTGATATCTAGAGGATTTTAATGTAGCACTTGACCAACAAAGGAAAATGTACTGAAAAGAAAGTAGCTTCCAAAGCTGTAGAGCTTTATGAAAACTGTTTAAGTATGCTGCATTGATTGAAGTAACTGAACTCTGTTGCTTCATATTTTCTGGTTCAAACATACGCCCAATAAAATGTATAAGTGAAGCTGAGATAAAGGCTTTTATTGAAGAAAACCTGAACATGGAATTCAATCAGGAGAACCAGGCTCGTGTCAAATGATGAAGTGAATCCAATATAGATTGGAGCATTGTCGAACTATAAGCTGCCAGGCTCCTTTGTGTTTTTGATGGATATTCCTCATGGAGCCGACGCCCCCCTTGTTCAATCTGTAATTGAAAGAGTCCTGAGAGGGTTTGGTGAAAGCTCTTTTTGAAGCCACATGTGTGAGAGCAGACAGTGTATGAATACAAGTCAGTGTCCTATAGTTTTAGACAGCCATGTGTTCTGAGATAACGTCTTTGATAGCGATGAATGTGACAAGCAGATAACAGAGCGTCACAACGCGCAGCTGGTCGCCTGGAATTGGAAACTTAACTGTTGTTTGGTGGAGTATAAACAGAAGGGTTTGAGGGTAATGGCATGCATATTTTCCAAAGCGGCAGGCTTTGGTGTTTAAAGATGAAGCTGGGCGCAGGCTTGGCCTAATGGTTAAGTCGCATACCCATTTGATTCCAGCCTGCTGCCTCTTTCTTGCATGTCATTCCCCACTTTCTCCCAGTTTCCTCCTCTATCCACTGTCCTGTCCTCTCCAAATAAAGGTGTAAACCCACCCCCTCAAAAAAGTGCAAATAATGCAGATACTGAAGTGTCCACTTGAGGCTGTCTCCAAAAGCCAATGCAAATGTTAAAATGCACATCTCTGCAGCAGAATTCAACACGTTCCAAACATTGCTCTTTTCTCTACTTGCACACACTTCCTGGTGGTTATGCACAAATTCACTCAATTAATTTCAAATCAGATAACTATTAATCTCTATAGGGGAAATTTGTATGGAGCTGCCTGTCTGTCTAAGAATGCCATAGATAAAACAATGACATACAGACAACTAGACTTTAAAGCTCCTGTGAGGCGTTTTCAGCTGGTTATAAAAAAGCCTGAAATTTAAACTGATGTCTCTTTATGAGCTACAAAAGCAAACGGGACCATAAACAAGAGGTTTGATTATTTGTATATGATTATTTTTAATGTGTGAAAAGGCAGCAGCAGGGTAGGTGTCACAAGATGTGATTAACAGCTTAGTGATTCAAAATAGCATTTTCCATGGCCAAAGCTAATCAATTAACATTACCTTAACATTTAACAGACAAAATAATCACTGACCATTTGTAAAGTTTCTCACAGGAGCTTTAAATATGAAGTAATGTATAAAATAGGATTTGCATAATTAAGAATGAGGTCGGCAGGCGGGTGTGTTGTTGCTAATTGCAAGGAGGCTTAACATCTGCCCCAACTGAAGCTCTTTGCACATGTTAAGGTTTACCAGAAGTAAGACTGAGTCCTCATTTCAAACAGGGTGACCGCTATTGTGAGGCTTCATAGCACTCCTTTGAAATCAATGGGTGATGCCACTGTGACTAACTTCATGTTTTATACAGTATATGGTATTTCCAGAGTTTACAGTAGACTTTTTTTTTTCTGCCGGTAACATCCCAGAATTCGGGCCTTATAGAACAACTATTGGACATAAGCTATGAGTAGCCATCTCTTTGACCGTTAACCTACATTTACCAGCAAAGAAATACAATAAAAGACACCTGCCTTTTTTTTATTTAGTCCTCCATTGTTGCCGACTTGAGAGGATCTTCAGTCATAAAGGATGGGTGATAGTTTAATGGTAGCAAGCTTTTTACTTAACACTTTGTGCTTCATGACTGTCACCATGAGCTGTAGCATTAGACACACTGCTGAGGCAGGTAAGGTGAGCCCTAATCCTCCGATCCTCCTCATGTAACAGCTGTTGAATGAAAACATGGTTCAAAGCGAGACTCGTTTATGTGAATACTGAGGGAAAATGAAAATTAACAAACAATCTTTAAGAGGGTAGATAATGATCCAATGTCTGAGTCCAATATTAATAATGAATATCCACATTGTATGTCATGCATATTTCCAAACTGTTTATCTGCTGCTGTGAGTCCATGAAGGCAGCATATTGATTCCATTGGAGTTCTGAGAGTTCAGCATCAAACTGGAAACATCTTTTGATAAGGGTTAAATCTTTTTGCCTGAAGCTTGTTAAAATACTGTTTAGACGGTCTACTGCTTCCAGCCAGTACAATGTTTGGACAGCAGGCTCAGTCCAATCTATACAGGCGATGCTCTTCTACATCCAAGGGATTACTGGGAAATGAGCAGACCAGCGTCTGAAGGCAGAATTTGTTATTCAACTCATCTCTTTCTGCAAGTGGATCAATTTTTATCCAAATTTATGGACTAGAATCTTTGAATGTTTGAAGTGAATCCTGAAGAAGACATGTAAAAGCAGGCAGTGCTCCATCCACCCTGGCATTAACTTCTGGAACATGATGTTCTTCTCACCATCTGCACTGCTCTTGTTCTGTAACTGCATGAAAAAAATGATAGATCTGCTGCAGGAGCCCAGACTGGGGATGGTGACTTGAGAAGGGAGATCATGAATGAAACGTTCTTCCTCTCATAGATACATTTAGATTGCAGAGCGTTCACAGACATAAAGTGTGGTATTTTCGTCAGTCAGCCACTTATAATGGCTTCTACTGTGATTGTTAAACGTCTCACAGAGGATTCATTCAACATAGTCTTGTTTGGCTCGTTACTTGGTGCACCCTGATGGTGTGCTGCAGCATGCAATCCTTCTTTGCCTTCTCTGTGGTCCCGCTGATATGTTGTTGCGCTGTTATTACTTGATCTAGGTCTGCATGATATGAGGAGAATATACTCTGTGCAATATCATTCTTAAATTCTGTGACAACAGTACTAACTGCAATCAGAAAACATCTATCCATCCATTGTCTGCCACCACTTATCCCGTTCGAGGTTGCAGGGGTGCTGGGGCTCCCAGCTGTCATTGGGCACAAGCTGGAAATGTCGCCAGTCCATCACAGGGCTAACATATAGAGACAAAAATCCATGCACACACTCAGCATGTTTTTGGACTGTGGGAGGAAGAACCCTGAGAGAACCCACGCATACATGAGGACTACATGCAAACTGCACATAGAAAGGCACCTGCCCAGCCAGGAAGCTTCTTGCTGTGAGGCAACAGGGCTAACCACTGCACCGTGCAGCCTAATCAGTAAACATAAAACGTTCATACCTGTGTCAGTGACATGTTTCTACCATAGACTGTAAAATTAATGGACGTAGCATCTGTGACGTCACCCATCTGTTTCTGAAGCGCTGTTTTGAAGCTGATCGTCAGCAGGAGCCATATTGGAAATGCTGAACTCAACCTAACTGCTGTCGAGCTAGTGTGACGTAAAGAGGTGGGCTTTGAGCCTCCTAGCCAACAGCTACAGTGTTCCTGCCTGTCAATCAAGTCAGCTGTCCCTCTAATAATGGAAACTTGCAATCTTAATATCTTCGTTATGAAACGATTCACCTCCTGTACAGTGTGTGCCGATCAAGAAATTAGCTATTCAGACTACACTCGTTTTCTGAACCAGGCTGTAAACATGTTTATTTCTGCTGTAAAGATCAGCTTTTTTTTAATTGCTGTGTATGTGGTTTCCGGTATTTCGAGAGCCAGCCTCAAGCGACACTCGAGAAACTGCAGTTTTTCACACTTCGGCATTGGCTTCAATTCTCACAGCAGGAGGTTGCTAGGTTTCTTCTGAATCCAAATTAATCATAACACCTTTTTTTTAATAATGTTTAATTAGCATCAGTCAATCAGAGAGGGTGTCCAATCCAACAATTAAAACATATGCAATCAATTAACAATAGTACTAATTAGAAAGTATGATGAATAATAGAGGAATTCATAATAATACATTTGTCTGTATATGCTGAAACATCCAGCCTACGCAGATAGTGTTGAAACAGTTTCAGGAGCTTAATACAATTTTTCCACCTGCATTTTACTGCCGATGCTAACCTAAAATGGTGGGTTTTGACATTTAGAACAGAGAACGAGACTTTAGTGCTAGCATACAGATTTTAAGAACAGATATTTACCATCAAAAGGTTTCAGCACACCCCTCCAAAAAACAGTTCTGTTGAAGGGAAGACATGTTCCTTCTGTCTTTGCATCGACGAAGAGAAAATGTATTACAATTAAATGACTTTTTATGAAAACACAACTCATATTTTCAATCATCACTGAAAAAGTGATTACATTTCTGTTCTACTTTACTCAGTTGTACGTTCCTCACCACCTCTGGTTTATGTACATTGTGCTCTGTGTTCTTGTCCTCCTTTGTTCTTACAAACTGTCATTTTGAGTGCCTTTCCCCGACATGTGTCTATGTTTTTTGTGTTTATGCGTTAAAGCTATGCTTCATTTAAGTGGCCGTCACTCACAAAGACACCAGTCAGCTCTCCTCAACTGCCATTCATATCTCTCTCTCTCTCTCTCTCCCTCTCTCCCTCTCTCCTGCGTTGGTTCAACAGAGACAGAGCCGATGAATGAACACAGCCTTTGCTATGAAGGAAGCTGCTGCAGGGTGGGGGCGGATTACGACGCTTCATCACAGAGCTCTTTTCACTCAATTTCTCATTCTTCCCCTGCATGCCCTCTCCTAAAAAATGTTTCTTTTTTTCCTTTCATCTTAAGATTATTTTTTCTTCCAGTTCCTATCATTTTTTATTTATTTCCTCTTCTCCGCCTCTTCCATTCAGTGTTTATCCGTCCTCTCTTTCTGTGTGTTTCTCTAACATGCACACACAATATCTCAATTCCATCCCATCTCTAATTCTTTTTTCTCTTCATTGAGAACAGGCCCTGGTCCTTGACTAATCAAATTGACAGGCCTATAAATCAACTGTTAATCTTGAGGTTGCTATTCTTGTGGACACAAACACACACTTACACTCTGGGACCATGCGGCCCACTTCACTAAGTCATAGTGGTCCCCTGAAGCAAATTACATGAGTGTCCACGTAACAGGAGTGATTTACGAGGAAATCTATTTTACTGTTGCTTTTATTTGTCTTTTATGATACGCTGCGTGTTTTGTGTCCAGGTTTATTTTCTGCCAAAGTGTAAGGTCAAACGCTCCCATTTGAACCTTGATTCTGTAAATCTCAGCCCTCCATGTGCGCTGTTTTCTTCACTTCTTCATTGTTACAAATTAAATGAGAAAGAGGCATCAGTATTCATAGAGAACATCACAAACCCAGCTCAAAAGTGTAAAGGTCATGTTTCTTATATGGCCACTTCCAAGTGGACACTCGTTATCTCGCACTGATGGATGCACTCACACATTTGTAGACTATTAAGGTAGCTACAGGAGAATATCCATCATTCTGACCGAGCACTGAATGATGAAAGTCCATGACTTAACAAAGCCAGAATGCTTGGAGGATGTTGCAAATGAACGTTGTTCTGATGAATATGAGCAGCTGTGAACAGGAAGTGAGTGGTTTAAATACCAGCTGTGTTGCCTTTACTGCCTCTGTGATGCTCAATAACAGGAGTAACTGATGGCCCGTTGGTCACAGGGAGCCACATTAGCGTCCTACAGCCCTCCATTTAAACTCTTATCAAAAGCCTTATTTCACTTCTTTAAGTCCACATGAAGCCCCCCTGGGTCTTGTTAAAGCCAGGACCATCGATGGTTTTCATATCCTCATAGGGGAGGTCATGGGTTTACAGAGTTCCTTTGTGTTTTATGGGCCCGGTGGGACAGCGTGTGCTGTCTGCGGGACTGCTGTGTCCATACAGAGAGAGGGTGAGGGAGAGTTCAGACAGACCCTGCTCCTGCAAATCAAACATATCCTACATTCACATGCCCTCACTTACTCACTATTGACAACACAAGTGGTTTATGCCTCTACCATCTGCTTGTTATATTTCCCTCATCATAGGTATGACATCATCAGCTGGGCTCTAATTGATGGCAGAAGACTCTGAATACCCCCATACCTACTGAAAAAATGTACTGACCAATAGATTGAAAGTTTGTTTGCTGGGTTTTTTTGGGGGGAGGTTGCTTTGGTGATTCTTACCTCATTAACCTCATTTTTTATCATGATTTATTTTTAGAGATGTGCATTTTCATTGTAGCCCTGATATTCATCAGTTTCCAACACAAGCTAATCATAGCTGCCTTCAGCCTGTGGACTGAAAATCAAATTTAAATTCTTATCACATTCTTACACAGTCATTTCAATACACTGCTATTGGGCATAGTAAACAAAGCATTTGAATTATGTGGAAGGTACTGGCTGTGAAATATTCAACTCAACTCAGCTTTATTTTTAGAGCACCTTTTACACATACAAGAATGCAGCCCAAAGTGCTTCAAAAAAGAACAAAGGGACAGAAAACAACAGAAATGGGTAAAATAATAAAGACATCATAATTTAAAAAATGAATAAATAAATAAAATGAATACATTTAAAATAATAAAATAAGTAAGTGTAGAAAGTAAAATTAAAAATCAGTTAACATTTTTAAAAAATTATATATAAAAAAAAAAATATATATATATATATATATATATATATATATATATAATAATGCAGTCCAGGGCTAAAAATAAATGACTTCAAATTAAAAGCCAGATTAAGGCTGTCACTATATCAGATTTTCACCTTATGATTTCATCATTTCAAAATGGTAGCCCAAAAAAATTCACTGTAGCACTATTATTGTAATGTTTATGAAGAACTTAGATAAGCAAACAATGCTGTCAGTCAAATTAAGGATGACAAGACAAGGGTGGTACAATCCATTACTATTAAACTGTACTAATAAGTGCAACAAACTGACTAACATGTCATCATCTGCTAATGTTCAAAGATATGTTTTATCCATTTCACCAGCCCAGTGAAAAAAACTTCTAAGTATATGAAAACTCACTGTCTTCTTCTGCGTGTCATTCTGAGTCACAGATTGTCATTTTAACAAAATCCAAAAACCTCCAAAACTTGCTAAGAAACCATTTTTGGGTGCATGTACAATACCTTGCTTTCTTCTGTCATCTCCTCCAACATGATTTGTGCTGCAGCAGTAGGCACACACTGTGTTAAATCTAGCTAGCTAGTCTTCTTCTGCTGCTGCTTCTTCATCACCTTCCCTCCGTTTTATGGACCCTGCTATGAACCGATTAGTTAAACAGTATTACTGTTTGGTGTTCCTGTAGGATTATATGTAGCACAATATCAATATTTCACCTTTTTAAAAAAGACAGTTATCGTCACCACTGATATATTGCAACCACCTAATTTAAACATATTTAAAGTTATTTTTCAGGCATTTTTGCCTTTTATTAGAGAGGACAGCCGAAAAACGACAGGAAATGTGGGGAATAGAAGTTGGGTGGTGACATGTAGTATAGGGTCAGGGCCAAGTGGCACCCTCCGTTCTCAAACTATGAAGCCCATGTGGAAGTGTTCCATTTGAGGCTGGCTGCAGAAACACCGGAAACCACATAGACACCAATTCAAAAAAGACGACCTTTGCAGCATTAATAAACATGTTTACAGCCTGGTTCAAGAAACGGCTTGGCCCTACGTAGTTAACCTCTCTATCGGCACACACTGTACAGGGGGAATTCTTTGTAACGCAACAGTTCAAAAGATATTAAGATTACAATTTTTTGCCCAAATAAGGACATGACTGACTTGACTCGCGGTCGGGAACACATAGCTGTTGGCTATGAGGCTCAAACTCCGCCTCTTTACGTCACAATATGCCTGGTTGAGTTCCACATTTCCAATATGGCTGCCACCGTCGATAGGCTTCAAAACAGCGCTCAGGAACAGATGGGTGATGTCACGGATACTACGTCCATTATTTATACAGTCTATGGTCAGGGCCAGGAGTCAAACCAGTGACTGCTGTGACATGGACTGTAGCCTCAGTGCATGGGTTGCACTTAAACCACCAGGCCAGTGGGTGACTCCTATGAGTACATTTTTACCTCATAAAAGCAGCAGAGGATCATTACACGTCGGTACTTATTGAAATGTCAATATGAAAAATGATTGTAATGATTCCAAAGATAACCACCTTTATGATTGATTATATCATTATTTTTCTAGTTACTTGTCGCGTTTTTGTGTGATTTATCAAAAATTGTACCTGACAGTGTGAAGTATGCACACTTTGTCTTCTCTGAAAAAAGCCTGTAGTATTTACCTTGTTAGTCCTTCTGTTGTAAACAAAGTGCAGCGTTTATTACATGTTTTGTTTTAGATATACAACCTTGACTTCACATGTTTGTTCATGAAAGGACAACATTAGTGATGTTCTTTGTGTTTGGGGCCATGTGCCAGCTTCTCTCCCTCCTTGACACACACCACATAAATCTGCACCTATGAATATATGAACTATATATTTTTGTGATTGCATTCTGTGTCAACATTTTTCCTCCAAGCCCACCCCCCACCGCTGTCCTAGTCACAAACAAACCACTGTCTCCATCCAGCTTGACCATTCATAGTAACGGTTGCCCGGGGCAACACCAATGGGAACAGATGCTGTTTGGCTCGGCTGCCATATGACCCTACTGACCTTTGCACCCATTGTTTTTTTGAAACACAGGGGTTCCACTCTCTGAATTTTTAAATTCTGTGTTTTAAGATCAGCCTCCCTTATGTTCTCTGTTTCTCCCTTTGTGTCTCAGATATAAAGACCTCGTGATCCCAACTTTGGGGGACAAGAAGAAACTGTCACCAGAGGAGAGATGTCGTTCAGTTCTGCAACAGTCCAAACTCCAAGGATGGCAGGTGTGTGTGTTGCGTGTGTGTGCATCTACGTATTTGCCTCTTTTTCTGTCTTCATCAGTAACAAAAGATTTGCCAAATGACTTAATCCCTGACCCTCTGTTTGAGAGATCCCGTGGAATCTTTGACAACTCGTTCCAGCTGTCTCACCTCATCATCATTCACCTCACACACACAAACACACACAGCAGTATAATCCACTCCACCCCCTTCTATGTTCTGTCTGCCAGACTGCTGTTGTGTCTGAGTGTGTGACCCCACAGGTCACATCAGCTCCTGCCTCGCACACGCACACACACTCCTCAACAATGCCCAGCAGACACCTTTCTCATACACACACACAACTCCTACAAGTCGGCAGTGCTGGAATGAATAGTCTGTGGAAGTATGTCGCCTCAGCAGCTCTGTGCACCTGGTATAAAGTGACCTCAGCGGACCCCTCTAATACCCTCCTAAGCCTAGGAAGTGAAAGCATTGTCCATATGCAAACCCCACAGCCTGCCCACACCCCACCCACACATTATCGTACATTTCCCATCGCTCAACCAGCAAGTCACAGTGTTCTGAGGTTTCCAAGAGAAGACAGCATCACTACGTCTGCTAGCAGAAGAAAATGATTAAGTGTTCAACAATGCTTTTGCCTGATTTGATAACTTGTGTTTGTAGATGGGCAGCAGTAAAGTGTTTCTGAGGTACTGGCAGGCAGACCAGCTCAACGACCGCTGCTACCAGCTGCATAAAAAGATCATCACCTGTCAGAAAGGTAATGTCCAAAAACGATCAACATGTAGGCTTTTTATTTTTTGTCGCGTATGCCCCTAATTTGTCCGTCTTCCTCTCCCTTCTGCACTTCCTCTATTCCCAGTTGTGCGTGGTTGGCTAGCCAGACAGCGCGTACACTGCAAGCTGTCACTGCAGCAGAAAGAGGAGGGCAGCCTTCAGCGTTTCCTGCAGGGGGCAGAAGACATGGGGCTGCAAACCTACGACCAGCTGGTCATCCAAAATGCATCAGATATTGCGCGGGAGAGTGACCGCCTGCGCTGCCACGGTAGCAGCCTTCTCAACACCCTTTGCAACAGCCCGCCGCTCGGTGAGAGGCCCGAGCCGGTGGGCAAGGAAGAGGATCAACCTGTCAGGAGGTAAAGATGCAAACACAGACAGATAACAACAGATAATGGAAGAACAACTAGGACAGCAAATAGAGGTGACTGTGTCATACACCACAGATCTTCTGAATTTGGCAAATCAGCCCTCTCTATTAGAGCAACAACTGCTTGGAACTCATTATTGAGTAAAATCAGAGAGTGCTGCAGTTTGCTGAATTTAAGTCCAGGATGAAATCATGGCTAAAATCAGACCAATCATGTACTCATCACACTTAAATATAATGACCTTCATAGTGTAGTGTTTTTAGCTATTTATATTTTATCATTGTGTTGATAGTTTTGATGTAAATGTACCCCTGTTGTTTTATAGTAGTTATGTATTATTGTGTAGCTGTTTTAAATTATGTATTATTTGTTTTTAACAGAGGCATCGCCTCTGTCTCCTGCCCAGGGACTACAGATTTAAATTAGCTGCTAGCTAACTCTGGCACAAGTAAATGGCTGTACACTGTCCCTGTTGAAATAAACAAATAAATAAATAAGATAAGATAAGATAAGATAGTCCTTTATTCGTCCCACAACAGGGAAATTTAAGTGTCACAGCAGCAAAGTAGACAGTGCAAAGGCTATAAAGCAAACAAGAGCCTATAAAATACAATTATTAAAATAATTATAATTTTTTCTTTACTCAGACTGCAAAGTGAAGCTGCATGAGTAAGAAAGACGTGTCATAGCCACATATGCAGCTGATTGTTAAGTCTAAGTGTTGCTACTGATTACCTAAAATGAGAGCTTATATTACTCAGTTGTGCAATTCATAGTAATAATAAAAGTGACTGCAGGATTATTAAAACCTGGAAAATAAACAAATGTGGTGTCATTCACAGGATTTATGACTTTAAGAGGGTATCATGTGCCTTCATTAATGGAAGTGTGTGTGTGTGTGTGTGTGTGTGTGTGTGTGTGTGTGTGTGTGTGTGTGGGTGTGTGTGTGTGTGTGTGTGCGTGTGCGTGTGTGTGTGTGTGTGTGTGTGTGTGTGTGTGTGCTCATTTAAGTGCATATGTGAACCGTTGTATATTTGTCCATGTGTTTAGTGATTAATGATGTCATTGTATCCCTTTATGCTGTGGGCTTTTAATTGTTGGTTTCATGATGGATAGTCAGATAATGAGCGCCGTGTTATCAGATTGTATTAGTATTGTGTTGCTCCTGTGGAACGCTATCCTTATCTCCACATCACTTCATTGTAATGTAACATGTGACGCCAGGAGAATGAGGAATTACCCATGAGGGGCTGAGTTAGAAATGCTTTTTTAAAAAAGGTAATCTGAAGCTCATTAGAGATGATGCTAAATTAATAGCCAGTGTTATGAGATGTCGCTCTCATCATCTTTTAAAAAACAGTCATGAATACAGCTCCTGCATCGAAGCACAGGAACACCTTTACATGTGATATATTTTTTGTGTATAGTAAATAGGTTTCTTATGTTAAAATCATCTGCATTGGAAACTTTGAGTTTTACTATTGTTACATCATTTTTACTTTTAATTCAGGTAGCAATGATTAGCCACAAAAATATGCTATGTTCTCCAAGTTTTCTGATTAAATGATCAGTGTTCTGCCAGTTCACACTAAAATTGAGCAAGCTCAAAGTCCAGTTCATACAAACTAAAATGATCTAGTTCACATTCAAAGTTCTTTTTAAGAAAATTTGAACTAAGTTCATGTTCATTTTTTTTAGCTGCACCTGTAGGCCATTATTTTTCAGTAGAGCCTCCTGTGTCTCAGTCACCAGTACGCAGTCCTAGACATTTCCTGTACTGCATAAATTACTGTATTCCACCATAGAACATTTGAATACAGTAGAAATATAATAGCAGACATATTTTAAGTCTAAAAGCCAGGAAAATCCCAATAAAGACAGGGAAAAAATCAGCAGCTGTGATAACTTAGAAACACAATCTGTCATCTGAATATTTGACAAAAGGATCTGACTTTAACACCCTTAAAACCTTTAACATTTTAACACCCAATGCACAGGGAAAATCCCCTAAAATATAAAAGCTAAGGGTAAGGAAACACTGAACAAACAAACACTAAAAGTGAACTATTCCTCATTCTCAAAAAGCTGCACCTCTCCAAAATCAAAATAATAAAAACTTTTATTTATATAGCACCTTTAAAAAAAACATCAACAAAGTGCTTTGAAAAACAAAGCATGACAGAATTCAGGAGGATGACAGAATACACCTTTAACAGGAAGGGAGAAGTGTAGAAAAGCTAAAAAGAAGAGGTACAAAAAAAAAAAAAAAGCATTAAAGGACAATAAAAAGATTTTAAGAAGAAGAAGACAGTTTTTACCAGTTTTTAGCCCATTTGGATCTGTCGTGATTCATTCATAAGACTCCATAAAATGTTCACAATGACTGTCCAGTGCATTAAATCTGACTTTGGCTACTGTAAACACAGCACTCGTTAAGTCTTGATATCTCTCGGATCCTTCCGGGATGTGAGATGTCATTCAGTGCTATGCTCACGTTCCCGTTCATGAGTTGCAAACTGAGCCGTTCAGATCACCATTCACCAAAATATGAGTACGTTCAAAGACGTGTTCGTTTTAGCACGTTCACGCATAACGCCGGGAATGATGAAATATATTTTTAACATATGATTTTATTCACGGTTGAGTGGCTGTGGCTCAGTGGTTGAGTTGGTCGTCTATCAATTGGAAGTTTGGCGGTTCGATCCTGGCTCCTGCTGTTGTTCAGCGATGTGTGAATATGTTTGAATGAGATTAGCTTATACTGATGGTCCCTTACTATATACCAGCCTCTACCATCAGTGAGTGAATGTTATGTGAATGGGTGAATGTGACGAGTAGTGCTTTGAGTGGTCAAAAAGACTAAAAAAGCACCATTTAAGTACAAGTCCAGTCCATTTACCATTCTAACTCATAACATGCGGGTGTTCTGCTTCAAATGTTTCAACCTTTAAAGAGCAAGAAACGAGTTAACAGTCCAAAATATTTTACCAGCAACACAAAGTTGTTAAAAACAGCCAGCTTACTGCACAGAGCGCTACAGAAGTCTGCTACTTTCTGAACTGTTTCACTTTTTAAATAAAATGTAATTATTAGAACACAGGTACACATCCTCAGACATGATACAGGATACCCCGGCACAATTTCTGTGTCCTCTGTGAGTCCTTGTGTGTGTAACATCTGCGGCTGGGACACGAGCACAGGGGGGCTTCACGCAGGAGGAGGGAAGTCAGCAGATGCACTGGGAGAGGAGTCATGGTCTCTGTGTCGTAGAGGGGATTAAAAAGCACATACACACGACTGTACGCAAAAACACTCACATGCACTCATGACCCAAACTCACCTAATTTCCTTGCTATTCTTTTTTCATTTTAGACCCCCCCCATCACCCACACTCACCCTGGGCCTCCTCAGGCCTGCATCATGGAGCAGATGGCTTAGTCAGATTAGCAAAGGAAATATCAAATTGGATGTTATCAAATTACTGCAAGGAGATTAGATTTAAAGCATAATCTCTTTGGTCTTTATCCTTCAATTGGCCTCCTTTGCTCATATTTGTGGTATGACAGCTGAAGCAGGCATACATCGAGTCTGAGTGTGCTGATGATTTAAATGATATAATTAAGTCAATCTGGATCAGAAAATAACTGGATTGGGGAAAGTTGGGCCTGCAGCATAAGCTTTCAGGCCTCTCTGTGAATAGAGTCATTAAAGCCAATGTTTCTCTTTCTTATATTTAAGTTTGAGTTCTGCTGTTCTTCGCTCTTTGCAGGGTTCTGGAGAAAATCGGGAAAGTCTATGATGGCCCCGTCACTGGGGGAGGCAGAGTTATCCGCCACTTCAGGTCTAGCTCAGTGCCCACCCCCCTGCCCATCGAGAACATGGTCCTTTCCTCCGCCAATCCATCCATCAAACCAGCGCTGCAGCAGGTAGCTCATACCAATGATGACGGGGCAGGAGGAGGAGGTCTGTCCTCTCCCAGGAAGCAGCCCCCTCCCAAACCAAAGAGGGACCCTAACACACGTCTGAGTGCGTCTTATGAAGCAGTCAGTGCCGGGTTAGTGATGGCAGCCAAAGAGTGCCCCACTCCAGAGGGATGCGGCTCACCAGCTGGGAGCCCTCCTAAATCCCAGCTGTCCCCCACAGACCCAGCAGGTAAATCACCTCTACTGCTCTTTAAGACATACAACAGATGGTGTTTTTGTGTCAGTGCCTAATACTACAACTTTCTCTGCATCTTCAGCGTCATCCAAGCCCCGCCCCCATAGTGATGACTACACAACCATGAGGAAGGTGCCACCGCCTAAACCTAAGCGCAGTCCCAACACTAAGCTAACGGGCTCATACGAGGAGATCAACGCTGTGGCGCCACAGCTCCACCAGCTGCGCCCTGCAGATGTAAAGCTGGCCTTGCTGTCCCGTGCTGGAGGATTTGGAGGGTTTGGTGGTTTAATGCAGAGAGCAGCTTCCATTGATGCCCCACAAGGGGTAGGACTGAGTCTGTTCCAGGGCCACGATGAAGAGGATGTATACATAGAGATGTTGGGCTCCCAGCAGCGGGCTCGGAGCCTCCAGGAGCCTCCTGATAGCCCCGAATTCACTGACTCAGAGGCTGTGTATGAGGAGATGAAATATTTCCATCATGAAGATGGTGGAGCTCCCACCACTGTGGTTTCAAAAGCAGCCAAACTGGAGGCTCTAGGTTTGGGCCTTGTAGGATTAGGGACCTCTCCTCCTAAAAGCGGGGACACCAAGCGAGGTTCAGCTGGGGTGACTGCCGCCATCGACACCACTCACTTACACATCGCACTAAACAACGCAGCTCCCAAAACCCCTCACAGCAAAGATGGCAGCTGTGACATCCCTGCTCCCTTCCCCAACCTGCTCCCCCATCGTCCTCCTCTCCTGGTGTTTCCCCCCTCACCCGTCACCTGTTCCCCCGCTTCAGACGAGTCACCCCTCACCCCCTTAGAGGTAAAGAAGCTGCCTGTGTTTGAAACAAACTTGAACTACGCTACTGGCCCCGACAGCCCACTCTCCCCACAGTATGCCCGCCAGAGGGCTGACTCCTCCCCAAGCCTCACTGTCCTCATGCCAGAGAAAAAGTCCACACCTCCACTCACCCCTCCTCCTCCACCTCCTCCCCCTTGTAACCCACCTCCCCCCTACAGACCCCCTTCACACTTCCCCTTCCCGCCTGAGGCCAACTTCCTGGCTCTGACTCGAGCAGCATCTGTCACAGGAAGTTCGGACTCCCCCAAAACCTCCGCCTCTCAAAGGGCAGGTGGGGAGCCTCTGGGGAAGCCTCCTCCCTACTCCCCGGTGAAGATGTCTCGTCCCGAGCCTAGGCGGGCTCACTCATGCTCCTCCTCTCCGCTGCTGTTCAACCCAGCCAATGGTAGACCGCTGACCAGCCCTCTGGACGAGCTCAACACGCTGTTCAGCTCTGGAAGGAGCCTGCTGAGAAAGTCCACATCAGGACGCAAGATGAGGGATGGAGGTCTGTCAGTAATGCTTGCAGACAAATACATGTACATACACACACCGCTACAAACACCTAAATAACAAGGAGAGCGTAGATCACAACATAAGAACAGTTTTGAACATCACATGTCAATTTCTCCCTCTGTCTTTCCGATCATTCTTTTAAAATGTATCTACATTTAAAGGAACTTTGGCCAGACCTCTGCTGAGTAAATCTGTTGGTTGGTACATTTATCTTTAGCAAGTTAGGACTATTTTATGTTGTAATTTTTCACACCGTGTCCCCGTTAAACGCCAGTATTTTTGTGAGTGCATGCCCCCTTTTAGCAGGCCTGTGCTTGTGTCCATTATGTCCTCTATCTGCAGTGATGAGTTCATGATCACAGCCTTAGCCTCAGCCTGCTCTGTGCCACATGATTCATTGGATACTCTGTGATTACCTCCTGCAGAAGCAGTGAGATTGCGGGCAGGAGATAACTGCCTGCGTTCCACACACATGCTCTGTTTCTGAGCGGTATATTGGTGAGATGCACTCAACAGTCTTCCTCACATATCCCACCTTCTCTGCACATCCAAACTCCTTGCATTGATTCAGGTACAGCCAGACACCTTTGGCCCACTAGAGGCATCCAATTTGTTACAGTCTGCAGTGCTGTGTTGCCCTTTGGCTGCTGCATCTGCCTCCTAACATGTTGCCTAATGAGGTATCTTGTGTAGCCCACTCAGCGTCACACTGACTGCACTATAGGTATGGTATAGCTGTGTTCTCCTGTATTTTAGCTCTACATATGGAGCGCATGCATGCTGTGTGACACTGATACAAAGGTTGACCTTTGCAAAATGAGGCCAAACATATTTGTCAATTAGAAAAAAAGGGGTGGGACCTCGGGTCATAGGTTTAGAGATTTCACTGTGGTGCGTTTATGAAAGTGAATTTCCTACGCAGGAAAAGTTCAAAGCTACTTTGTCCCTCTGTGTTTGTATCTGACTCTCTCTCCTCCAAGTGTATTAGTTGTGGCCGGGTTAATAATATATGAGCAGGAGGACGATGAGGATGGGCATCAAATATTTAACAGCTCACTCATGTTCTCCTGAAGACGGAGCGACTGCCCTGCAGCAGTAAACAGGACAACCTGGACAGTTAGCAAAATGACAATAAAGTGAAAGCTTTTGGTGTCAGTGATCGGTGTCTCATATTAATGTGGAGCTTCTCGATTTGTGGAGCACACAGTTGTGTCATACTTCTATTATTGTAATAAGTTTGAGGGTCAGAGAGCCAAAGTCCTTATAAGCAACGGTATGAGAGCACACCATGACGCACATGCTTCACGTGACACCCTGCGCTTCGTCAGCACCTGGACCTACGCAGGGGAAAGCGCTGGCGTCATGGAAATAGTGTGTGTGACAGAGGAACCTGGAACTGGGGTTCACAACCCTGCAGTTATTTTGAGTGGGCAAAGCCAGGCGGCTCGTCAGATCAGAGCATACAGGGATGCCAACGGGCTTAACAGGATGGCCTACTTCCGTTCCCCACTCAGCTGTTAAGTGACCGACTGTGATACCTGACGCTGTGGGAGGGGCAAGGGGTTACAGTTGCTATCCCAGACATCCCTGTGAAGAGCAGCTGCCTCCCCCTCCTCCTCCTCCTCCGCCTCCCCCTTTTTCATCCTAAGGGAATGAGAAAACCACAGGAATGCAAGGGGGAAGAGGGCAGGTGGTCTTGGCAGGCTTCAGGAAATCACTGTCATAAGACACCTCATGCCTTACCGGCAGCAGACGAATTCCCCCAAAATTGGATAAAAGTCTAATTTTCCCTCATTACAGTCTTCAGTCTACAAATCCAAACACTCATAGTGACTCATCTCTCCACAAGTCTGCAGCCCTCACATGGTCTCCCTCAGCCTACCTGGCCTTTATCACTCTGAAACACGCACCCCACCACTGGGACCAGTTGTAGAGTTTGTTACATTTATATTTAGGCACCTTGTGACCATGGCCAGACCAGGAGGCACATACTTTAAGAGTGAAACAGCAGCTGACAAATTCCCATTTATGTTGCCGTTCATACACCTACAGCCGCGTACTCATTCAGCGTGTGGGAGCCTGTGAGCCCCGAGGAGAGGCAGCAGGGTCAGAGGCAGGTCATGAGGAGTCACCTTCCCGGCAGACTGAGTGGATAAGTACTTTTTAAAAGACCAAGGGGGGAACTCACAAAGAGCGGATCATGGCCGCAAATAGCACCAAGGATTTTTTGTCTTATTTCCTCAATATCTTTTGATGCCAACATCTCAAGGCCTAATGAACTTAGCATGATTCAGCTTTAGTGGTGATATTCAAGCCCAAACAAGCCCATAAAGTTTTGTAGCTCTGTGCACTTTGCTCTTGTTTTGTGTCATATTGTGGAGGTGAGCTGTCGGCATCTCCACTTTCTGCAGCGCAAGGCTGCATTGTGCACTCTCATCTTCATGGCTGGAGTTAGGAAATTTCAATTTTCAATTCAATTAAATTTGCTTTATTCACATGAACAAAGACATGTTGCCAAAGCACATAAAATTCATACACATACATTACATATTATATAAATTACATATTTTATATGCATTAATGAACGATGGTGTCACCCATACAGCATATCTCCATGTCCTCACTTGCTGCGGTATGCTCATAAAACCTTCACTTAAAATCAGATATTATGGGATGGTGCGTCCCTCAGGCTGTGACAGGCAGACACATATTTAGCAGCCAGAGGAGCTGCTGACCCTTCCCCTAGGAGAACTGACAGTTTCTCTTCTAGGGTTAATGTTGGGAAGTTTGTTACTATTTTAATAATTTCCCGGTAGTGGGAATCTCTTAGAAAAGAGAACTTGCTACAGTGGAGGAGGAAGTGCATCTCTGTCTCTATGTCCCCTGTAGAGCAATGAGCACATAGACGCTCCTCTCTGGGCAGCCATGTCTGCCTGTGTCTTCCTGTCTCTACAGCCAGCTGGTGGTCACTCAGTCTGTATTTGGTCAGGATACGTCTTTGTTTTGTATCTCTGACACTGTAGAGATATTCATGATGAGTTTAATTTGGTTGTGTTTTGGATCAGTGCTGACTGGAGTCTGGCTGATTAGCTTCCTCACCAACTGACTTTCTATCTCTGAAAAAAAGGGAGGTTAAATCAAATTATTACAAACAGACTTTAGGTCAAGATGTTTTGTTTTTAGGTCATCCAGAGGTACAGTTGTTGTCATAATCACTGCAAAAAGCATGACTTGCTTTAGAAATTCTGATGCACAGCACCAGCTCACAGAGACAGTTTGTGGTGCATTTAAGCCTTTGCATGTGCTCTGTAGATTAGGCTGTATTTTTTGTCTCATTTCAACAGGGTTAGTGAGTGCAAAAGCTGCACAATCCTTAAGTGGATCAGGGCCCATGAGTGGAGAAAAGATACACCCAGATTAACCCATAATTAGTTTAGTTATAAAACTGTAGATAATCAGCAGATTTGACTGCAAACCACCAACTTTTTAATATTTTGCCTGAAAGTTTCAAAGTATTTCTGGTAGATAATGGCGAGCTGTGTATGACATAAGTGTTGATCTTTGATGTTTTTTTGCTACAGGATTCAATTCTAACATCAATCTGCCAGGAAGGGAAGACTCCGGCTCTGCCCCTACTTCACCGTCACTGCAACTTCAGGACAAGAACGCCAACAATCACACTTCTCACTCCTCGAGCCCCGCCCCCTTAGAGAACGGCAACCAGATCTCGAACGGTAACAGCACGAGTGATGTACATCTACAAAAGAAAGAAAGGCGTATGTTTTTAACTTATGTACTTAAAAGTCCCACAAAGAGGCTAAGAGCAGTGCTGCAATTTGTGGTGTGGAGCAAGTTGTCCCAAAATCCAGACAGGAGACCACAGAGAGCATTAAAGAAGAGCCTTTTTTTCAGCTGCAGCCAGAGTGATGACTATATTTTATCCTTTAAATACTCATGTCTTTCTACACAAGATAATCTTTGTAACCCATCTGGCAGTACCTTGAGTGATGTGTCTTTCAATCTGTACCTGTCTGTGCGTGGGAGGACTTTCTGTCAGCTGTTTGTGCTTTGTATAAAGTGCCTTTGATATCATGTGTTCAGGGTCGCTGGAGGATGAGAGTCACAGCAAGTCAAACACAACCAGCTCCGCCTCTCTGCACAGACACATGGACAGTCATCACACTCAGGTAAACACACACACACACAAACACACACACTTTTTGACAGCTGCACACATACAGATACTTTAAATGGAGAAAATATTGTGACTTTAGTTCTTTGAATTTGTGATTGTCAGGCATCATTTCTCTTTGTGGTTACCTTGTTTTTCTAACACCTGAACTACCAGCCTTTCACACGTGCAGAGACAAACCTGCTTACCCACTCACCTGCTTACGCACATCCAACTGCACTAACACACACTCAATGAGAACACAACTATGTCAGGTCTGTATTTTGTTTGGGGTTTGTTGACATTTTGAGTGGACAGGAAAGTGGCCTCCTTTGAACAACATGTATCACTCATGACATGGGAGCTTTCTCTGGCTCTGTGGACGGGTGTACAGTTACACGATTGGATTAAATGTCCTGCACGCTTGCACACAAAGCTCAAGAGTATCCACAGATGCACATGTATAGCCTTTGATGTACGCTTTTGATCAAAGTCAAGGTGGAATTAATAGAGAGTAGAAGACTCTTTAGAAAACTGGGACACTCTACAAACTTATTCACATGTGAATTTATTGAAAAATGTAAATACTTAGCAGCTGATCACACTCTCTTGACCACACTGAGACACATGTTCTCATAACCTTTACCTCACACAAAAACAGACACCTGATAGGAATATTTTTGACTACAAAAAACAGCACCAGATTGTCTTTTTCATCTCTGATTTCTTAAACCTCTTCATTTTCTAACTATAGGGCCACAACACTCTGAACTCAGTTTAGTCTTGTCTTCTGGATGTTAAGTCATATATACCCACCCTTAAGTGCAAGCTTGGTCACATCACTCTAAAACAGGGGTTCCCAAACATTTCAGCCCGCGACCCTCAAAATATAGGTGCCAAAGACTCGCGACCCCCACTGTCCCTCAAAGTAATTTAATGTGGCTTGATTTAGCTGGTATGCAGAAAATGAGCCTACCTATATGAGCATGTGTCTGTGTTCCCTGTGCTGTTATGAATTAACCTACTGCTACTGATGCTTTTGATAATTAACTGTTCACAAACCCTAAACTTAGGAGTCATCATGCAAAAAGAAAGGCAGAAAACTCATTACATTTTTTATTCGCAAGGTTTTTATTTCAAGGTTAGCTACTATTTGTGTCAATATTTTTTGCTATAATGGGTCAAATGTACTATTTTTAGATAATTAAGATTAAAAAAAAAATTCTGGAAGAAACATGACCCCCCATTTGTGTCTCACGACCCCCCAGGGGGTCCCGACCCACACTTTGGGAACCCCTGCATTATAGTACATGGATGCACAATTTCCACAGTGTCCCAACTATTTTGGAATTTCATTATCGTACATAAAAAAATAATACGAATACACACTCACAGCGAGATCCTAGCTGTAGGCTGAGGAGTGACACCCCCCCCCCCCCCCCCCACCCCCCCCCCCCAACTCTTGTCTGGAAATTATAATTATTGATCTGTAGCAGTTGCCACCGTGACCTTTACTACAAAGTTGTTGGCCCCCTACACTGGCTTCATCAGGAAGTCATTTAATAACAATAATGGACATTACACACAGGCGAAAGGTTTCTGATGGCGTCTGAAACAAGAGCATGCTCTGTATTCTGTGTCACCGCATCGTGTATCGCAGGATTCAGAAGTTTCATCCTGCTCTACATTTCTAAGAAAGTTTCACACTTCAGAGTCTGCATCAGTCTGTGATTGAGCGTCAGTGTCATTGATGCATGAAGCCCAAGGATGAGAAAAGCACACAGTGCCCCACTTTTAGAAAAGCTGAGGACATGCCAATCATATGACACTGCCACTAGAGATGTGAAGGCACATGGTGTACCCACTCCACAATCCTCAGGTGGACTAAATGTCAACTCACCTGAAGCATCTCTTTCAGGTTTTTCTCAATGTGTAGTATTACATTGATATGCCAGCACATCCTGTTCAATGTCGCCTTCTTTCAGGCGGAAGAATTCATTCCTGCAGTTTACTAAAATGTCTTAGATTCTTTCGGGTTTTGTCAGAATATGTGAACTGTTGGACTTTTACCCTTGGATCCAAACTCTTTTCTGTCTGTCTAAATCTATTGAGCTTGGCTGTTTTTCTCACTCCCTCCTTTATCTTCCAGAGAGGTCATCTCAACTTTTCTCCATTCGGTGCGGGGGCTGCCCTCTAAAACAGTGAGGGGGGGGAAAGGGGGGCTCACTGGGAGCCCTATTAACATGTAGGGATGTGGTGAGTGTATGTCATTTCTCGCTGCACTCTATCCCCTAACAGCAGTGATTTTCATAGAGCCATCCTGAGATAATGACAGTTATTGTCTGTAGAGCACCAAAAAGAACTCAGGAACTTTAAGTTTGAAGTACTGCTTCACTTAAAATCTGCTTTTGAAATTATAAACACTTGATTGTATAAATTTGAAAGATGGTTTTCAAACATTGATGAAGGAAAAATGACAGTGTTTTGAAATCACCAATGATTCAAATGTTCTCAAAGTATATCCCCTCTTCTATCTTGAAAACCACTGCTTTGCAAGACACCATTTAGCTTTACCTGCTCCAGTCATTCTATATTTCCTGCATCCTCTTAAAACCTGTTCTGGAATCAGATTAGATCTGAGCAGGGAAAAATCTGATCCTAGAACTGGTGATGTTGCTGCTTTCCTCCCTCCATTCTTTATTTCTGAAAGGAAACTGCAGCTCTTTGGTTCAGTTTGACTCTGTACTTGTATTCTTACACATTACCCTTCATAATAGATCTGAACTTTGTCATGCTCTTAAATAGAAGATGTGACAATCACACTTAAACATTCCTTTTTTGTTTGTTACAAAGCTGCTTACTGAAGAAATCTGTACAGTCACTTTAGCTTTATGTAACAAAGTATGTAGTTTTGAGTTTGGAAGGTATGCTTGTGATGAGATAACACATTCGTATAACAGGAAAAATCTTTGAAAAGTTATCCCAATAGCACTGATATCAAAATCATACAGCACATATCAGATATACGATCCGTGGAGGATTCATCTGGCATCTAAAAGTGCTTATTTCTGCTTTAATTATCTATTTTAAGTAAATAAAGTTATTCCCTCAATTTGTGTTGTGGGTAAGTTTTCTAAAAGTCTCTGGTCTTCTTAGAAGAAGCAGAAAACACCCATTTAATTTAACTCTTCAATGACATATTTTTCTTATGGAGGCAGCAGCGTAAGTATGCAACATTTGGAGGTTGCACATGCTGTAAAAGAAAATAAAAGAGAGAAGAGTATTGAACATGTGATGAAAAAGATTTCCTACATTGCTTTCAGTCACAATGGCCTTAAAAGTGCTATTTATATAGTGGATTTATTGGATATTGGTGAGAAATGTACTTCAATATTTGACATTTCACATCATGACAGGTGATCCGTGTTGATCAGTTTAAGTAATTGCATCCTTGTATATGCTAAAACACCTTCAAATAAGCATGCACCAGCACCAGTTTTGTTGTCACTCTGTAGACACTCAGAGGTTGAGTAAGTCTGTTGGAAAAGAAGAGCTGCAGTTTTTATAGTCGCTCATTCATCTGCTGAGATTTTATGTTGCTGAGTCCATCATTTCCCCCTTTTTTAACCGTTCTGAAACTATATGTTGTCATTGATGTTGCACCAAACTCAGACATACTATCTGCAGAAGAAGTCAATCCAAATCTTCATCTTCATGCATCAACAATAATCCCTCAACAAAACCTCTCCAGTCAAAGTGTGACCGCTCTCCGTTACCACCGAAACATGTGAAGATGGACACTTTCGTCTCGCCTCTTTGCCTTGCTGATCTCGTGTGTTGTCTGAAACAGGTTCATTACCATGAGTTCATTCAAGAGATGGGAACAACTCTGTGACCCAGAAAGCCTTTCAATTAGCTGCATTCCAGACTGTGTTTATGTAGGATTAGCAGATCTAATGGGATAAATGAAAGGGAAAGGATGAAGGAAGAAGAGGGGGACGGATATCTCAGTTAGGAATGAATGGAGCAGTTTGTTTTTGGTTGCTGTAGTTTGTAGTCAACAGCAGTCTAGACTAAACATGTAAAGAATAGGCAGGGGGCCTGTTTGGCCAGCTTAATGACTGGATGCTACAGAGATTAATATTTTTTTCCCTCAGACAAATTGTAGGCATGTGTAATGACATTTAAAGTGGGAGAGGGGCTGTGCTGCCTGTTTCATATTCAAATAACAACACTTAGAGGCGGAGGAGGACACACAGAGCCGTGGTGTCTCTGCTTGAAGCGGCTGATTTCCAGCTGGGATACGTGTGAGTTAAGGTAACACGCTCTTTCTCTGAAACCCCCTCATCACCTGACCTGTCGGACACACTTTTTCCTGGAAAGACCTCACACATGGATCATCACTGACCACTCACATCTCTCAGTCCCTCTTTTTTCCCTTGCGCTGTGTTCTCCTCTCTGGATGAACTGTGCCAGAAATAGACGCGTTCAAGTGACTCTCTGTTCTAGCTTCCCTAAAGAAAGCTGTTTAGCTGATAACGATATTCGTTTTTCAGAGCCATTCTAATAATGACCGCCTTCTCTGGTTTAATACACTCACCAATTGAATGTGTGTTTGTGCGATGTGAGCACAGATTGGTTGGGTCCAATCAGAAAAGCATGCCAAGGCGTGTATCAGTGGAAAGTGTTTCATGGGGAGGAGGTCGCAGGTTATTATCACACTCCTTATCCACAGGATGTCCGGTCTGTGAGAGTTTAGAATGACCACTACTGGTCCTATATTACCATATCATTACCATAACATTAGCAATCTATTAACATGTTGATTGGATGGCGGCTCCCTCCCCCCATGTCCTTGCTCACAAGGATGTGCTTACAAATCCACAGATTGAGTGATAATGAAGGGAATGGAAACCAGGTGTTATTTTTCCTACTTTATGAAATCTTTATAAATATTTATAATATTTTAGATACCACTTGTATCAGGTTTTATGGATGAGATTGTCCCATGGACTACAAGTAAGCAGGTGTTCAGATGATAAATAGCTCTTGTTTCTACAGAGGCATCCCTCACTCGGTTTAGTGCTCCCATTCATGCAGCGTTGTTCCATCACTTCACACAGCAAAGCTCTGCCAATTCAACCCAAACTGTAACAGCTCTGAAGAAATCATCGTCATTAATGTTAGAGTTTTTTATTCAGACTGTTTAATTGGGGATTTTTTTTTATGATTAATAGTTTATTGTTTTTTCACAGGGAACAAGCATAAACAAGCAGTAGCACCGTGGACAGCAAAAAACACATCAAACTACAGTAAACACCATACAATTAGAAAAAAAAATAAATAATAAAAACAAATAAAATAATAATAACAGTAATAATAATATTAATAATGATAACAGTAATAATAAGAATAAAGATAACAGTAGTAATAACAATGATAATAATAATGATAATGATAACAGTAATAATAATGATGATGATAATAATAATATTAATATAAATAATAATATTAGTAATAATAATAATAATACAAATAATAATATTAGTAATAATGAATAATAAAAAAATGATAAATGATGACGATGATGTATATAAATAATAATAGTAATATCAATAAATAAAATAACAATAATTAACTATAATAGTAAATATAATAATAAATAAATAAATAAATAACTGTGATGCAGTTAGTTTAAAAGTCGACAGCGTTTTCTTATCAAATTCTGTTTACAACATTATATTGTAATGTAGGTTAAATTATTTCCCCTTTTTCTAAGCTGGAAATGTCTTCAGTCAGGCACTCCTCCACATTATTTAGAAGCCTGTATTATAATTGTTCTAGGAGAGTAAAGTGACCAAGAAAGGTGCACCATGAGGATAAAACTGGTGCTGAGGAGACCTTAAATACTGTAATCTAGCTCCTGCCTTCATATTAGGAAGAAAAATTCTGGTTACTTCGAGCAGAGTGTTTATTTGGGACTTTGTTATAAGACTGCTTATATGCACTAAAAGGAAACCCTGTTTAACATGATTCAGTGAAGACAATGCCCCACAACTTAAAGGCATCATTTTGGAGGAAGCTCCTGACCTGGTTTACTTTCCAAACCCTGACCCTGTTTCAAAGTGCAGTCCATAACGAAGCAATGTTTGTCCCATTATGGCTCTGTTAAGGCCTGGCTGAAGTGGTGGTAGCTGTTACAGCAGCATAACACTGCCCCTGTTTTGGGAATGAGATGTTCAGTAGTCACATAAGTGTGATGTTCAAGTGTCCATGTACTTGCCACAAGAGTGAGTTTGAATCATTAGGCGACTCTGATGCAGCAGTGTTATCTTAGTCGGTCGTTCTGAAGATGAGTACTAAAATAACTTCAAGCTTTACTGCCTCAAACTTTGATATCTAAAAATGTGTGTTGCTCTCTATAAGTGGCCCCATATCTGTTGCTGATGTGTGTTTGCGTGCGTCCATGTACAGTCAAGCATTTGCAGAAGGACACTGTGTTCCTGCTTGTCTACTGTTCCGGTAGCTGGTGTTCCTAGCTGGCGCCAGAGCAGAGAATAGCCTGGCAGGGAGGTGTAAATTATGGATTAGGTCGTGGAGTATTGTGCTTGTGCAGGCAATCAATCTGAATGTATGTGTGTGCGTGCGTGTGTGTGTTTGTGTGTGTGAGCATGGACTCACAGGTGTGTTCTTGTCCAGATATGAGCATGTGATCCTGGCTCTGTTCGTATGTTGAGGTATGTCATGCGTGCAATGTGCATGCATTGGTTCATGCTCGTGCTGTGTGTGTGTGCCTCCTGCTTTGTGTCTATCTCCATGTGAAATGTATGACTGTGTGTAGTCGACGCCTCGCATTATGCGGAGAAAATGTTGTGGTATAAGGACTGAGAGCTTGATCTGGCTCACGTCTTCACCTTCAGCAGTGTTTGGAAAAAGAGGAGGGAAAAATATGAAAGAAATCCCCTGTCACATGACATCAAAAAATCAAAAGAAAAGGGTTTGTAATGTTTCTAGAACTTGGTGGAGGATCTGATAAAATTCACTCCAGACATTGACGTCTCATGAGTGTTGTAATTCACTGATATATGATGTACTTATACATTTTTAGTACAAACCGATGTTCTGTGGATCTGGAGAGGTAAGAAACAGCTCCTGACCCGGTTTGGATCATCTGTGTCTTCCAGCACTGATTGGAAGCAGATTGGAATTCCTGTCTGATTGATTAACCCACGTATTGACTGGCAGATGACTGATGATGTTCACCTAACGGGATGTTGTGTACATGTGTGTGTGTTTGACCGGTGTGTGAAAAAGATCAAGAGCCACTATAGGTGCTGGCTGCACAGGATCCACTCTGCACGTTCACAGACAGAATATGGAAATGTGTCTTGTCTGCTGGAGTCGTCAGTCAGAGTGGGGATCCCTCTCTGCTACTCTCCATACGACTCTCATGAGATGGCTCTGTGCCAGCTCCAGATTCATCTCTGTGTTGTTTACCAGAATGATTCATGAGAACGAGTGTCCTACTTTACGAAGAGAACCCCGGCACACTGATCACTGCCTCTCTCAGGATGATGGATCAGACAAAGCTGTCTGATTTCTCTTGCTCTGTGGGTGGTAATCTCTGATGGCGACATGATGTGAGGATGATATTTTAAATCTCTTTGGGTCCCTTGAAGGCTTCCGCTTGACAGTCGGATGATTTTATTTCTTTCCATTAACCCACTGCTTGTCATCCACACTGTCCCCACTCTGCCTCCTACAATCACAGCTTGCTCATGCCTGCTTCTCGTCATCCTTTCGCGAATCTATTCAGGAAAGAGTCATCACTGCTTGATTTAACTCTTTAGTCCTCTCATGTTTTTTTCTTACCGTCCCCCTCCTTTCTTCTGCATCAGGTGTTCCAGCGGTTACGTCTGACAAACGGGGATGAGAGCACCGCCCTCGGGGAGCTTCTGCGATGGCGACGAGTGCAGTGTGAGGGGCGGGGTGCGTGGAAGCACCGCCCACCTCCGTCCCCAACCCTTCCCCCCACCCTGCTCTGGACCAACAGGAAAGCCTCTCCATGACAGACGCTGAGTGACTCAGTCACATGTATTACAAAGAGTTCGTCCCTCTCTTTCCTTTCAGCCACACCACAGCCACACATTTTCTGGTTCTGATGTTATGTTTTATGTGGACTGGGTATCCTCAGTGCTCAGGGGTGAGGTTAAAGCTGCTAACCCCACAGCGTGAGCCTCATCCCTGGGCTGAGGTCCAACCTCTGCGCCTTTGACCTCCACTGTGGAGGATTCCGCAACTTGTACAGTAAGTAGCTAAGCACTTGATAATACTGAAGAGTGTTATCTGTGGAGAATGATTGGAAAGCAGACACAGTGGAGGCTCATGGGGAGCAACTTGTTTTTGGTTTTGTTCAAACGTTTATTTAACAAAGACAGAGAGGTGGAAGATTACTTGATTTATTTGTCGTTCTGAAAAATCCGTATGATTTCTTGGCTCAGTGTGAATTCAAATGCAAATTAGCATCAGTTTTGAAATTACCCTTTGAGTGCTCACGTCCAAATGGTGCTGACTATACTTGACATGTTCTAACTATGATGTCCCCATGAATGCCTGCGTGTGCACCCCCGAGTCTCAGACCTTTCTGAAGTTTACAACTTAACCACGGCCTTCGGACACCTCCGGTGTTCAGCGTAGAGTACTGATTTAGATATGGGGCTTTCAGGTACGCAGCTCTCACTTAGCCTCTCACTTCTTGGGCTCTAAGTGCTACTGCAGCCCTGGCAACAAGTGACCAGGGGTCAGGGTAACCTCAATGTAATATCCCAAGGTGCACTTCTTTCCCCATTGTTACCACCAGCCTTTGAGGAACAAGAAACCTCTGGCCAAATTTCTGCACTAACCTTTACAAGGAAAGGGGAGTCAACACAAACCTGCTCTGGTTTAAGGTACAAGGCTAACATAACAAAGCTGTAGCTGACAGGTATGTAGTTCATGTTGTGAACATGGAACTCTGTGCCAAAGTGAAACTACGTGTGAGAGGCGTGTCTAAACTAACATGTATAGGTATTAAAAGGATGTATTCAATAGTTCCCATAGACTCATACAGACTGAGAGAAAAGACCAAATCAAAGCTGTTACTGTGGATTAGAGGAGATTAAACGGACCGTTTCTGAGAACATCAAAAGAACATGACGAAAAGAGGAAAAAAAAACAGTCTACACTTGAAAGTAGCAACATGACTCCCACCGTGTCTCATCAGCACCTGAACTGTGTCACGTGTTCGGTGTTGTTCAGGAGACTGTGCCGAGCTCAGGAACTCACGCACAGATGAACTCAATTATTGTACAGACCGCTCCGCCGTGGGTTTGAAACCCATTACCCTCCACGTCCTCCCTTCATCTCCTCTTCCTACCCAACCCCATCAAACAGACCCCACTGCCCCACTTGGTCTATGACCATGCCCCCCCAAACCCTCCTTCCTAATGGATCAAACCGGCTCTACGGGTGTCTCCATGGTAACCACTCTGTAAATAATGACCAGTGTTGTATGTTGTAGCTTTTACTCCAGCAGAGAAGCACGGAGAATGAAGTGAAAGGAGAGGAAAGGGTTGTGAGAACACCGTCTATGATGGTGAAACTGAGATCTCAGAATGTCTTGGGTTAGATGCAATGACCGAGGTAAAGAGAAGAAGTTTATTTTAAAATGTGAATATCTTTTTTTCCAGAATGATTGTCTATTGCTATGAAATTCTTTATACTCTATTTAAGATTCCCCTCCCCCCTGATCCTGCTGTTCTGTTCATACGATGCAAGGCAGATGTTTTCATTGTATATGGATGTTTTATTGCACAATATTTATATGTTGTCGTCGTGTTGACTTCTGTAATGGGCTGGGCGTGTCTCGACAAGCCGTTTGATCACCGAAGATCGCTCTGAATTGTTAGAGCCACAGAGTATTGATACTTTTAATTGATTTCTCATTCCCACTGATCACTCACAACGTGTCTGATTGATTCAGCCGTACAAATCAGCAGCACCATCACAGGATCAATCCCGGATGTCGGTGCATCGAGGCGCACAAATATTCAAGAGGAATTAGTGGAAGCCGCTAATGTTCCCAACAGAGGTGGCCAATCTTTGAGCTGCTATTTTGACTGACTGGCTGAATGTACATACAACTGCAAACTTTCCTTTACCTGCCTGTGCACATCAATGAACCCCTATATATGTTATTACTGGAACATGCGCCTGTATTGAAACAGTGTATCTGACTGCTATATGTAATTATTGTCTTCAGAAGTTGTGTACGCACTCCATCTTTTACAGTAACCTAATGACAAAGCAGCATTTCTGATAAGGCATTAATTTGCTCCATGATTCACACCTTCTGTGCTGTGATTGGGGTTGCATGACGTGTACTGCCTTGCAGTGCTTTATAACTTAGTTTCATGTTAGTATGATTCAGATCCATCGCAGGGGAATTCAACCTATCAGTGATCAAACAATATAGAACGATCAAACTAAAAAATCTTGCCAATGCCAATGAAAGAGACTTTACACTCTCTTTATTGGTCCTCCATTATGTTTAGATTATTTGTGTTTTGTTACTATTTTTACAGAAATCATGAAATGAAGAGATTATTTGTCCTTTTTAAAAAAAAATATAATTCCTTGTAACCTTGCATGACCTCATGTTGGACCTGTCCTCCCAAAACATGCTCATGCTGTAAAAATCCCCAAAAAGATGTCTAATGTGAAGAACCGCATCCCTCTGCACTGTGACTCACCGCACTGTCCCCCCAGCTGTAATCGATTATCATCCACCTTTTAAACTGGACCAACCTGCACACATATCAGCTCCACCCTGATGACCTACGCTCAGTCCATACTCATCACCAAACCCTGGCAGCCAGAATACTGCCACTCATCGTCGTGAATCAGGAATCCTCCGCTCTGAGATAAGCTCTCTGGTGCGTCTGTTAGTTCAGAGCGGCTGTTTTACTGTCCCCAGTCCATGTATAGTCGTCCTGAGAGACACAATATTTAAGCACCTGAAAAAGGGTGTCTCACTGCCTTTCATAGTGTTCTTTTTATACATGACATACAGTATATTTTAACCTGCATACATATGTGTTTGTGGAAAGAAAAAAGATTGTATGTGATATTTCATAATTATTATGTTCCCAATGTTTTATAAGTACTGTACCTGTACAGCAATAAAGCACAATTGTGTCAACGACAGCTTTTAAGAGTCTATGTGTGCATGTCTACTCCAGATATAGCCAAGAAAAAGTGTTTGTGTGTACTGCACTGATCAGCCATAACCTCCCACCTAAAGTGTGCTGGTCCCCTTCTGGTAAGGTCAAGGTCACCTGCTTTGACATGGCCTCCACTAGACCTCTGAAAGCATGCTTTTGTATCTGGCACTAAGACATTAGCTGCGAATCCTGAGTGCTTTAAGGCTGACCACACACGTGACGATTTTAGGCCACATTTAGGGCCCAATTTGCCACCCTCAATGATCGGGGTGGGGGGGGGGGGGTGACCGATCATTTGTCCAAATAACCCTGAAGTGTGTAGTGTCAGGACGATTATTTTACTGCTCCACCTGACGGCGTCAAGGCCTCCTCAGCCTGGGATCGTGAACTTCAAACATGTCGATTGTTGACCTGTACGATTCCAGGTAGGACTGCCTATGACAGTGGGAAGCATCATCAACTGGGTTTTGATTACTTTCACTGCTAACTAACATAGACACAAATTTACCCAGAGCCAAGTGGACTATTGAAAAAGAAGACCAGCCTCTGAAATTATTCACCCATTTTCTTTTCCTGTTTTTTTTTTTTTTTTTGCTCAAAAACAGACCATACGCCAGGACAGCCAGCAGACGACGTTGATCACCCTCCATGCTTGTTTGTTTTCTGAAGTCACATTTTATCACGTGAGTTTCTGTGAGATCTTGCATCTATGGAATCGTTACCCACAAACATCAAGTGCGTGATATAGCGGTCTTATGGAATCATCTAGTGTGTGCGCAGAGGATTGTAAGAGGCAATGTCGTTCCCATCAACTGTCATTGGTCATAAGTTGATGGCTGATCGATGTTACCCAGAGTGGTGTCTAGCATTACAAAATACAGCGTTGAAGGCGATCCAGATAGAACTTGACATTATCATACTCTGCCTCAAGTGATGTCACTCAAGTCAGTGTCAGTTGAGGCTCAACACAGCAAATCTTAGTTGATCAGAATGGAGTGAACTAAACCTCTGTAGCATGCTCATTGTCTCTACTGCAGGTTAGCAGGTTTAAGGCTACATAAGCAGCTACTTGCATCACGTTGCATTGTTTGTTATGTAGGCTTCAAGTTTTGACAAGCAAGAACACATAAGATGATTTGTACAGTAGTTCTTTGGCATAGATTTTAATGCTCTAAAAAAATTATAATACACAACTTTAATTGTAACAATGTTACAGGAATTTAGTGCAAGGTTAGCTCGGTGCATTTTTAGCTGATATGAAGTACAAATCAAATATTGCTGTGCTAGGCTCAATCTATGTTATATTGTAGGGCTTGTATGAGATATAGCTTGGAAGTACTCTAATCTTCCCATTATCTGAAATCTTGGCTTGAGTATCTTTGGCTATGTTCACACTGCAGGCAAAAGTAACTCAAATCCGATTTTTTGGAGGGGGCAAGTGAACACTCAAATCTGACCAGAAATCTGATTTTTTCAAATCAGATTCAGACCACTTCCATATGTGGTCCTGAATCAGATACAGATCAGATTTTTTTTAATGCAACCTCAGTGTGAACAGCCAAGGCGGATTTGATGAGCATTTGATACTTTCACGTCACTTTATAGCAACACACGTCACAATTCTGTGCGGCGGTAGCCTTGCAAAAATGGAGGATAGCAACGATGGAGCAAGTCAATGGAGGGACAGCGAGGTCTTGGACCTTATAAATATATGGAGTGACACTGCCGATGGAGTCTTGGGGAAAGCCGCTGACAGATGTAATTGAAAGTTGCCCTCGACATCCAGAAGTTTTGAATAAACTTTGTGTCTGTGAAACTATTAACGTCGCAGACCCACCACTCCTGACTCTGTGTCCGCATCCACATAGACCTTTCAATCCTATTTGCGGCCACAGCTCAGAAAAAAGCCAAAACGAGCAATTTGGCTCTCTTTTTCTTTATACTTGACCTCCTCCGCACCTGGTTATTCATTCTCCGGCTCCCACTGCACAAAAACTTTGTAACAAAGGTGAAAATGCTGACTTCCTCCATGTTTACGTTTGTATAACAGCTGCATGTGACGTCGTTGTTACTGTTCTTTTGGGCTTACGGGGCAGTTTGGAGCTGCAAACAGTTCACACTGGAAATGGATACAGGTCACATTATAGATGGTAATGTGAACAGGCAAACAAAAAATCAGATCGGAGCAAAAAAAATCGGAATTGAGCATTAAGCCTTGCAGTTTGAACGTAGACTTTGAGACAACTTTAAACTCCGACTACGAGACGGAACCTTCATAATCAGACAAATGTGAGAGCTCGCACTCGTCTCAGTTACAATATGAAGAACTCTGACTGTGTGACTAACCTTTCAAATTGAAATAATCTGAGAACTCACACCAGTCTCATTTTTTCAGCTTAGATCACGAGACAACTGTAAGAAATATTAGAGATCTAACATGGGACGCAATTTGAGACTGAATCGTATATATTTTTCAGGAGTCACAAACAAGACAAATGAGAAAAGTTATGAAATCTTATTTTTGAATAGTGCTAATTCTTGTCTAGGAGACATGGATGGGACATTAATGATATCTCATCCTAAATTTTACTTTGCTATTGGAGCACACTTTGGTAAAATAAATAATCTTCCTCTGGCTAGTTTGTGTGTGTGTGTGTGTGTGTGTGTGTGTGTGTGTGTGTGTGTGTGTGTGTGTGTGTGTGTGTGTGTGTGTGTGTGTGTGTGTGTGTGTGTGTGTGCATCACTAAGTAGAAAATAAGTTATGTAATTTAGCTGAACCAACCCTTTAAGATGTTTAAAATGTTTACAGGATCTGATGATTTGCCAATAAGAAGTGACATTTCCCATGACCAAACTTTGCCCTGCCAGGTATTTAGTAACCTGCGGGCAGTTTCTGTTCAGAATCAGGTCAAGACAGGCACAAGCTAAGTGAGCATGAACAATCACACATTCTCTTCCCACAATAATAATCTGCTTTAGTAACTTACAGGAATGTTTCCCTGAAGCAGTAGTCACTAGAAGCATTTACCTGAGAGTGTGGGAGCGTGTGTCACTGTAAACAGCTTGTACCACAGGCTGCTGAGTCACACCAGGTGTGGACAGTATGTGCCCTGAGTTTAAAGAATGCATGAGGAATTAGTTAAGTTAATAACACAAACATGAATGAACAGGATCAACATGTTTATTTTGAAGTAAAAAAGAGGGGAAATTAAATGATTCATTACATTAATTAAATTAGTGCCATTTAAAAAAAAAGGGGGGGGGGGGTCAATGAGGAAGTGAAAAGAACTGCAGAGAGTCCTCCTGAGGCTGTTTTATAGACCAGGACGTCCTTTGACATCCAAAAACCATCAAATACAGTGAGTGGTTTCAGTCCGAATGGGTCATTTCTTTATTTGTACACAGATTTACATTATTAGGGGCGTGGCTGAATTGACTGACAGGCCAGTGCGATGTAGCTGATTGCCAGAATGCCAACGACCTGCCTCGGCTCCACCTCATCACCTGATTCTAGGTTGACTGATAGTTAGGTTGAGTCATCATTTTTTTTAAAAGCGACATCATGGCCCAATCTCAATGTCCACCCTCAACATTAAATGTTTATATGGAACACATTTTTCCACGATTCAGCATGACGTAGTTTAAAATACAGAAGGTTATAAATCATCAGTATTCAAAATATTCTACACTATAAGAACAAACTTCAGCCTCGGATGTCTGTTTGTACACCTCGTAACCTTACAAAAACCCTTGTGATTCATTGTGCTGCTCCAACATTCAAAGGACTTGATAATCTGTGGCACATTTCTGCAAAAGGCAAACATAAATGTACTAACGTGAGCATATTTGCACATCCATTATACGCACAAAGTAGTTCAGCTTTTGTTTGTACTGATAATAACTGACACGTATCTGTGCTAATATGTCTCTGAATAAATACCTGTGCAGCTAAGTTATGTGGCTTCAAGACAATGAGGATGAGGGGGCTACATCTTTTTCAGTATGGCGAGCAAAAACATTCAAATGTGTTGTCTAATTGGGATTACCATCTCTATGTGTTGGGAAGATGTTCTTGATAAAGCAACAGCTATAGTTGGTTTATTCAAGGGGTGGTGATTCACTGAGTGCACTTGAACAAGGTCAATAACGTACTAGCAAAATAAATATTTATTGTACATTGCTCTTAAATTAGAATGACGAATGAACAGGTCTATCTGACACCTGGTGTGTGTATTGTATGTTGATATATAAGGATAAGTGGGAGGCAGTGAAATACCATGGGCAGAGGTCAGTGAGGTTACAGGGTCAATCCTGTTTGTCTGTTTTAATCAGTCTTCCTGAATTGTATGAGACTAAATTGATATGTTTTCACATAATCCTCGCCAGTTTACACTTGTGCAAGCTTTTTCATTATTTTTGTGCATTCCCTCTTCGATGTTTACATTAGCATGCTGTTGAAGTCTGGGGTCACACTCTAACGTGTTAGATATGAGACTTCCCCCAGGCTGTGCTGCTTGTACTAATATTTCATCCCCTTGGCTTCCATTCAACTCAACTTGATGACATTTTTACACATTTTTAGTGTTAACCCAGAAGTAGTGAGGGTGTTGCCTTAGATGTGTTGACCACAAATCTGAATCCAAACGACCTCAGTAGGAACGTTGCTCCCTTTATTACCCCCTCCACAAGAAGGAGCGGTGGGGCCATTCTGTCATTTATTCTGGGTTGAAAAGGTCCACCATTACACAGGAGGAGGGAGTAAATGGCCAAGAGGTAATTTGGAGCAAACTGCCCCCTGATGCTACACCAATAAGCCCTGAATCAAACACACAGCCCCGTCCACTCAGTCTTCCATTTAGGGCATGGCCTGTGTTCACCTTTGCCATATATCCTCAGTTTCTCCTGATTCTCTTTGGTCTCCATCACTCCCCGAGGGCTACTTTAAAAAGCACTTTGTACCCAGGTGTAGCTACGTGTATTTATTTTGAGGTTGAGATTGTGGCTGGGTTCACGGTACAATACTAGCAGGGAACATTGTGTACCATTCTTTACATTGAAATTAAACCCCTCCACTGAGCAGCAGCTGCCCATGAAAAGTAAACATTAGCATACCTTGCGTGTAACTGACGCTAGCATACAAGGTTACTTAAGGTTTGAATGCTCGGATAAAAGACCTGGTCTGAACTTTCTGTTTTACATAAAGTAAAGCATGAAGCTTAAACCTTAATATGAAAACATTACTCAAAAGTGCTAGCTAATGCTAAGTTGTACTAAAACTGCATTAAAATGAACACCTTGTTAATTTGTGGTTTCTTAGCTGGGAAAAAATAAGCTAACATTACTTGCAGTGAAGGTTGGCTTAATTAAGATGATTATCAATCCATGGAAACTAACTGAAATGCTTCCTCTTAATTGTTCCAGGCTTCTGTTTTGTATTTTTTTGTTTAGCATACCTTGCTAGTTTTCTTTATATTGCATTAGCTCGTGGGTCACAGGTATTTTGATAAAATACAATCAAGAGAACAATGCATAATTGCATAAAATCAGAATGACTTGATGCCACACTTTGAAAATATAAAGAACTACAATACTTGTATAATTAATACAGAGGTTAACTGAAAAAAAGTTTTTTCTAGTTTAACTGTTCTATCATGCTTGCGCTAAAAAGTCCCACTACAGCAGGCTCTTTGTACTGGTCACGTGTGAAGAAAAGGAGGGGGAGGATTGA
Organism: Notolabrus celidotus; assembly: GCF_009762535.1. Lineage (NCBI taxonomy): Eukaryota > Metazoa > Chordata > Actinopteri > Labriformes > Labridae > Notolabrus > Notolabrus celidotus. Next base: position 23,622,726 of record NC_048281.1, read on the forward strand.
GGTGCGGATTCAAATAAAAAAAGGATTTAATAAACTTAAATTGAGGTAAAACAAAAAACTTCTTCAAACATAAACTTAAGAAACACAGGGAACACTCGAACTGAAGACCACAGACAAACACACGTCACTAGCACAGAAGTACAATGAACAGGCACAGAAGGGAGGACACACAGAGGCTGTTTCCGAAACAGCCTGCTACATACTACTTTCTAATGTAGTAGGCAGTAGGTATTGCCTACTACATACTGCGTTTCAATTTAGTCTGTTGTATGGCTGTTCTGTTCGATCTGTGTTGCAGTAGGGTCAGACGTCACTGGATTTACGGTTTTGGAAAGCGGAAGTAAACAACGGCGAAGCTGATAGAGAAACTGCTTCTTTAGCATCACTTATGATTTAAGACTTCAGGAAGTGGTTTATATATAATTTGATAACTTCCACAGCACACAAAAATGGATGTCCTCCCGTCAAGAAAGAAGGAAAAAGAAAAAGCGGAACGAGCGCTGTGCATTCTGGGAAACACGAACCAGACTTGTCCGATGTATACTGTGAAATTTTTCCAAATCAGTACGAAATCCGGGGAGTTTTGGCATACTGCAGATTTTGCTCTTGTTCACATACTACTTACTGCATACTGAATTCTGTCCAAATCAGTATGTACTGCTAGTTTAGTAGGCGGTTTCGGAAACAGCCACAGACTAAATAGACACACTGGGTAACGAGTAAAGACACACAGGTGAGGACAACAAGTCACAGGTGAAGACAATTACTAAGGTGGGAAAACACAGGCAGTAACTCTAAACTTAACACAAGAATATTCCATCCATCCATCCATCCATCTTCTTCCGCTTATCCGGGTCCGGGTCGCGGGGGCAGCAGTCTCAGCAGGGAAGCCCAGACACTCCTCTCCCCGGCCACTTCCACCAGCTCTTCTGGGAGGATACCGAGGCGCTCCCAGGCCAGCTGAGAGACATAGTCTCGCCAGCGTGTCCTGGGCCTTCCCCGTGGCCTCCTCCCAGTCGGACATGCCCGAAACACCTCCCCAGGGAGACGCCCGGGAGGCATCCTAACCAGATGCCCGAACCACCTCATCTGGCTCCTCTCGATCCGGAGGAGCAGCGGCTCTACTTTGAGCCTCTCCCGGATGTCTGAGCTCCTGACCCTATCTCTAAGGCTGAGCCCAGCCACCCTGCGGAGAAAGCTCATTTCGGCCGCTTGTATTCGCGATCTCGTTCTTTCGGTCACTACCCACAGCTCGTGACCATAGGTGAGGGTCGGAACGTAGATTGACCGGTAAATTGAGAGCTTTGCCTTCTGGCTCAGCTCTCTCTTCACCACGACAGACCGGTACAGCGCCCGCATCACTGCAGACGCCGCCCCGATCCGTCTGTCAATCTCCCGCTCCCTTTTCCCCTCACTCGTGAACAAGACCCCGAGATACTTGAACTCCTCCGCCTGGGGCAAAGACTCCCCTCCGACCCGGAGAGGGCAGGCCACCCTTTTCCGACTGAGCACCATGGCCTCGGACTTGGAGGTGCTGATCCCCATCCCCGCTGCTTCACACTCAGCTGCAAACCGTCCCAGCGCGAGCTGGAGGTCACCGCTCGATGGAGCCAATAGGACGACATCATCTGCAAAGAGCAGAGACGGAATCCCAAGGCCACCGAACCGGAAACCCTCCGCCACTTGGCTGCGCCTAGAAATTCTGTCCATAAAAGTTATGAACAGAACCGGTGACAAAGGGCAGCCCTGGCGGAGTCCAACCCCCACCGGGAACGAATTCGACTTACTGCCGGCAATGCGAACCAGACTCTGGCTCCGACAATACAGGGACTGAATGGCCCGTAGCAACAAGCCATCCACCCCATATTCCCGGAGCACCCTCCAAAGGATACCTCGGGGGACACGGTCGTAAGCCTTCTCCAGGTCCACAAAGCACATGTGGACTGGTTGGGCAAACTCCCATGCCCCCTCCAGCACCCTCCCGAGGGTATAGAGCTGGTCCAGTGTTCCACGGCCAGGACGAAAACCGCATTGTTCCTCCTGTATCCGAGGTTCAACCAACAGCCGGACTCTCCTCTCCAGCACCCTAGAGTAGACTTTCCCAGGGAGGCTGAGGAGTGTGATCCCCCTATAGTTGGAACACACCCTCTGATCCCCCTTCTTGAAAAGGGGGACCACCACACCCGTCTGCCACTCCAGAGGCACCGTCCCCGATGTCCATGCAACGTTGCAGAGGCGTGTCAACCAGGACAGCCCTACAACATCCAGAGCCTTGAGGAACTCGGGGCGGATCTCATCCACCCCCGGGGCCCTGCCGCTTCGGAGCTGTTTGACTGCCTCCGCGACCTCGGCCCCAGTGATGAACGAGCCCACCACCAAATCCCCCGGCTCAGGTCCCTCCTCGGAATGCATGTTGGTGGAATTGAGGAGATCCTCGAAGTATTCCTTCCACCGCCCGACTATACTCTCAGTCGAGGTCAGCAGCTCCCCATCCACACTGTAAACAGTGCGAACAAAGGGCCGCTTCCCCTTCCTAAGCCGTCGGACAGTTTGCCAGAACCTCTTCGAGGCCGACTGAAAGTCTTCCTCCATGGCCTCACCAAACCTCTCCCACGCCCGAGTTTTCGCCTCGCCAACCGCCCGGGCCGCAGATCGCTTGGTCTGCCGGTACCTGTCAGCTGCCTCCGGAGTCCCACAAGCCAGCCACGACCTGTAGGACTCCTTCTTCAGCTTGACGGCACCCTTCACCTCTGGTGTCCACCAGCAGGTTCGGGGATTACCGCCACGACTGGCACCAACAGCCTTGCGACCGCAGCTCCGGACAGCCGCCTCAGCAATGGCAACGTTGAACCGGGCCCATTCCGACTCCATGTCCCCCGCCACCCCCGGAACGCGGTCAAAGCTTTGCCGGAGGTGGGAGTTGAAAACCAACCTAACAGGGTCCTCCGCCAGACGTTCCCAGCAGACCCTCACTGTTCGTTTGGGTCTGCCAGGTCTGTCTGGCATCCTCCCCCGCCACCTGATCCAACTCACCACCAGGTGGTGATCAGTTGACAGCTCTGCTCCTCTCTTCACTCGAGTGTCCAGAACATACGGCCGCAGATCAGCCGATACGACTACAAAGTCGATCAGCGATCTGCGACCTAGGGTGTCCTGGTGCCACGTGCACTTGTGAACACCCTTATGTTCGAACATGGTGTTCGTTATGGACAAACTGTGACTCGCACAGAAGTCCAACAACTGAACACCGCTCGAGTTCAGATCAGGCAGGCCGTTCCTCCCAATCACGCCCCCCCAGGTCACGCTGTCATTGCCCACGTGAGCATTGAAGTCCCCCAGCAGGACAATGGAGTCCCCAGTCGGGGCGCCTTCCAGCACCCGTCCCAAAGACTCCAAAAAGGGTGGGTACTCTGAACTGCCGTTCGGTGCATAAGCACAAACGACAGTCAGGACCCGTTCCCCGACCCGAAGGCGCAGGGAAACAACCCTTTCGTCCACCGGGGAAAACTCCAACACACAGGCAGAGAGCTGGGGAGCTATGAGCAAGCCCACACCCGCCCTCCGCCTCTCACCCGGTGCAACTCCAGCAAAGAAGAGGGTCCAACCCCTCTCGAGAAGGTTGGTTCCGGAACCCGAGCAGTGCGTAGAGGTGAGCCCGACTATATCTAGCCGGTATCTCTCAACCTCCCGCACCAACTCCGGCTCCTTCCCCACCAGAGAGGTGACGTTCCATGTCCCAAAAGCCAGTTTCCGTAACCGAGGATCGGACCGCCAAGGCCCCCGCCTTTGGCCGCCGCCCAATCCTCTTCGCACCGGACCCCTGTGAGTCCCCCTGCAGGTGGTGAGTCCACGGGAGGACGGATCCATGTATCCCATTCGGGCTGAGCCCGACCGGGCCCCATGGTTGAAGGCCCGGCCACCAAGAATAACAAGAATATTCCACAGAATAAAACACTGAAAACAAACTCAAGACCACAGGAAAACACAGGTAGCAACAAGACAAGACACTAAACACACAAGATTGGCAACAGATAAAACACAGAACATGGAGCAATGAAACACAAAGTAAAACACAACTCAAAAGCAACCCATGACAGTGCTATAGATATTTTTACAGATCACAGAAGGACAATCACTGTTGTAAATGACAATCATTAATTGTTGAATTCAGAAAAAGTTTCAGGGTCCTGGCAGTTTTAAATTATGTCACACTTTCATGGCTTACTGGGACATGTTAAAAAAAAACAGAGGTATGGCTAGCACCTACACTTCTCCTGCTATCAGGTCAAAGTTTAAAACAGACTTAAACTTTCCTATTGTTTTGGTTTTCGGTCCTAAAAGTAAATTAACATCCTCTTTAAACATAATTAGCTTTTGATCAGTGTTCCAGTCAAGCGGCAACCTCCGGTCTCAAACTATGAAGCCCATGCGGAAGTGTTATAAACTGCAATTCATTGAGAATCTGCTTGAGGCTGGCTGCAGAAACACCGTAAACCACATAGACACCAATTGAAAAATGATGATCTTTGCAGCATTAATAAACATGTTTACAGCCTGGTTCAAAAAACGGATTGGCTCTTTGTAGCTAATCTCTCTATCGGCACACACTGTACAGGGAGTGAATTTTTTCTAACGCAACGGTTCAGAAAATATTAAGATTACGAGTTTTTGCCCAAATAAAGACATGACTGACTTGTTTCCCGGACAGGAACACATAGCTGTTGGTTACGACGCTCAAACTCCGCCCCTTTACGTCACACTCTGCCTGGTTGAGTCCCGCATTTCCAATATGGCTGCCGCCGTCGATTGGCTTCAAAACAGCACTCAGGAACAGATGGGTGACGTCACGGATACTACGTCCATATTTTATACACCTACAATAACTCTGCATTAAGCTAGCTAGGCCTGACTAAATATGCTAGCAAATGTATGCTAGCAAGCATATTTGATGGTTTCTAGCCAAAGTTTGATGCTTATTAAGAGGAGCAAAACAAAGTGAAGTGTCGCTCGCCAGGTGTCTCAGTTGAGATTTTATTTCCACTTCCAGGTGAGCACAAATGGTTAATAGCAGGAGTTTGTAAAATAAAAATGCCTCACCACATCCTGAGGGCCATCTCTAAAAAATGTGTTGTTTATTTTGCCCCAGCAATAAGAGCTGTTTTTATTTGTACCTACAGAAACACAAAGTTCCCCTTCATGGTATTTTGGAGTCCCAAATCTGATGCATCCAATCAGTATTTGTATAAAATGTTTTCATCATCTCCTGCTGGATCAAACCAGATTGTTATTGTTCCTTGGAAGAATGGTTGCTAAAGATGTGGGTGGGGTGTTGGGAAAGAGGAAACTACTGTGTGTGTCTTGCACAATGAAAAGAAACAGACAAGGTATTGATCAAATGTGCTTGTTTTGGCCTACAAACCACCATTACAAACTCACCAGAGACAGACTGACATACAGCACTGTTTGTCTTTCTGTCTATACGTTTGTTTGTATGCCGGACAAAGAGGGAATAGCAAGAGAGGGGGGGGAGGGGGGCGGCAGATGAAAGCTGTAATAGTCCCTCCATCTGAGACATTTCAGAGGCCATGAAACACAGGAGTAAACACGATTCCTACTTCTATTGATTATTTGAGCGCTGGTTGTGTGGGTTTGTAGGTTTATGTTGACTTATAAACAGCCTGGGGACTAGCTTGCTCCAGTCTGATCGATGTTGCAAAGAAAAGGCAGAGGTTAGAAGGGTTGCTCCCTCAGCTGAGAGCCCTCGCCAGCTTTATGATAGCCAGAGGTTTAGGGTTATACTTGTAACACACATGCTGCAGGTCGATGGGAGCTCAACATAGTAGGTCCTGTCCACACAGTTAAAGGCCTCATAATTTCCATCTTCCAACCCCATTTTACTGCCCACACTAACCTCATGATTCCTTTCTGTCCTCCTGTTGCCCTCTCTCCTTACCCCATCAAATATTCTGTATCCTTCTCTGACCCCTCTGTTGTTCGCTCCTCATCCGTTTCTTGCTGTGGCACTGACTTCCGTGTTCTGCTTGCTGAGAGTGCTGAAATCAATATCATCATCTCACTACTGTCTCAATTTTCAATTAACGACTACGAGGCCCGTCTCTCCAGACACATCAATCACATCAGATCAGCCTCCAAACATCAGATTAGACATAAACTCACACAGGCAGAGACTCACACAGCTGTGAGTACATCCTAACACTCCTTAACAGAACTTAAACAATGTCCTAAAAAAGCTGCTGTTGTCTAACGACTGAGAAGCTAAAGCATCTGCTCTGCTAGAGCCCAATGACAACTAGTTGACATGGAAAGTGATGCTTTAAGGAAAAAATGTGCATCTAACTGTAGGCCTACTCCTAAAAATAATATATATATATTGATGTTGAAACAAAATGTCAGTTTTGTCAATCTAACCGATGACACCTTTACCAAAGTTAGCTGTTATTGAAGGCAGTGTAGGAGAAGCTGCACTACATACTCCACACAATGCTGGGTTTATGGGAGTAAACCAAGCGGCAACCTCCGGTCTAAAGATATGAGTCCAATGCGGAAGTGCTAAAAGCTGCAGTTCATCGAGAATCCACTTGAGGCTGGCTCCGGAAGTACCGGAAGCCACATACACAAACATTTTAAAAAAGACGATCTTTACAGCAGAAAAAAAACACATTTACAGCCTGGTACAAAAGACGAGTGTAGTCTGGATAGCTCATTTCTCGATCGGCTCACACTGTGAATTTTTTTCTAACGTGGCAATTTCAAAGATATTAAGATTACTAGAACCCCCTCCTTTCACCACATCACCCCCGTCCTCCAGCAGCTTCACTGGCTACTGGTCAAACTCAGAATTAATTTCAAAATCCTCCGGTACACATTCAAGGCCATTCACAACCTCTCCCCTCCGTATCTCTCTGATCTCCTCCACATTGTCACCCCCTCTCGCTCCCTCAGGTCTTCCTCCTCCCTCCACCTCTCTGTGCCCCCTGCCCGTCTCAGCACCATGGGGAGCAGAGCTTTCAGTCGCTCTGCTCCCCAACTCTGGAACTCACTCCCACCTGACATCCGTAACTCCGACTCACTACCCCTGTTCAAACCAAAACTTAAAACTCATCTGTTTCAAATTGCATTCCCTGTCTTAATTGTCTCATTTTAACTTGGTGTAACTCTGCTTGTTTTTATTTATTTCATCACGTTGTTTTTATTTATTGTGTTTTAATCTGTCTGTAAAGTGACCTTGAGTGCTTTGAAAGGCGCTTCTAAATAAAATGTATTATTATTATTATAATTATTATTATTACCAGTCCTCCAATGAGAGGCACAGCTGCCTGTGGGAACACTGTAGCTGTTAGCTAGGAGGCTCAAACTCCGCCTCCTTACGTCACACTGGCTGGACAGCAGCAATATGGCTGCCGCCGACGATTGGCCTCAAAACAGCGCATCAGAAACAGATGGGTGACATCACAGATACTACGTCCATATTTTATACAGTCTATGGTGTAAACGGTTAAGAACATAGTGAAAAAAAAATCACATTTCCAATATGTAACACTTCAGTGTTTAGGTAGTTTATTCTAAAGGTCTTTTGCATGTACAAGAGCACTGCTGGGAACAATATCTCACAAAATAGTGTGTCAAAAAAAAAAAGTTGCAGGGTAATAACACTTTGCTAAGGCACTTCATTTTAGTACAGTTACTTTTTTACACTAACAGCCCACTCCCAAAAACTATCAATAAGCACATCTTGAGGAAAGTATTGTGTCAATATCTCAGCAAACACAGTATTCACACTCTCAACATATCCACTGTGTAAATTATTTCCCTCCATCTGAACTTGATAAACAAGCATACTCTCTCTTTCCATCCATGTCCTGATGTCAAACCACAAAGATCCTCATGCTTTCAGAAAAGCCAAACAAAGTGATAAATCATTGACAGCAGATGAGTGCTAGAAGATGAATCCAGTCTGCTCCACCCTCCCTGCATCCTCCCTGCAGACGGCAGCCACTGAAACCCTGCTCCTTCTGTTCCCCTTTTACCCAGCAGTCAGCAGAACGACAGACACTGAGGTGATCTTTGATGATAAAGCTAATTAACATGGCAATTAACAAGGCCCCTGCACTGCTGACGAGGTTGAATGGGCCGAGACACACTTTTCTGCCCTGTACATGCACGTACACATAATGTGTGTCAGGTAGGGTGCTCATGGGGAAACGGTAATTAGGTGTAATAGTGTCTTTAACATGGCTGCAGACACATAGACCTGTGTGGTGCAGGTTTCATAGATGCATTAGGAGAAGTTGGAAAAGGAACCAGCAGACTTGTTCACTTTATATGATGGTGAAAGGGAACAGCGAGTTATCAGATGGTTTTTCTGAGAGGCATTCTTCCATAGATCTTTCAACTCACTCCCTTGAAACTCTGAAAATTTAGGGCAATAACCTCTGCGTTACTTGCAGTCCTTGTCACTGCACCCAAACCCTCATGCTCCCTTTCACCGTCTCTCTGAGGATCTCCCTTTGCTGTATGTCATGTTTAAATTAACAATCTATGCTGCTCCCATAAGCAAACATATGGTGCTCTATACCCAGCCAATGGGTCTGCAGTGAAGAAATTCCACATGTCATTCCAGCTCTCGTGTGTGCTGAGCAGGGGGTTGTAAAATCCTTATTGACTCTGTGGATTTGTACATTTGGAAGTGAGATTAATCTTGCATTCCATGAATTCACAATGGAGACATTTATGTGTTAAAATCTCAGAAATATGCAAATACTCAGCAAGCAACACAGCCTGGTCAAGAGGGAGAATGTCAGATGTTTCCGGGCCTTGCCTTTGTGCGGCGGCAACGCTTTCTTCTTTCATTTGTCTCAACTGTCAGCAGTAAAATGAAAGATTAGAGTAAACCCCAGACAATTTATTCACTCACTGAGGGAGACACAGTGACAAATGTTGGTGAGAAAAACGCCCCACTGTTTTCTTTCCATCCCACATATATACCTATATTAACCTGCATTTATTTAAAAAGACCTGAGTTTTCTCTTTAATGTCTCCCCTCCCCCGGAAATGAAAGACAATCAGCAACACAAAGAACTGTAACATCATTTTAATCAAGCACTGGTTAACTATCTAATCGACCATTAACCAACCAATTAAATCTCATAATTGCCCTACTTAAGAGGTATGAGTAATTTAATTAGCATGGCTGCCTCCTCTTCATAGCTGGAGAGTAAGCTGCAGTGACGCCACAATGAGATGTTGCGTCCATCCCAATATACCTTTAAGTCACCCACATGTCATCTGCATTTACCGGCTGTCTGGAAAATTAAGGGTTAAGGCCTGATGTACACACAAAGACACCAAAGACACCACCAAGAGCAGTGGGGGACAACATAAACATCTATGTGGTATGCAGGGGCGATACTAGGATCGGATGTTTAGGGGTGCTGAGTCGTGCAAGATAAATTTCACTGTTCTGTACATTTTAATGCAATTTCATTCCCACATTTGTGAAAGAAAAGTAAAACACTTTTTGGGAAAGTCTGTGACTAAACCATCAAATCTGACAAAGGTTATTTAAATGCTGAGCCACAGCAAAAGAGAAATGAATAGGGATCATAAATTAAACATATGGTAGCCCTAATTTCTGGGGAAAGACAACTTATTTTGATACAGCAGCTCCTCAACATATACATAAACAGTAAGTATGTTTCTGGAGAAAACCAGCCCCCTATAGTGAGTACCAAAAATACTGAAAATTGACATTGGAGTTATTTTTGGACTCTTCTTGTCTTTATTATATAATTTGATAAGTTTTGCGTGCCACTATTCTCTGTTTGTTTTTTTACATGGTTCTTCCTGATCTTGCACTCTCTCCTTCCCCTTTTTCATCTCTCCCTCTTTGGACTGACAATAATACACAAATAGATTGTATTCAACTAGATGAAAAATTACATACAAATAAAAAAATACTAATAATAAACTAATAATACTAATACTGCTGCATTTTTCTTTTTAAAATATTATGTTTCAACCAAGTACTGTATGGTTTTGAAACTTTTCTAGCTTGTTAAAAAGGACATACAGTAAAAAAAAAAAATCTCTCAAATTTTAGGGGTGCTGGGATTCAATTTAGGGATGCTTCAGCAACCCCAAAAATGGGCTAGAAACGCCTACGGTGGTATGTATACAACTCTGATCCCATAAGAGTTGGGATGATGCGTAAAATGTGGATGAAAACAGATTATGTTAAATTGAAAATAGTCCAAAGACAACAAATCAAATGTGTAAACTGAATTTTTTTATTGTTTTATAAGAAATATATATTAATTTTAACCTTTGATGCTAGCAACACATATCAAAAAAGTTGGGATTGGGACATTAAAATACTGATAAAGCTCTTTAATGCTAACACCTGGAGAAATCTCTCAATTAATCAAGCTTATATGAAGCAGGTTAGCCAATCAGAGCACAGTAAGGTGGGACCTTCCATTAAGTCATTGTGGAACAGCAGAACTAGAATCAATATAAAATGTTCCCTTTCTTTCAATAGTTTTTTTATTGAACAACAACACTTATGACAAAACACAAAAGCACATGACAATTGACATACAGAAAAAACAGCCACAGAATAGTTACAAACGATAAGGTTATGATCAATTAGTCAAATAGACAAAAAAATAATAATAATAGAATAATAATAATAAAATAATAATAATAATAAACAGGACAACAACAAACAAGTGATTAATGAATAATAGAAACTCGTTTTTTTTAATCCAGCAGAAAAAGTGCACTTGTACATGTTTATATCTCATTAAATGTGTGTCACATTCACCAGTTACACACATGATTACTTTGAGTATCAGCTTAAAGTCATGCCTACATGGAGGGAATACTACTGTATCTGTACAGACAGAAGCAGAGGAGAGTAATCTTGTATTAAACATAAGCCAGGTTGAATTGAGCTGAGCACATAGAAATGGTTAATTCATCTACAAGGTTGCTAACATCCCAACCTTGGGTTTTCAACACATTAATGACACATTTAATTTGATCACATCTATGAGAACTCATTAGCAACAATGGTCCTCATTCATACTGCAATATTGCAATGCTGCTCACAACTCCCTTAGCATGTTTACATTAATAGCACCATAGTTGCATGCAATGTTTTATAGAAGGCAATTAGAAGTGCTTTATTGCAGTTAATTCATCATATTGTCTTCTACTCATTTATCTATTTTATTATTTTTTTAAATTTTTCGCACGTGAGGTGTGTTCAATTACTAGCATTGTTCGAATTCAGATCCACCCGGTTGATGGTTCTCATAATACCAGAATGGTGCGATCCTAATCAGCATATCCCCACTAGATCTGTGTATTAATATACAGGCGGCGTAGCATGAGGCTCCTCTCTTACAAACTGGCAGGTGACGCACGCAAAGACACTCACATACTCATGCATCTACCCATGCCTCATTATCTGATCTCCGTCACACTGTGAATCCTGCTCTTTAGGGTAGTGGTATTGAAAATGTGCATTAGGATTAAGTACTTGTGATGGATTTGTGGTATTATCTACATAGTAATTATTTAGACAATGTAACTAATACATGGAGATCCACTGATGCTGAGGCTTTATGCCTGAATTAAACTGTTGCACTTTACAGCATCAGCTCTCCACATGGAGCCTGTAACCCATCTGGTATGGAGACACGATGGGGGGGAGGAATGAAAATGTGAGGAACATATCTCATATCTACTGTAAATGTGCAATCATTGCATAACCTCTGAGAGCTTTGCCTCCTTTTAATTTGAAATATTTAGTATTTGTAGCCCTGAAGCTTCCTCTATGTGTGAAATAGCTCTTAGAGAGATAATGAAGTAGTTGTTACCACAGTTGGCAGTAGTGTTCATGATCACTTGCAAAGACAGCTAGCATGAGTGTCTCTTTGTTTCGAGACTTTTGCAGGCCGGACATTTTGGCAACTTTGGGATCCAACAGGATTTCTGTGAAGCCATCTAAGGACTCGGTCATTGGGTTCAGTCACTTTTATATTTCTGTGCTTTGTTACAGTTAAGTGGTGAGCGCAAAGGAAAGTACCAAATATTGACTTGTGAACTGATTTGTTATTTTGTTTTATACCCAATAAATGTCCAAATATATATATTTATTTTATTAATATCTTTCAAAACAACATTCATTTACCGATTCTTCATTCTCTCCATCATCAGCTCAGCCCCTCCCCCCAAAAACCCCAACTACGAATGATGATGTAACAAAAGTGATTCCTTTTCTGAGTTAGGTTTAGGCGCATTATCTGCATTGTTTATGACATGGAAAGGTCAATGGTCAATGAAAAAAAGAGCCCAGATGGTTTCCCTGGAATTTGATGCAATGCCTTTCTGAGTTTTCATCTCATCTTCGTGACGGCCAACTAATACAATATTCATACTTCTGTTAAAGACCATAATCGCAGACACCTGTGCTCAGTGTAATGATAGAGTTGCTAGAGACAAACGGACACCTGCCGCTCATTTAAAATGGAGGACTATTATAATGAGTAAACAAACCCTCGTCTGAAGGCTCGAAGGTGAGCATGAAGAGAAGATGACAAACTGAGTGTGCTGTTGAAGATGTGTTTGCTTCCTCCTGACTGACTCCATGAAGTGTGTACACAGTGATAACAGAGGCCTGCTCTCACTCAGGAGAACCCCACCACTCATTCAGCAGCTCCTTCACCTTCAACTGCATAACCAAAGAAGCAATAATAGGCTGAACCCTCATGTGCTCTAAAAACTTTGTGGCTACTTTCTGGGCCCAAAGCCACATTCCAGAAAGCATTAACATGTTTGTTGTGTTAGCACACAGGGCTCTCTGTTTATAGCCCCTCTAAGACTTGCACAGTATTATGTAAATGTTCTGGCAGTAGTACATGTTGGTCTTATGCTTGAACTAGAATGGCATTCGGAGAGCGCAGACATCTGCCAAGGCCAACAGACCAGTCCTCTTTGATATGCAACCCTGCTATGATAGTTCTGTTATCCTACTGTCAATTAAATGGCACCGAAAACTAACCTCCTTGGCAGTGATCATTGTCTGAGTGTCACAATGAGAGTCTAAGGTAAAATTGCATGTTCATCACAGCACAGTGTACCATCATCTTGTAGCTTTATCAGAAGTTAAGGATTAGCACATTTTAAGCTGCTAAATTAACATGATTTATCTTATCTCTAATCTGAACACAATAGTAATATAAAAACATTTTTTTGTAGGTTTAGGAAGGGTATATGTTGTAAATATTTATTAGCAGATGGCTCACTACAACTGACCATGTACATACAGCAGCCATTTTCCTCTGACATCACAGTGAGACCGAGAGGCTGTGGAGTTATTATCCTGTCTTACTGGTGTATTCCAGGTTTGCATTAGGGGTGTGCGATACCACAAATTTTGGTTTTGATCCGATACCATGTAATACAGAGCCAGAATCGCTGATGTCGATACTGATACCAATTATTTCTATTATTAAAAGTATCTTATGTACTTTGACGTGCGTGTTAAAACACAGGACAGTTTTTAAAGGCAAACAACAAATACTCTGCCTGAAGCATTTCCCTCCTCCTCCCTTCTCTTCTCTTGAAACTCAGATTTCTCTTTGACGTGGACTTGTATAAGTTTTAACTAATTGGTTGTGTTACCACAGTAGCAGACACCCTTCCTACACACGTCCAAGTTCACTGCATTTTTAGTGACAGCTGTAAAATAGCTCCAAAAGATGCGTGTGCGCCATGCGTTTGTTTGTTGTTTGAGCACACAGGACAGCAGCAGTGGAGAAGCAAAGAGTGCATGCACTAAGTGTCTTCAAGAGAACGAAACATTGTTTGCACAGACAGCCCGGCTCTTTGATGAAATGGATAAAACCTAGAAGAGAGAAACTGAAACCGGTATCAATCCTATTGACGCTAGAATCAATCTACAAAGCCGAGGCGTAGTATCTGTAGTATCGACATTTTGGGATTGATCCACTCACCCTTAGTTTGCATGTCCTTTCAAGAGAAGAAATATCACAAATCATTATCATATCAACATTTATTTATTTCTTAGCAGCTGGAAAAACATTGGCTAGTGTGAATGTGGCCACATTTCAAGGTAAAACAACAGCGATTGACACAACAGCTAACTTTAGCACCCAACCACTGATTAGTTGACACTACTTTTAGCTGGCTCACATTAGTTTACAGAAATATTTATGCTTTACTTTAAGGATTGTGTAGCTATCAAACTGTTATGTTGGTAACAAAGTGGTTGCTAATGTTAGCTGGTTTCTTGTTAGCTAACAGTATTTTTATGGAGGAATTTATGCCTTACTTTTTTGTATCCTGTAACACTTTCAAACACTTATGCTAGCAACAAAGTGGTTGCCAAAGTTAGCTGGTGTTGATATTAGCTAATGAGTTATCAGGTTTGTTGTTAATACTGAAAATTTGGTCCAAGGTCCTCTCGACTTTTTACTTTCAGACATATTTTCTGATCAATAGAAAGTAGCAAGTCAAAATAGATTTGTGAGATTCTCTTCATATTTACACTTAGCTAACATGTAACTCATCATTACAACATTAGCATTGACAACATTTTAGCTTACCCAACATACATTAAGCGTGACCTCAGAGTAAAATGGCAGGAATATGAATATGGTTAATGGAAAAGAGTTAAACACGAGGGTTTACATCAACAGATGTTTTATGTCTTTTTAGTTCAGAGCTTGTATCACTTTTATTTTTCTAAGTGTTAGCACACACCCTTAGCATTCAGAAGTTGTCCCTTCCACTGTTAATGTACAAATGGCTGACATGAAACTTGTAGGTCACCTTGCCCTGTTCAAATAAGGTGCTGGGAAGTACTCAAACGTATGACTGCCACTGTGCTGGGGCACTGATCGTTCCCAGGATGGGAACAGAACGTTACTCAGCTGAAGGCGGGTTTAATTTGGACAGCTTAGCACCCTGCATTCCCCAGAGCTGTCACAGCAGCGTGGAAAACACACCTTTCTCTCAGTGCGCTGAAGTACAGGCAGTGAAAAGCACTTGCCGCTCTCTCACAAGCACACACACTCTCACACACACACACTCAGAGATCAAACACAGAGTGAGACAGATTGTTCCTCCCTCAGTACAAATACCAGCTGGAAATTAACAGAATAGTCTGCCGATAAGCAGAGTGTTTTTCTTAACACACTGCCTGATTACTTAAGGTGACTTTGAGCTCAGTGACGTGTAATTCTCATTGTGTGATGTCCTTTCTAAGTCTTTCAAAACTGTGTTTCATGCAGCCGATGACCCTGCTACCATGAAGGCGTGCAAACATACATGAGTGCCCACAATCACACGCACGTGCAAATCAGTGCACAAACCCATTGTGCAACAATACATGCTGATGTGCTTTCCACTCCAAGAGAGTGATAACACAGAGCCTTATCTGTTACCATGACAACACACTGTATCTCCTGTGGGCCCTCTGACGCCTGTTCTGAATTGGCAGAGTGTTGTGAATGGTGTCCAGATAGGAAGGGGAGACTGCTGTGGTGGGAAAACTGTAAGATAGCAGGACTCTTGATAATTCAGGAGATCACATGTTATAGAGGGATTTGGGGTGCACTTCACATTCTTATGTCCTTGTATTGTCCCTTCTCAATACCTTTTACACATTAAAACTGCTAAAATAAAAGTAGCCTAAGACTACTGATCCAGAGAAGTAGAGCTGCTTAAAATATATTCCTGATACACCGTTGTAGGCTGCAAAAAGAATGTGACATATCTCTGGTGGCTACATAGCCCAACAGTCAATGTTTGGACCCAAAACAGTGTCTTTTTTTATTTGAGTCAGCCATAACAAGAGAAACAATCCAACCCCCCACATCTGCCGTCCTCTACAGACTGAAAGGTCAGCCGAGGAGCACCATAAAGAGGAGAGGAGCGTGGTCATTGAGTTCCTCTAAAGTTCAATCAGATTCAGAGGAGGCCTGTCTCTCTCCCTCTGTCTCCCCTACTCAGACTTTATGTATGTTTGTGCCTGTGTGAAAGAGAAAGGAGGAGCTAAATAAGACCCTCAGATTTTAAGATTGTGTTTAATAAGCAAAAAGGGGGAGGGAAAGAGGGGGGTGTGACCCTAAGGGTGAGTGACCCTCAGGTCAAAACAACAGGAAGGAAGTCACATGACCCATTCAGAAAAGAGAGAGCGGGGGTTGGTGGATTGAGAAACAGAGACAAACAGAGGGAGACACGCAGAGATAGAGAGAGGGATGAAGGGGTGGCGTCTGTTCTTTTCACTCTTGTTTTTCTCAGCCGGTCTGACGCAGGTGTCTGCAGACATGCTTGGCGCCTGTCCAGGTGTGGATTACAACATCAAGACCACTACAGGGAAAACAAGAAGCAGGGTTAGGCAGAAGGGGATCGAGTGAAGATAGAGACAGAGCAAGACAGAGTTTACTACCCCCGTTTTTAATTAACCCTTTATTTATTTTTTTCTGCCGCAACCATGAAATAGCAGTATTTGTTACCAAGACAACTGGCACAATCAACAAAAATGAAGAGATGCTGCCTAGCGACATCAGTCCACTATAAACTGAAGCGTTTCAATGTGTGTGGTAAAGCACAGAAAGGAAGATGAAGGTTGGTGTAGGCACTGGCTTATAAAATGTAAAAAGGTGGTAAAATGGGTGGAGCTAAGTTTTTATCTCTCCTTTTACGAGGAATGTCCAGGTCATGAGGCAGGATAAGCAGCGGTCATTAATGACACAAGTTATTGGTCCCTAAAGTCCGAACTAAGTGGTAGCGTGATATTGGGTCATATGAAAGCAGGGTGTAAGGCTTGCTGGTTTATTGGTGGGTTGTTAAACTTTGGCCTTTTGATGTTTCCTGTGTGGGTTGACCTCTATGAGATCACTTACAACTGGACATGGATGTTTGCCTTACTTTAGCTTTTAAAGAAAAGAGTGTGTCCGAGTTGATTATAAGATGATTAAAGATGAGTCCACCATTGTTCTTACTGAACCTATAAATAGTGTTGTCACATATGTCACCACAATATTATGAATGACACTGAGCCGGTAACCCTTAGGTCATGAGCTTTATAGCTCCTTAAGAAACACCTGTGGGTGGGATCCCACGCACTCTGTGTATTTAGCACATCAACAAACTCCCTCTCTTTTCACTTCCTGGACAGGAAAGACAAGGCCAACCGTGACTGCAGAGTGCCAGTGAACGTTCACAGCTCAAAACACCAAGTCAGTTAAGGTAGGCCTGATTTAGCACTGTGTTGCTTTTGAATTGAACATAAATGTTAATTCCAAGGAAAAATTTGCAGGGAAGCTACTCTGAAACTATAAATGTCAGATTCAATGGATAAAACTTGGTGACAACCAATGATGATGCCAAGTCAGCTGTATCATGCACATTATTTAAATAGGCCATTTGCCATTTGGCGATTTGCCTGGAAGAGTAGGCCACAAGCCTAAAGGGGAGGTTCTGCGCCTGCTTTGACAAAAGCAAGGGCCATCAGATCATCTCTCTAATAAGCAGTGCAAAGCTTTGAAATTATCTTACTTAATGTGGGTGACAAAAATCCTGTCTACTGTGGACTGTGGAGTACTTTTGCATCTAGGCCAAATGTATGCAAACACTTGAACTTCAGGGTTCTGGGGTATGGTTCCTTTATCTTGAAAGTTGGGGTTATTATGCTGTCTGAATTGAAGATGTCATAGGTGGCCCTCTGGAATACAGAAGAGAATAACCTGGCTTTCTGTCATCAACAGAATCTATGAGGGGCCTGATAATTGAAGGCTCTACCTCCCATATTACTTTTAAGCACTTGAGGTACCTCAAGCAGGCACTCCTTTGAGTGCAATGCTCAAAAGCAGGGCACTGTAAGGTCATGTGCAGGGTGTGATGGTACCTGACCATTAGGAGCTTTGGAGGTGTGAAGATTGGGTTTAAATTATATTCTATAAATTGCTGTGAGAGAAACTAATATGGGAGGGGAAATAAATTGGGGGGAGAAAAAAAAGGTCAGTCCAAGAACAAAGTGAGATCAGCTCCAACGATGACTGAAATAAGAAGTGAAACTTTCATAAGGAGACACAAGTAAAGGTCAAAATACCAAATACAGCATTGTAAAGTGAATAGGTTATAAAAGATTAAATATGCCTCTATGATGAGGTTGTACACACATGGTGCATACATTGAATATGATCAGATGATAGAAAGATAAAAAATTCTGAAAGGTAGAAGCAAGTGATGAACCACTCGTACAGCTTCTAGTGGTTTTGTTTTTTCTTTCTCCAGCATGTGATGTATTTGCACAAGGGCTCTCATCTACACATACACTCTGGCACATGCATACACACCTACACACACACGGTCTCCGCTGGACAGCACTTGAAATACAGGAAGGAGATTATTAACTTCCTGAGGAGCTGATGGGACCGGCAGTGGGTTAAGCAATATACATGGAGGAGGACAGGATGAGGTCAGCAGTGCTATGGATCTGCTGGTCGGAAACTCTCAGGATCAGTTATCACGCGACCTGAAGATATTAGAAAATTAGAGTTTTCAGGGGTTGTGACAAATGTTCTGGACTGGATTGATTTAAAGACAAAAATAGTGATGAGTGATGGGTCAACACAGAGGCTTTTGAGCACCTAAAGCAGCCCCAGTCTTACTCGGGAAGTGATAGCTGTGTGAGAGGAAAGGGGGTGAAAGTGATATTGTTTCCGGGCAGGATGTGGAGGTCAAGAGCGCTCTCCGACCAAGGATACATCACGGCCAAAACACTCCAATATAACTGGCCTAGCTCTCATCCAGTCACCACTTTGGGAAAGTGTGTGTATGTATTGTTGTGTGCCATTGTTGATTGCAGAGATACCTTACAGTGCATGTAGCCCAAAAAAATGTCATGGTGTACCTGAGGAGTTTTCTTTGACCTGGAGTGCTGAAGAGAAAGGACACAAGCTGGACAGAATGCCAATAACATCAGGCAACAGAGAGAGAAAGTAGTAATAAAACACTGTGCCGACAGACTTTATGGATGTTAATATGAGCTAACTAGAGGATGTTTTCCATGTGTTTTTTTCCTCCTCACATTTGTATTGGCATATATGTGGCTAGGCAGAGGTTGTAGGGTGTATCGGTGATGGATTGGTAAGCACATCATGCTGTCATTACCACAGAGAAAAACATGCACACAGATCCACGGAAACACAAGCACATCCCTCTCACTCTCTCTGTCTCTTATGCACAAACACATTTGCCCAGTCCTGCTCTCAGAGCAGCTTTGTTCCCGTGAGCAAGTGGGTTTAAAAACAAATGACGTGCTTGGCCTTTTATTATGTTCCGGGCACTGTTTTTCCTGAGGCTGGAATGTGGAGAGGAATGTGTTGTTGCTCTGCTAGCGCTCAGAGGGAGAAAAACCTATCGTGCAATGATGCTTGAGGAAATAGAGGAGAGAAACAGAGAGATGTGAAAAACAATAGGAGAGAAAACAGATTAAAGCAGGGACTTCAGGTAAGAAGATAGTAGGGGTAAAAAAATAAATTTTAAAAAAGGAGGAAAATGGGGCAAGCCAAGAGTTCTTGGTGAAAAACAAACCTTTGAAGTTGTGATGGGAGTAGTGCTGATCTTCACCAGTCTGCTCTATCTCTGTCTCCATCCCTGGTTTTCTTTACAGCTGTTATGATGCACTGTGCTCAGGCCAGGCCAACTCTTGCATAATAGCCTGCTTGTTATTGGCCTGCTAGTATAAACTGTGCTGCTGCCAGTCTCTCTTTTTTCTGTCTTGTACAGTTGTGATGTACTACTCATCCAGGCCTGCATTGAAGTTGGCTGGAACAGTCATGCTCTGTGGCATCAGAAAGTACAGTGGGTCAAAACAAAAAAAAGTGAACAAAGTAATTCATGACTAAAAACCAAGCTTGAGAGAAATTCAGACCATGCTCACATGTGAACCATTGCCAACATAGCGAATCACTGGGGGAAGTGGGTGTGGATGTTGGCTTGTAAGTTCTCAAAACATCCAGAACTGTTTCTGCACTGACTCTATGCTGTAGCCACGCAATAGTGCCCAACTGAGATCAATGCATCCTTGTTTGTTGGAGTGTCTGCATCACTCTTTAAAGTACTCCTCCTAGGCACTAGTAGGTAGTGAAATTTGTATGCTTGTCACATCCGTGGTATGCGTTGTTTGCACTTGTAGTTACATTTTTGAGGAGGTGCACGTCAGGTTACAAATGTAGACTTCTGCATAGGGAGAGGGCTGCACGAGCCATGCTAAATGCAAGGCATAGATTTGACATGTATAGTTAAACCAGGCTTGAGCGTCTGGTATTGCTACACATGGACTGTATGGAGGGTAGGACCACTTATTTAAGGTCTCAGTCTCGTCTCAAAATTTAAAGCATTTTAACTCGGTCTTGTCTTGGTCTCGGACTGGGTGAACTCCATATTTTAAATCAAGATGCTGTGCACTGATGCACTCTGTGTCCCTGTCATTACTGTGATAAGAGAGAACCCCCACACACACATTTCTCAAAACAGAAAACACTGTTTGAACTCGAATCAAAAGGGAAGGATAAACTAACGATGACGAAACCAAGCCTTGTCTGTTGCTGGTAATTGAATTAGAAGCAAACTTAAACAAAATAAACGGAAGTCTTTTATTTTGTTAACTCTCATCATGATGATTTTTCATTGATATATTTGGTCTTGGTCTAGTCTTGGTCTTGCCTTGCCTTGGTCTTGGTCTTTACTTGGTCTCAATCCCTAAATGTCTTGGTTTTGTCTTGGTCTCGGTGCACTCTGGTCTCTGTCATGTCTTGGATTTCGGTAATGTGGTCTTGACTACAACACTAGTAGGGGGTTTCAGGCAATATTTGACCACCCAGATGTTTTAGTTTTTGGAATTCTGCATGGTGTTATCAACTCTGGTTAGCACTCTTTGGTTGCTGATTAGCATGTTGCATACATGGTGTGAAATCTATCTATCTATCTATCTATCTATCTATCTATCTATCTATCTATCTATCTATCTATCTATCTATCTATCTATCTATCTATCTATCTATCTATCTATCTATCTATCTATCTATCTATCTATCTATCTATCTATAGCACTATATTTGATAAAGGATGATACAAAATGTATGTATTGACCATCATATTTGAAGATACCCAAGCTTCATTTTAAGCTCCACAGGAGGCCAACATAAACCTGATATGAGTATTGGAACAACTCTCTTTCTTCTTCAGTTTAGTTACATGCATGTAGGCAGTCAGTATTTGTCTGTTTCAGGGAATAATTTAGTCTTCACCAACAATGTCAGCACATACACCTGACCAATTTGAATTGAAAATAAATTGGCCTGGGAAAAACCGAGTTGTTTGTATGTCACATATCCTGCTTTGTAAAGAAAACAGCAAATGTAGTCATGGTTGAAAACACTTGAACAAGGTGTTTTGTCACAGGAAACACATTACAACATGAAGACACCAATTGCAGGTGGGGTGGAGTCCATGTATTATTCAAATACATTAATTTGTACAGAGAATTGGAGGTATCTGAAGAAGCCATGAGCATATGCATGAGAAAGCAAGACACAGGAATTAGCGAAGAACAAAAAATATGGTCATATGTGTAACAGGCTCATCCTTCAGCAGGGGCGCACAGGGACCTATTTGTCCCAGCAGAGAGCGGCGGGTTGAGAGATGAGGTCTAGAGCCCCTCAGCTTGTCTGGAGCTCAGTGCAGGGCAGGAACACCCAAGATGGATGAGAGAGGGCTAAACGAGAAAAGGTGGATCAAAGAGCTGGAAGCAGGGGAACGGAAGGAGCAGAGAGGAGAGGAGGGCTGGGAGAGCAAAGGGAGGGGAGAGAGAGAGAGAGGAGAGAGAGAAGATGAGCGATGGACGGACTGTCTTTCTTTTGATCCATCATTGAGTGATGCTCCATTCAATGTGTTGACTGAGACCACCTGGGGGACACCGGGGGAGGCTGTGTGTTTGTTTATTAGTGCTCGGGGGGAGGGGTATCACTCGCCTATGGATGGCTGTCAGCCTCCCAGCCCTCCACATTAGGGTGATTGAAGGAAACTGATGGCCCACTTCCAGACAGTGTCAATGTCTTTGGAGTGCACAGTGAACCTGCTGTGTGATCTCCATGATGGAAAACAGCTTTCATTACGCTGATACAGGAGAAGCCAAACAAGGGAATCTTTTGTATCTCAAATCTCATGTTGTTATTGTTGCCATTGAAATGAATAGTTGAGTGGAGAAATCAATCCAGGGCTCTGTTTTATGAAGGTTTTTCTCACTTACCTTGAAAAGAAGAAGCCTTGTGTGGTTCCCTAATTATTTATTTATCTTTACTTCTCCGCTACCAGCATCCGTCATTCATATAATAATGTGGTAATTCCCAAATGAGACCCCTTCCCCCCTCAATGCTCCGCCCACTTCTCACAAAC
Source organism: Notolabrus celidotus (assembly GCF_009762535.1). Classification (NCBI taxonomy): domain Eukaryota; kingdom Metazoa; phylum Chordata; class Actinopteri; order Labriformes; family Labridae; genus Notolabrus; species Notolabrus celidotus. The sequence goes on from NC_048281.1 coordinate 23,645,244, forward strand.
TCGTCTTTTTCTGTCCCTCCACCAATCCTGTTCATCACTTGTTTGTGTATTTTTGTATAAGACTCTCCCTCATACACACACATATGACCTCTTATAAAGGTCAGCCCTCACGCTGAATACGTCTTTTGTGACCGGAGGTTTTATAACTCCAAATGTAAATGTAAACACTAGTGGCTTTGTCCTTCACCTCTCATTTATCACTCTTCCAATCAGCCCATTGCTCTTAAATTTAGAAACATTCTGCAAGAGTGTAGAGTCAATCTGAGATTGTAGATACGAGGACATTGTCTCAGTGTAGCATAGAAACAGCATGTCCTTGCTGGGCAACGTGCGTCATATGGAGAGCAGCCTAGATAAGACATGAGCTCTGAGAATTCAGAGCATTATCAGAGAAAAAAAACTGGAGATTGAGGCGACGCAGAGATTAGAGGAAGTGAAACATTCATGGTCATCAGTCAAGGTGACAAATTCATTTGGAGAACAGGTTCAGGTGAAGGAAGTGGCGGATGGAGAGAGGAGGGGTCAGGATTTTACAGATGAACACCAAAAGATATATAATTTATCATTCAACCAATCTCTTAAAATATTTTTGTTTAAAAATAGATTTAAAAAAGCGTATCTGGAAGTTAAAAAAAAACTTGCATCTGTGCTGGGCTGCTGTACCATTGCTTTCCTAGCATTGCCTTACTCTAACCTGCAATTTGATTAACACTATACATCTTTGAAGAAATGGCTCATCACTGGTTGTTTGCAGAATTTGTTTTAATTCTTAAAGGTTAAAACCATAGTAATGTTTTTGTATTCTCGTTACAGAGCCCGTTGAAATATATATTACGCTTCTCTGTTCTCAATAAAAGGAACAAACTGAATTGAGCGATAATGTTATTCTGCCTTAAAGCTAACAAAGCCGAGTGTACATTAGTTTAAGTGGATGAGCTGGGAAGACAGTTAGCAGCTAGCCACCATTTATCAGGGAAGGTAAGGACCATTAGCTACCATTGTTTAAAAAGCAATCTAGCTGCCTAGTATATAAACGTCGCAACCAATGCTGTTCTAACTTCCAAAGTGAGAAATCTTACAGCCTTGACCTTCGAGTTGAAAAAGAGAAAGGAAAAAAAAAACAATGGTTAATTTTAATACACCCAGGAATGTTGATGCTAAGCCTTACTGAGCAGCTTACAGAAGCTACTATAGCTACAATATGGTGAGCATATTTTCAAACCTCCAAATACGGACGCTTTAAATGATCACAAACACACGTGTGAGCTCATGGTACAGTTGTATTTTTCATCAGGGCACCAGCAGAACAAAATCTCCTACAACCAATCAGAAACGCAACTTAATAACGTGAGGGGAAATGATGTTGGTCAAAATTGCTTTGCCTGAAGGAAGCTAACGGTTACTGCTAATGCTAATGGAGACCCAGTGGGTCCAGTGTGCCTTTGGTTTGAATGGTAACCAATACCCATAACGAAGCATAGTTACAGAATAAAGACAGACTAGCAGATTAGCAAGGATTCTAGAGTACAGGTTTGAATCACTATCTGAAAAGATGTTGCAGAACTTTGTCTCCCAGCTCTTTTTTCTGTATGTTCAGATTGCTATATTGACATGAACAGTTTAGGTATTGCCAAAGCAGAGTAAAAAACAAATACAAAGATTATAATAACACACACATATATATATACTGTATATTTAGCATGAATTCACACCTTTAAAGTCAGATTTGCTAAAAATGAAAAGTTTCTTGTAATCATTTTGAAATCACATTTTACATGTACAGATACACAAAATTTGGCATGAAGGTTTCTCTACCCATGACTGTAAGTGTGATATTTTCAGAATCAGGTCATCAGATGCTAAAAATCAGAACTATAAAAAACAGTTGTCATGCCTGACTTACCCAGGACTTCCAACAGATCCACCCGGTCCATCTCCAATACGCTGTGGCCCGGCTCTGTGCTCTATCATCCATCAACACCCACCGGTTGCGTTTGCAGAACGCAGCACAGAGCATGTGACCAAGGTTTTCCCTTGGTAATGACCTGATGACTCCAGGCCTGGCTTTGCTTATTATGACGGTTTGTTGTCGCTTTAAGTGAAAAACAATCTGGCGATAACACAGTGTTTATTCAGAAAATTGACCGGATGTTTTAATTTTGTTTTGGTGACTGAATTCCTGTCCCGCTCGATCTTCCCTGTTAAGATTTATGTGTTGTGCTTTGGCATCCCGCAAAAATAGAAGTCTCACCTATCTGATCCGGATTCAACACATTGACTAGAATAGAAACTTATCAACCCCGGTGCTGTGATGGATCGGGCCATTTAGTTTAGGATTAATTGCTCCGGTTCAAGCAGGAAGACCGTTTGATATTCTTTCATTCACTGACATTACAATCTCTTTCACTATCTCAATCCCTTTTTCAACCAACTGATGGGCGTTCACTCTCTGGGTATTAAATCAGCCACATTTTGTCACAACTGACTTGGTTAATCAACCATCCTTAAATGTCCAAACTTTTAATTTGTCTGCCTCTCTGCTCTATAAGTTTGCCATTTCAGTGTTGAGTAATTCAACCCCAGGCACCTCCTGTTCGTCTCATCAGTGTCCTGGTTGAGTTTGTGAGATACCTACTCCTCATACCTCACAACACCGCCAGTGTTTTGAATTCATCACAGGATAATTTCTCTTGCTCTCAGCAGTGGCGGTTCTAGACCAATTTTACTGGGGGGGCAGGCTGGGGCCAAGGATGTTGTCAGAGGGACGCATTCAACCCTGACAAAAAAGACTGAGAAGGGCGAGGACCGGCTGAGAACAAACTGGCAAAACATCAGTGCATCCGTATATACTGGACATATATACTTCTGTGTACTATATCAAAATGCAGACTGACAGCAGATGTTTGGCTGTTTACACTCAACATGAGTCCCTTAGCGCTCTAAGGGACTGGAACCAAGTGCCACACGCATGTGTTCCACCTGTAGCATCGGCGATTCCGAAGCTTTTTTTATTGTATAATATTATTTTGGTGTGGAGGGGGGGCCACAGGGGGGTCCAGGTTCAGTTTTACAGGGGCACTGGCCCCTGTTGGCCCCTCCCCAGAACCGCCACTGGCTCTCAGCCTCACTAACCCTTTTTGTACTCATGAAGACGACATGATGGGGCCAAAGACTTTGCACATTTCTTATTCTTTTTGTTAAATGAATGGTTGTTCTCTCAGAATGAAGTCTCCACTGACTGAATTGGTGTAATTGGTTTGTGCTTTTGGGAAATACTTGTCCCCACACCACTGTCCTTCATGACCCAGCCTTCACTGAGATTGCTGTCTTGAGTAAGACCTAGTGCTGTTGTGTACACATGTTTGACCTTTTGTCCTCTGCATTGTTAAAGACTAAAAATACCATCCAACAAAGACATTTTCAGACTGACAGCTATTCAGAGGCAAAAAGCAAAGAGGCTTGTTAAAGCTGGAATTACCTCAATGTCTGTCAACTGGAATTTCAGAGAGGTTGACCTTACGCTGAGAGAGTGGATAGTGAACAGGCTGAGATATCCATGACAGAGTATGCTTTTTGTTCTTTTAGGAGAAACTTGAACTGCCTGTTTTAACACAATGCTGTTTTTGTTTCCGGCGCTGTGTTAACTGTGAGCTCTCCAGACCTACAGCTCATTTTCTAATAAGTAATAATATCATGAGCGTTATCACACTTTCACCATCCTTAACACTCACTGGATCACAAAATGAAACACAAACACATGCAGCTCACTGACACTGAGCAGTCATAGTAGCAGATGCTGTTTCCATCTATGGGGTTTGTGGCTGTCTGCAGGTCATGTGCCGTCTCCATCAACCACATCCATCACTCTGAGGCAAAGACAGAGGACGGAGGACTTGAAGCAGTTAGGATGTGGTTGCTTTCAAGGCACTGTAGGGTTTCCAAATTGGTCATCCTTACATCATACACTCAGCGGGGCCTCAGTTTTTTTAAACTTACGTTCCAGAAAAAGTGTTTTCGAAAGCTTTTTTTGTGTTGGCTGAGCACTGTGGTAATAAAGAGGAGTCGCTGTTGTAACACCGCTGTGATGAATAGCTGTACCTGAGCTTGAGGAAACATGTTCCCCAGCAGTGTAATGGGGCCACACCCTGAGTTGACCTGCAGCTGTAAACACACACACACACAGACGCACCTGCCGAGTATGAGTCAAGCAAAGTGGGCGGGGCTTTGGAGAGAGCATGATCTCATCCTTTTGGTTCCCGCACATTCTCACAAGTCACCCCCTTTTCCTCCCACCTTCTCCTTGTCTTTGTCTCTTCATCCCTCTTACCTGCCCATTTCTTCCTCTTCACTTCCCACTTTTTCAATTCCTCTGCCTTTGCATGTGCGTGTGTGTGTGCATGTGTGTTTGTTTGTGATTATGCTTATTTTCCCCCTGTCCTGTCTTTGTTGTGGGTGCCACTCTGTCATCAGAAACAGGAAGGGGTGTGTGATTGTTTGTGCTAGGTGGGTTTTTGTTCACCTGGTGGCTAGTTAAGAGGGTGGGGTGGTAGGTCTGTGTTACTAGTGTGTGTGTGTGTGTGTGTGTGTGTGTGTGTGTGTGTGTGTGTGTGTGTGTGTGTGTGTGTGTGTGTGTGTGTGTGTGTTGTGGTAGGGATTACAGTCAAACGCAGCCAGCGTGAGAAACAGGAGATGCACAAGAAGCGTGAGAACTCTACCTGGAAAACAGCTGGGAATGTCTGCCGCCTTGGCTTACAAAACACGCATGCATAAACTATGAAACACATGTACACACAACCAATACATGTACGTGAAGAACAGGCACTCCTACGCACACATTACTGAAAAAAACATGCTGGATCAGACCCAACTGGGATTGCTTTTCTGACTCATTTCTTAAGAATCATAGTTTTAAGGTCCTGGTGATAACAAAAGAATTATAAGAGACAGCAGACGACCTAACTCACTGCTTTTAACTGAAAGTCAAACACTGAGCGCTAATTGAACAGCACTTTACAGAACATTGTCACCTCTGTATGCACTAACTCATCCTTATTATGTGCAAGAAGAGGAAGTGAACCTGTTTATTGCACTTTTGCAGGCAGATTATGCAACACTGGAAATATGACACAAGTGTGTTCCAGCGCCCCATGTGTGCACAAGTGTGTGTGTGTGTGTGTGTGTGTGTGTGTGTGTGTGTGTGTGTGTGTGTGTGTGTGTGTGAGTGTGTGTGTGTTTGAGGCGGAAAAAACGACAGTGAGAGAGATAAGCTGCTGATAGTCAAAGAACATGCTCATAGGAAGTGCTATTCTAATATTTGCCTGTAGTTAAAGGAGGATCTGTTACACACGTACACACCAATAATATGGGTTTGCCCCAGGCTCTGCTCTCTCTCTCTCTCTCTCTCTCTCTCTTTCTCATCCTTTCTTCCCATCCTGCATATATACAAATATGGTGAAAACATTCTTGCATGCAGAAGTGTTTGCATTCCTGCTTCTTGGATCTGTGGGAAATATCTGGGAACCTGAATATAGATGGTCCCATCTGCAGGCAGAATACACGGCTTATATAAGTATGGATAATTTATAGAAATCCAAATACCTCGCCTGATTCTGCACAGGTGTCATGTCAACTCTGTGGAATGCAGCCAATACCATTTCAAGCACTTTATATCTTCTTTGTTGCCAAACATGACCTAAAAAGGCAAGGAGGTTAAAGATACAAATACGCATGTCTTAATGTTATCAAGTCATTAAAACGCTGAAAATGTGATTGTATTTACAAAGTGGGCGTATGCCCAAATTTGGTGGTGCTAGCTTGAAAGTGCCTTAACCCTTCATTACTTAAAATGACCAGCAGGGGACGACTCTTCTGGATGCAAAGCAAAAAGAAGTGTGATAGTTTGAAAGCCAACAACCAAGCAGCAGCTGTCTGACAACTCACCCCATAATCATTTCATAACGGCTGTTCCAGAGCTATGGCAACCAAAAACATTCAAAATTTAGGCAGTGACAAAAAATGTAGAAACACATTTTCATGATAAACTGTCTGCCTATATATTTTTTTTCTATTTACATTACAACACCAAGCATTCATCTCATAATCAAACGTGCCTTACAGCTGATGTGGCAGGTCCCCATAGATTGCTACCAAGATCTTGTATAACCAATCTTGTGCAGTGTGACATACACTGAACCTGTGAGATTGTGGTTATCACACAGAATGTAGCACGGTAACGTCCCCCCTGGTGGAGATTGCAATCATAATGTAATTTTTTATTTCCAGTTATCTAAGGAAGAAAACACAAAGGCTTGTGTATGTTTGCTGCATTTTCTGTCCGTTTGTGTCTCAAGGTTACGTCTTTCTCCAAAGCACCAAGCCAGACCATGTGGACACATTAATGCAGAAAATATGTTGCACGCTGACTGCGGCTGGTCACTGAAAACCAACTGAAGAGTGATTGTTGGGTAGGGGGCGGGCGGCGGGCGGTGGGAGGGATCCGCAAATGGCCAAAGTGTACTAGATTTTAAAAGCATGCATGCATACACACACACACACACACACACACACACACACACACCGCCACTAATGTAGTGGCGGTGTCCCAGACAGCTTTCCGGAAGCATGCCATTTCCTGTGAAGCTGCTGCAGGTCTCTGTCCATACGGCTGATGACTCCCTGGGGCAACCTGCTACTTTACGCAGCTCGTATGGACCCATCTACTGTTACCCAACCAACCCCCCTTAAAAAAAACACACACACACACACACACACACACACACACACACACACACACACACACACACACACACACACACACACACACACACACACACACACTTTATCATGTGCTCACACTCACCAGCTGACGTGCAGACACCACTCACTGGCAGGCCAATTCATTGACTTTGCATTATCTCACAGTTAGAGGGATTTGCATGGTTGCATCTTGAATGCAACTTGCATGTGGACTGTACTCTAAGGTTATCATATTCAATTTCCTGATTCTATTTCCTCTCCTTTTCCGCAGTCTTTTGATGGCGCATACTAAAGAAACAAGGAGATAGACAGACACAACATGGCCTGGAGCTTACTCTCTATCCCTTACGGTTTAATGAGATGAATTAGAGTCTTTAATTAAAATTTAGAGCCAGGTCAGGCAAGAGGGATGACAGGAACAATGAAGAGAACAGTAATAGATGAGATTTGGTGTTCGGAGAATACGTCACACTTAGCTCTCGAGGATCTTGCTCTCTCATTAGCCTTCTTTCTTCTTGGGATAAATCCGCCTAATGGGAGAGATCTACCTCTAGGCTATCATTCCGTCTGTCGGTCACTCGCATACTTCCCTATGACCCGCCCCTTTCTTTTCCAGCTGTTCTCCTCCACCCCTTTACAGCTCACATACTCAGGATGGGAGTATAAACATGTCCTAACCCTGCATGTGCAAATCCCCCCCCCTCCCCTCCCCTCCCATCTACACACAAACCACTCGCAATAAAAGACAATTAAACCTATTTCTCAGCATTAATTAGCATTTTAATTAGCAAGGCTGTAAGAATGAATAATCCGGTAACATATGGCTAAGGGTGCAAAATCATAATCCTATAACAGTGTTATTTATTCCCTCCCAGTAGCAGAGGCTGTTTCAACACGCCGGTCTAATTACTATTGCTGGGGGTGGGGACCAGGAGCCGAGCGCAGACAAACAATAACAATGCTAATGCTGGAGGCAACGCTAGGTTAGGCCTACACCCAATTCCTGATGCGCTCTTTCTCAATACAGAACAAACACTCTGAGAAAACAAGACAAGACATGGGAAATGAAAGAGAATCAAGATATGGCCTCTCTTTTTTTTTTTAAAATGAGTGTTTTCTTAATGAAAGGAGCATGAGGCTGAATTGAAACATCTGCTCTGGGGAGCGTCCATTCAAATGGAGGATGAAAAGCTTGTGCTTGTTTGTGATGTGACGTGTGTGGAGAAAAGGCAAGAAGAACAGACACAAAGGCAAACGGCTTTCTTAAATAACATCATTATTTATTGCATGTGTCTATAAAGAATCAATACAATCTAAAGCAATGAACTAAGTTTAAATTATCGTCTCTTAGTAGCATCACAATATGCAAGATATGAAATATGTACAATGAAAAGACACAGCAAGAAGAAGCCAGGGCCCATATCGTAACCTTTAGATGCTGAATAAAAACTTGAAACATTATCCAAATGCAAAAAACACTGCTCAAAACATCAAGAGGCTTGATTAGCAAAAAACACACAGAAAAAAGTTTTCATTTCAAATTTGGAGGAAAAAAACTTACAAACAGCAAAAATCTGATTCATAAGGTTAACAAACATTATTAACAGTATTTATACATTTGGTACGTCTTTGTAAACTAATTTTCAAAAGTGTAAATATTGCATATATGCCATTTGTGTTGTACCTAAGAATTAATTGTGTCAAGTATTAATGATTTCTCTTTAAATCTTGAAAATCTTTTTGTCAGAATTACAGCATTAGAAAATGTCCTCATAGTGGCATCCATTTCACAAGACTATCCCATGACAGTTAAAAAAAAGAAAGAAAATCAAAGCCAAACCATACCGGTTAGCATATAACTTAATTAGTGCTTTTGTTGTATCAGAAATGTCACTCAAACACATACTATGTACAGCACAAACAACATAAGTTATTTAACTTAACATCTCTCAAAGTTTCTCAGCATCTGCTTTAATGTCATTCTCTGCAACATCATTCTATATACAGTATATAGGCAAAGGTTAAGTACCAGTGAATTCAGATAAATAAAGAGATACTTCCCCTGCTTTGTTTCCTTTATTCCACATGTGTCTGTGTCATAGTTTCCTTGCAGTACCTCTGCATGCTTCATTGTTGTTTTTGCAGTCTGTCATGGTCTTCGTTGGGTTCATGTGTTCCCCAGCTCAGAACACAGCGTGTACTACATTCAACGTGTCTTGTGTTACAATCTAAAAAAGTTTGTAAGTGCAAGACCATGCATTTAGCTCCAGCACACCCCCGCCTGGCTCACTATCAGCGGAGGGGCCGTGGGTTGGAGCGTTCGAGCGGCTCACTGAACAGCGGCTCGTACTGGGTCGTGCATTCGCCACATTGCTCGGCGCTTGCTTGCTTGCACCTGCCAGCCAGAAACACGTGGTGTGACTGAGCTCTGCAATGAGGCATCAGGTGAGAGAATGTAAGATTCTGAGCTGTCGAGATATAAATAACATTCAGGTTCCCATCCTTTATTGTGACAGGTCATAACATCCTGCAGGATGTGTGTGTGTGCGCGTGTGTTTGTGTGCAGGATATCACAGGAGAACAGTGGCTGAGTAAGTGAAGTGTGTAGAGGTGCTGAGGCTTGGGCTCAGACAGGCCACAGATCTGGTTCATACTGTTGCGTTGGGATGTTACACCTGCATGCATGTGTGATGCAAGGTGATGTCAAGTATTCCTTTAGTGTTTGTGAATCCTCCTTCTCTGGCATATTAATAAATATATTACTCTGAATCTTATTACATTGTCTCGTAATGTGGCTGGGGGGGGTGATCTTAGAGAGGCTGTGTCTTTCACTTGGCTCTGCTGAACATTCAGTCGGTAAAATGATCACGTAATCTTTGATATACTGCGTGTTTATAGGTCCAAACTTAAAAAAAGTCCATCAGACAGGAACTGACAGACAGAGTAAGGCTTTGGATTGGTGATCTTTAAAAAACATTCACCTCTGAAAATAAATATTTTTCATATATTTCTACTGTGTGAATTGGTACCAACCTGGTTTTTTGCTGAGGTAGGGTTTCTCTTTAAGCAAATGTTAACTTTGATTTTTAAATATGCTCATAAATGCCACCTCTTTTTTTTGCAGTACAATCTTTATACAAAGTCACACACACACACACACTTCATTGAATGCAAGCATACATGATAAATAAATAAATATATGTAATCTGTATGCATGACAGGTTGTTTTTTGCGTGTATGTGTGTGCGCACAATGCTCTCCAGGTTTGGTTCACAGGTTTTCAGGTGAGAGAGTCAGAAGCTAAAAGAAAACCATCTGAAAGTGTATGAATGGCATAAGAACAATAAAAATAATTAGCATAACGATATACTGCAGAATTAATTTTGCAGGCCTATGCAAAGAGATAAATAGTTACCTATCTATAACTAGAGTTAAAGTCTGTTTAAGTCCTTGTCATCTGGTAAGTCGTCTAATACAGCAGCAGCGATGGCGCCCCAATGTTTTGGTGCCGAGAAAAAGTGGAGGGAAGATTTGGGGCAAGGGTCAAGTGTCCGTGTTGCCATGGTGATGGCCATTCCCGTGACCCTCGAAGGCGGCGAAGAGGTCAAAGGACATTGACTGCAGTGCATGGTCCAGCTGTCACTGTGGCGACCCCGTCACTTGGCTTCAGCGAAATCCAACGTTCAAGGGAAAAGGGAGGGAGCAGAGGAGAGGAGGGGGCGGGGCAAGCCTTCATTCTGAAAAAGACAGAAGAAAAACATTAGTGAGTTTGTCTTCGTGTGCTTCACAGATATAAAGCTGAATCATGCTAATTGAGCTCAATTAGCTTCTGAAGCGAATTACTAGTGTCTTTTTAGAGTTAATGTGATTTATTGAGGAGGAAAAGAGGAGAAGAGGAGGTCAAACGGATATCACTACTGTGTTATCAAGTAAGGAATAAGTGCTCTTCAAGCGGCCTTGTGTGTGTATGTGTTATGTGTGTGTGTTTGTATTCCTCAGCTGGTAGACACTGAAGTGGCAGGTGCTTTCACGGCAGGGGAAAAACAGAGTGGCATTTAGCACCGTGCAGCTGACACAGGGACAGTCTCCAATGACGGAAAAAAAAGATATGGCAACAAAACTCCCACACCAACAAACTCACACACACACACACACACACACACAGACACACACACGCACATACGCCCAGGTATTTTTTGATTGCACACCTTTTGAAGTTTAAAAAAAACCCCACTATGTTCACTCCCACACACAACACAGCTGTGTACTTTCACATACTATAAACCTTGAGTGTTGCTTTTCTCCCAGTGGAAAGCAGCACTGACCCTTGCCCCTGTGTACTTGTTTGTGAGGTTTCATTTGCATGCAGAGCTATCGAATGGGAGCGGAAGTCTTGGCTGTCACACACAGACACACTAACACAAAAACACACGCACACACATATAAGCCTTCTCTGCGGCTGCATTTCTTCCCCCTTGCGCTGTCTCCTCTCCCTCTTCCTGAGCCAGGAACAAGAGCTGTTTTCACAAAGCTGGATGTGATCGTCATTCTCTAAAACAATCCGTTCATTCAGAGACTTCACCCCCTCCCAGCTCCTCAACCACCATAAACACACACACACACACACGTCTGTTCTGTCTTTAGCCTATGCATTCACTACAAGGAAAAATCAGAAGCTGATGTCAACTTTATAGACAACAATCATGAATGAAAAAGCATCAAAGAGGAGAAACTGTGCATGCAGCGGACTGATGCATGCTCACAGATGCTCAGGGATGTCTGAGATGCAAAAATCTGAACCAGAGAGAGTTAATTTGACAAATGAAATGATTGATTTCCCCCCCCGAGGCCACCTGTGCTGGCAGGGCTCTCACTCTTTTTATTGACATGGGTGTCAGAACGAAAGAGAAGGAAATAGAAACAGTGGGGTGAGAAGTGGTGGAAAAACCACAGTAACAGAATCAACCTGACAGAGAGGAACGGGAATGCAGTGAGGTCATGGGACCGATGGTCCATAACAATCTCTGTGTGTGTGTGTGCGTGCGTGTGTGTGTGTGTGTGTGTGTGTGTGTGTGTGTGTGTGTGTGTGTGTGTGTGTGTGTGTGTGTGTGTGTGCGTGGGTGCGTGCGTGCGTGTGTGTGTGCGTGCGTGAAGCAGGGGCTGGGCCAGTCGGCAGCCTGTAGAGGCAGACACTTGGGTGAAAATGACTGAGGTCTGCCGGGAAGAGGAGTTGAATCACAAACAGCTCAGATTAGCAGCCAGGTGTGGAGCCATGAACATAAACATTACACATTCCTGATATTGTATGAATAATGGTGGGATAGGACGGTGTGGCATTTGAGGACTGGCCACACACACACAGATTTTCAAACAGAAAGAAGTGTGGGTGGGCAGGGAGAGATTTGGGGAGGGACTGGGGGGTTATTGAGAGAAGGGGACAGAGGTCCAGCGGGGGGAATGAACCCAATGACTCGTACCCCTCCTCTTTTTGGCACACACGCACACACATACATGCACACACGAACACACATCCCCCTACCCTCCTATGTCTGTGCCCCCTGTCCCACACACACACATATGCTCTGTTCATTATTTATTTAGTTCTCACAGGCTAAATATAGTCGCGCTCCATTCAGAGCTGGGACACGCACGCACGCACACACTCATACAAGCATGTATTAGCAGCCTGGTCTCTAGTGCTCTAGAAGCAAAGTAAACATGTCCCCATGTGTGTCTGTCATCGCCTGCTGCAGTAGCTCCGTATCACTGCAGAGAATGACCATCTAGCAAGAAACTGCTCCGACTGTGTTACAAAACAGTCAGAAAAAGGAAGAGGATCATCAACCGTCAATAAGCTTTCACAAACAAACAGCCAAAAGCGATGTTAGGAGTTTCCTCGTGTAGACAGGGAGAGATCAGCAGGCTCAGATCTGCTCTGTTTACATTCCTGCCCGGCCGGCTCCTCCCTGATCTACAGCAGCGCTCCGCCAAACAAACACCGACTGACTCCTCACCTCTGACCTCACACACCTCCGCCAGACCAGCGAAAAAACAAAAACAACACGCGCTGTTAGCTCTGTTTTCCTCCTGACTCATTATCACATGTATGCTAGATAACTCATCTAATCCTTTACTTGAATATAATCTCATTGTAAAAACTTTTTGGGGATGATTGTGTGGCCTGTCACCCCAAGTAGATGCTTCAAGCTTCAAGGGCCGAATCTCAATTATGACTATAAAATATCAAAATGCTTTTTAATATGACCATGAGTGCAAAGCCAAATATTTGATAGCAAATTCTCACAGGCAACAGCTTCACTGAACCTTTTCATTCTACCTAAAATGTTAATCTTACAACAAACATATTTGCCTAACAACGTTTTTTATTCAAATATGAAAGCATTGCAACAACAGACGTACGTTTTTTTCACACTACCATACACAATCTCCACAGGGTAAGAGTGTATCACAAACAATAGCCATCACACGACAGCACTGCCTTACTTACAGCTCTATGACAAAGCATCAGTGAAGTAACAGGGTCTGTAGCTCATAATCAGCTGGACTGTTTTAAAAATGAAAACCCAGAAAGAAGCCAGTAGACTGAGCCTTCCAGATGTAACCAAGTGTAGGTGGGTTGTGTGTAAGTACAGTCAGGACCTCTCTCTCCTTCTACCTCTAGACAAAACAAGCTACTCGACAATGTCTAATCCTGAAGTGAATGTAATCCTTCTTACCTCCAAGCTAAATTGAGAATACGGTAGGTTGAGTTTGTTTTTATCTAGCGCTGGAACATCCCGTCCTACTTTAGTCAAAGAGTTATGTATCAGACAGCCAGCAGCACTGTGTACAGTATGTGTGTCTGAAGGGGAGAGGGGGAGGGGGGGGGGGGGGGGGGGGGGGGGGGGCACAGGTGAGGAGGACAAAGACTGTATGTTCCCAAAGTCTAATCAGAAAATAAAGTAGGGGCATTGTTGTGGAGAAAAAGGTTATTATGTGGTATCCAGCTATTGATTCTCAGTTGTCAGACTTCCAATCTGTTAAAGAACACTTTCATGTTTGTATTACAGTTGGGAAAGTTTTGAAGCAACTCATTTTCTAGTTCTTCAAAGTATGAATTAGGCTAAAGCTAGCACCACCAGCCTTTAGGTCTACCATGCAGGTTACGCATTGTATCAGTTAAGCTGTTATATGCTAGTTCAACCAGTCCAAGCACACACACAATTTAATCTGCATTGTGTAGATCAACATATAAAAATCTCCTGTTATGCTTGATTACATCCAGGCAGAAGAGCATTGTAGTTTTATGACAGTAGCCATTAACTGGAGCTACAGCCCAAACTACTAGCTGGAGGCTGGGCTACAGCTTATGGTGCAAGAGTTCCAGGGTCTTTTAGTCCCCAGAACTACTTTCCCCAGTACTAAAAGGTTCCTGTGCTCCCATTGTTGTTTGCATTTCGACCGTGGGCTGAAGTCCCAGGTAGATTGTGCAAATCAGGCCAGTGACGTCTGAAGATAAAAAAATGATATCAAATAATATTTTGAAATCTTAATAGAAAACTAAACTAGTGTGCATTCCCAGGAACTCCCTCTGTGTTTCAACAGCTGTGTAAACTCCACAAACACTGTAACGTTCAACTGAAAGTCCCAGGACCTTTGAAAAGTACCCACCCAAGCAGGGGCAGGGGTTGAGTGTGACCGGGGGTAGGTTATCTACCCCTGAAATAAATTTAGACTCTGGTTCCTCTGGTCTAAACACACGTAGTTCAGGGGTAAAGTTCCTAGTTCCGGGGTTAAGTTTCCTGCAGTTAAAAAACGCCTTTGTACACAACATATGACCAGCATTTTAGGCCTACAATTAAACAAATACTTAACCAGCTAGTGATTCTGGTGCCAACTAGTGAGGGAGATTTGATCAATTAGTCCACTAAACGCACACACCCCCAGTGAGAATCACTATAATTTTCATTTTTATTATTATGTTCAAGGTTACTTATCGAACAGTTTTGCCACAAAAAAATAAAAAATACCAATTTCAAATAATTAAAAATAACCTTTTTAGTGTCCTTTCTTATAAAAACAATCCACTGTTCAACACCCAATGATATAAACTCACATCAATAACTGAAGGGTAAGATTTGTGAAGGTGGAATCAGGAAAGTTTAGTTTTTTGCTGAATCATCATAGAAGAGATTAGCTTCAGCAGCATGAGATGAACTATCATATTCAGAAGTCATGTAAGAGGCTCTAATCAGATATGATTGGGTAATTGTTTAATGCATCGTTAGACAATCCTCTATTGGCCTCTAGTGTGAAAAGCCAATCAAAGAGAGTCCACTGAGGTCAGAGAACAACAGGGAAAAAAAACAAGACTCAAATGTACTCGTGTGGAAAGGTGTGTGTGGCGTGTGTGTAAAGGGGAGGTAGAATCACATGATTACTAAAATATAAAAAAGCAATGCCCAAAGAGAGGAAGAGGGGAAACATGCAGGGAGGATGAAGAGGATAATAGGGGGGGGGGGGGGATTCCGGGTTAGTGTGGAGCTCCTTGAAGCAGGCCTGGCCACACCCCCACCTTCTCCTCCCTGTTGTTGTTGTGGCAGATGGTGGCCAGTCATTAGCGTATTGTCACTCTCCTCTGACGGGCCAGATAACCAGTGAGCATTGCTTGGCGGGGCAGGTGCAAAAAAAAAAAAAACCCTGAACCCCACCCCCACCCAACCACCACTCCACCATCTGCTAATGGTTGTGTATATGTACGCAACACCGGAGGGGAAGACACACAGATAGAAGGAAGTGTATGTGTGTTTTGGGGAGAGTAGTCTGGGTCTACAAGGGAGAGTGAGTGGAGACTGATTTTAACAGAAAAGAAAAAACGAGGGATATGTTCTCAAAAAACGGAGATATAACATTGGTACAATCAAAATAATGAGTAAAAATTTGATATAATAGTCAGAAGGTGTCCCTGTGTTGTTTCCTTCATAGAGACAGGCGAGTGCAGATTTCTGGAAAAGCCCCTACAGGAACATCTCCCCCCCTCTCACACACATAGAGCAGGTTCAAAGGTCAAGAAACTGACATTGTCCACAGAGCCAGAAGGTGTGCACTGAAAGCCAAACAACCCCCTTCAACTCCCCCATCACCTCCCCTCACTCTGCACGTCAGAGCCCAAAACCCAAACAACAACACTGCAACCTATCAACTAACGGACTCAACCTCTCCTCAGCGAGCCACGCGAAAACCTCTATACACACAGACAGCCAGGATACGCTTACACATTTGCATGTTAGTGGAGCTGAGGAGCAAAGCCTCCCTCTCTAACGCTGCATGAGCTTCATATGCCAAATGAGGACCGGTGATGTCCTAATCCACCTGTTCAAATTGTTGTTCAGCAGGGAATGCAAACTGCTTGCTCACTCTGTGATAATAAGAGAATGCGGTCGAGCCTGTCGTCTCGTAGTAAACAGTCATTCCCTCTTTTTTCTCTCCTTTACACACACACATGCAGCAGACGTGGGTTTTGTAGTTTAATGACAATATCCATGACTCGCCACACTGCTGGCCACATCCCTCACCAGAGCTGAGTCATTCACTATTATGTGCAAGGACATTTGTTTGTTTGTTAGGAGGGGCTTACATAACCAAGAGACAGTAGCAAAGACAAACTCTTACCGGAACGACACTGATCTCATTCCTTTCCGTCTTTCTTTTCTTCCTTCACTCCCCCTCAATCACCCTCTCCCTCCCTTCAGCACACAGCTCAATTGTCTGTTTTGCTGTTAGTGAAAAACAAAGCAAGTCATCCATCCTTCTTGCATTGTTCCCCCACCTGTCTTCCTCCTTCTCCCTCCTGCTCTTGTAAGCTCAACAGAGGTACAAAATTCAATAATTGAGCCCTGTACTCTGAAAATACAATAGCACAAGGACACAGCAGAGAGATGGGACAATAATTGTTGTGCTCACAAAAGGTGTGAGGGTCCACACACTTGTTAAAAGTGTCGCACAGAAGATAAGTGAGCACTCGCTCATTTATAAAACAGTCTCTTTGTTGTGTTTGTGAAGTTGCTCTCAGTTAATAAAAAAAAAAAGATCCTTTCATCCCCCTCTGAGTCCATCACAGCAGGTTAGAAAAACAAGTGAGCATTCACCTCTCCCAGCAACCTTTGCACACTACCCACATTCCAGTCCTGAAACCCAGTACCTGACAATTGATAAACAACTGACTCACTTGTTTTTCTGGGGAACTCGATGACTTGCACCAAGCCCCACACTGGCTACGCTCGCTGCGTGAGATCCAGCAGAGACAGAGACTAAGAAGACAAACTCGGTTGTGAAACCACAAACAACAATTACACTCTTGTATTTCACAATCAGAGACACTAATACTCCTGACTCACTCTGATCCCTGCACTATTTACTTTGCAAACAGCAACTGCAAATCATCTCTGCTATTATGAGATGGCATGAAAAGCCAGTGATGCAACAGAGAACAAAATGAGATGAGAAGTTATATTTCTGACAAAGACGCTCATTCAGAAGAATTTCACGGCTTTTTTCACACATACCAGTCGTATAAAAGCAGCATTACTCTGCGTTACAAATGCTACATCACGTGTTGTGCTGTATGCGTCACTGCATCAAAGTAGACTATCTTTTTAAATACTGACGTGTATAAAACTGCGTCACTAAGGGAAGACCAGAGGAGACCATTCACACAAACACAGCCCCAGCATCAAGCCAGCCTGAATGGAAAAAGAACAAGTCCAGATGAAGTTTCAAAATAAAACCGTCAAAATGAAATGCAACATAAAATCTCTTCAAATCAGGAGCATTTTAATTCCTACAACTCTTCCTATTTCCAATACTATGATCCAAAAAGCAGAACACTGTATTGTTTCTTGGACACTCTAGTGGTTCAGCTTTTAGTTTTTATCTGAGGCTTTTATTTAGAAAGAGACACACTTGCTTCCGAAGCTCCTCGTCTGATATCTCTATGCTGTTTGAAGCACATCAAAAGAGCCAGCAAACAGCCCTCCTCAGCATCAACAGCCTTGAGATTTGTCCATGTGTCATGGGTGTGACGAGTAGGTGACTAATCCTATCTAAACATCACAGCCTACCCCCAGCAGCAACTTTCATAACAACTACACTTCCCTCTGCTCCTGCAGCCTGCATTTACTGACTAAAAACTGCTGTTCTGACACCAAATCACCACTGTTCATGTAATGTGATACAACTGATAGATACCTTTTGCTGCATTTAAATGGAATAAAAAACCTGGTCAGTGACTTT
Source organism: Notolabrus celidotus (assembly GCF_009762535.1). Taxonomy (NCBI): domain Eukaryota; kingdom Metazoa; phylum Chordata; class Actinopteri; order Labriformes; family Labridae; genus Notolabrus; species Notolabrus celidotus. Next base: position 23,663,292 of record NC_048281.1, read on the forward strand.
AACTCGTATTAGAAAAGCAGGGATTTAAACTCCAAAATACAGAATGACATCCAGGCTAAAACGAAACCACAAGAAAATAACAGAGTTCTCTAATTAAAATAAAAAATAAAAACACTGAACAGGTTGAACTTCTTTAATAGACACAAACTAAGCTGTTTGTTCCTCTCTTAGAGAAAAACATTATTTTCCACTTTGGAATAAAATCGAGTTCAGACCTGCTGCTTAGCAACCAGCAGCCTATCTCTGCAGAGAATGTGTGAGCCCTGAGGCAGATCTTTATCCTACTCAAGCACCACTCCCTTCATGAATGAAAACCTTCATGAATGAGTGTTAACATGTGTGTGTTAATGTGCGTGTCTAAAAACAACTCACCTTTGACAGCAGCAGCAGTTTCCTTGAATCCCATGCTGGCATAGGGGCTGGTATTGAAACCATTCATGCCCCCTTTGCACCCACAGGCGGTCTTGAACCTCAGGAGTCCATCGGAGTCCCCTAGCCGGCACCCTCCAAGGTTTCCCTCCATCAAGTTTAAGGCAATGTAGTTAAGTCCGTTTTGATACCCAGCTGACATCTCCCTGCACATGGGGCTGTTGCTGCTGTAGTCCTCGTCGGGTCCTTCAGAACTGCACACAGTCTGGGAGACGTTCTCCACAGAGGCCGAGCTGTGCCGTTTGGTGTCATGGGCGAAGGATGGGCAGACAGGGGTGACAGTAGTGGTGGAGGAGAAGGTCTCGGAGCTGTGCCGCCGCCGCCCTTGAGGGTCCGCCCGAATCACTTTGGCCCCCCTGTGCGGGTCTAGGAGGGTGACTGATAATGAAGGCCCCCCTAGGAGGAATGAGTCCAGTGGCTCAGGTGGAACCCCTTCCACGATGCTGCCCTCCAGGCTGAGTCTCTTGACACCTGTAGTGGGGCTGGTGGGGAGGGGAGCAGCATCAGTGGTGCAGAGAGCAGGTAGAGGCACAGGAGGACTGAAAGTCATCTCAGTGTAGTCATCCTTCACTAGAGCCGGCTGACACACCAGGCTCACCTGCTGTTGGAGAGGATACTCCTCTACCATCCCCCTCTCTTCTGAGACCCCCTCTGTGCTTCCCCCCTCTTTCTCCTCCTCTCCCCCCTGCATGTTCTGGTGGGCGCTCACCAGACTAGGGCAAGTGAGGACTTCAGGTATGCAATGAAGGCTCCCTGCAGAGGGGGAGCCCCCTGTTTGGTGAGAGCCAAGCTGACTTGAGGAGCCGACATCAACATTAGCATAGTCTGAGAGTGGAGAGGATGTTCTTTCTACACACACTGAGGACTCACACTTCTCTGACACTGCAGAGGACAGTTTGTCTTGGGTGGAATTACCAAAGTCTATGTTGATGTATTCTCCGGGGCTGCGTGGCTCTGAGGGAAGGGGGTGTTCGCTCATACATGGTAGAGTCCTTAGAGATTCTAGAGCCAGGCGAGTGGGCCGACCAACCCTACTGCGATGTACTTGACCTCCATCTATCCGTGTCACTCTGTGCAGAAATGCTGCAGAGGAAGGCGTACCTGGTGTCACCGGAGATCTGCTGGCTTCAGAATCTCCTGGAGAAATAGGACAATAGTTGGATTCCTCTTCTATTCGTTGTCTCTGTAAACTCATCACCACATATTGGTCTGTGTCTGTGGAACCGTTGCGCTGCAACTGGTTTTTAAGCGAGCGTGGTAGAGAGCTGTAAGAATAAGGCTGTCTGTGAGGCTGCTGGGGGTGGGGGTCTCCACCTGGCGGACTGAGGATGAAATCTGGGGGTGTGAGAGACACAAGAGAGTCAACTGGAGACATGTTCAGGTACTCTCCATTGGTGAGCTTTCCATCAGTGCTCTCAACTGACATCTTTGTTCCACACCACATTCGCATATAACCGCTGTCCTCCAAAGAAACACTCCCAGGGGAGTCAGTGCGTGGGGCCAGCCCAACTGAGGAGGAGTGTGACCGGGGGTTGATGATCTGCTTTGGTGCAGAAACACACATGGGGCTCATGGGCATGTAAGGGTCATCCCTTGATCCTGGTGTCTGAGGCGCCACACCTGGCATCATAGGCATGTAGCCACTGTCTCCTTTGACACTGCCAGCACTGATCTGAACGTCCCTGTAGTCCTCAGGGTAGGTCCCTTTGGGGGACGCAGTGTGACACCTGCGAGTAGAATGACTTCCACTGTTGTAGGTGGCCCTCATAAGAGTGTATTCATCCAGGGAGGCTGAGGATACTTGGGGGGGACCTCTCTGCTGCCGGGGAGTGGTGAGGGAATAAGTGCGTTTCCGGTAAGCCTTGTCCAGCTCTGGTAGCCGACGGAAGCCACTCTGCTTCTGCCGCTCCATCACCATGTAGCCTTCAAGCTCACTGCCATCCCGAGAGGGTGGGGTATCAGCTTTGAGAGACTCCGGGGTGTTGCTCCGCAGGGTGAGCGGTAGTCTCAGGTCTCGTGCATCAGCAGGGCTGGAGCCGTACTCCTCACATGATATGAAACCGGCATCACTAGGGGAGCCTGAGAAGGAGGCACTGCAGCTGGAGGGGCGAGGGGCACTGCTGTCTGCGCACGAGGACAGATTCACAGGGCTGGGGGTGACCATTGGTGGGGAGTGAGACAGGGAGATAGACATGGACTTACTGTGCTGGAGGGAGGAAGATTCAAATGTCCGACAAGGGCGAGCTGTTATAGTGTGAGACCTGCTCAGGAGTGTCCTGTGGCCCCCGGGGCTCAGGGGGCTGCCACTCACTGACATGGGGCGGATCATGGTGCCATCACCCTCGCTGGCTGTGCGTATTCGACAGGAGGAAAATTTGCTCACAGGAGAGGTCGCAGCCATGCTGTCAGTGCGAGACCGCCGGGGAAGCCCTGTCTGGCTTGGGGGGAGATGGTTGAGGTGTCTCCGTGTGGGCACAGAGATAGGGTTTGTACCGGATGACTGGCTTTTGCTGCGCGGACGGAATTCCGACAGCTCCTTCATGGCTTTCATCGCCTCCAGAATAGTTTCATGGATATTTTGCGCCACCACAGAATCATCAGCCTGCATCCATAACTCCCCTGGTCCCGTGGCTGCAGATCGACCAACCTCGATGAAGAAAAAGCTGTCAGAGTGGCCGCACCTCCGGATATTCATCAGCTGTAATATGACAGAGGCAATCTCCGTGTTTAGCTTTACAAAGCTGATAGTCCGGCTGGAAAGACAGAGCCTGTACACCCCTGTCAAATTCCTGGTTTGCCCCAAGCCTTTAGATTTCAGATTTACTTGCCAGACCTCCTTGTAGGTGGCGGAAACCGGCGTTATTACACCATAGCTCGCCTCGTCGAAGCCAACCAGCGAGGACGCAGAGTTGGACGCTGAGCCGTCGTATACTTTCCCCTCTGACATTAAATCCGTGAGCACCCGGTACCAACTCTCCTGTTCCTGCTCGTTTTCAGCCGCTACGGCAAAATACTCATCCTTGGTGTAAAGAGCGATAAGGTATTTGTGTTTCGCGTCCGCTCTCTTGTTGATATTGAGGCAGCAGTCCAGAGGAACAACTCTCTTCGCGGCCGATTTGTTTTTCCATTTCTTCTCGCTCTCGTAGTACTCCAGCCGGGCAGGGAAACCTTCGCTCTGCTCCTTCAAAACAAAAAAGCGCTTGTGTCCGTGTTTCTGCTTCTTTAGATATCCACATTTCTTGATATTGTTGTTAGCGTTTGAATTAGTAGTGGCTATTATCGGCTGGTCTCCCGTGTTTGGCGGACTCGCCATTCTCGTGTCCTTCGCTTTCAGACACAATGCTTCCTTTCCCCGAGTTGCTGAAGAAAACGACGCGCTTTATTTTAATCCTTTATTCCAAGAGCCGGTTGAGCGTTCGTCCGTCTTCTCCAAAAGCTGAGCAATAAATAACACATGTCTGCTATAGTGTCCGCACTGAGGAGGGAGAAACAACATGTGACGATCTACACATCCAGAGCTGGTTTAAAAAAACACGAGAGGAAAGGAGAAGGAAAAAAATTACACACACCGACAGTGGGCGGTGCGCACTCAGCTCATTGGGCTTATTGGTGGAAACGGAATGAATGCTGGAGTGAGATGGCCCGGTTCAAAGGAGAGAGAGAGGGAGAGAGAGAGAGAGAGAGTGAGGGAGGGAGAGAGAGAGAGAGAGAGAGAGAGAGAGAGAGAGAGAGAGAGAGAGGAAAAAGGAAAAAGCCCTCCTACTATCACTCTGCCCTCTTCCGTCTCATATGAGCGTAGTCAGCCAGGACTGGAGCTTTATTTAGAGCTGGTCCTGTGATCCAACATTTGACTACCGTTAAGATTTTTTTTATTATCTAAATATACCAATTGAGATGTTCCTGACCCAGAAAGACTGGATTTGCGTCATTTAAGACGTTAGTGTGGATTATGAAACACATTGGAATTAATAGTAACCTGAATGTGTTGTTGTTATTGGTTATAAATAAAGGAGCAAAGCTGAATGATTTTAAAACTCTGAGTTGTCTCATTTGTCTCATCACAAAGCATTTTCTAATTCTAAACAATGTTTTTCGTAAACCTTTGGTCATATCTCAGCGTGTCTGTTAAGGGAGTCCTCCCCTCCAACTGGTAAACAAGCTTCACCTAGTCGAGACTGCAGCTCTGTGACAGGAATTTGATATTCCCTCTGCGTCGCCTTACAGGAATACATTCACGGTCTCAAATGGATACTCTAACCCCGCTTTCCTTTTCGGTTTGTAGTGAAAGTACCAAAGTATCCATGATAAACAAGTAGGCTAGTAAAAACTGGGGAAGGGCAGATATAGTGCAGTGTGCTTTATTGCGTAACACGGTCGCCTACTGCTTTATTCATGTTTGCCTGGAGCTCCTGGGATAGCTGCTCGGTTACAGTCTGTTTCCGGCTATATTTGTCTTTCCATTCAGAAACAGCACGGTGGCGCGACATACGTGATTCAGGATGGCAGTATGTGTCGCCAAATATGTAAAGTTAGTGCGGGTTGAAGCTTAATCTACAAGAAAATAGAGCCACACTCCAAGCCCCCCCTCCTCCTCTCAGTGAGTGAAACAGAGGAATGACCCATATAAGGCTGAATTGAAGAAAAAAAAAAACACTGATCATGATGACGTCAAAAAATTCTCCTGATCTGGATGCGTCAATGGCTGGTTATGTGCGTAATGATGAAACGCCGGAGCCAACTGGATACTGAGGTGTGTGTATGGGAGTCTGTAAACTGACAGCAGGTAGCCTGACTTCTGCTTCCTGAGGGGAATATGGGATTTTGCTCCTCCTGCTCGACAGGAAGAGGAGGAAGTTGTGAGCAGGTCAGAAGTACTCACAGTAAACAGAGAAAGTCAAGTCAAACTCATATAGTCTGGATAAGTAATGGTTACAACGCCATTCAGTCCACCCCTGTCTTTTCCTCTGTCTTCATATTCACGTTGGGAGGTGAACTTATTAGTGTAGTATTTTGAACAGTTAACATTTCACTGCTTATTGATAAAATAAGAACTGAAATTTGATTGGTTGTAAATATGTAGAGGGATGATAGACCACTATTTAAAGCTGCTGTTGGTAGGAATGGTATCAAACGTTACTTTTCTCCTGCTAGGCTCAGAAAAAAGGTTATACTACCCATCGGTGCTCATCTGTAAGTGAAGTAATTTGAGACTATTACAAAGTCTCTGCATTTTCCAAGGCCTTTGTATCACGCAATGTTATTATTCCCCTCGTTCCCGTTATCACAAACCAATCAGAGCTACTCTCCGACCCTCTGTCCTGCTTGGTCTAGTAGTGGCCCCACTATGTCGTCCTGATGGCTGGGAAGCCGGCAATACTTCCTCATCGAACGCACACAAGATATCACGACTACCAACAACAGTGTAAGGGCCATATTCATGTTCTTGGGTCAAGCTGTGAACCACATTTATTATTGTGCCACTGGGTGTCGTTGTTTTGTTGATTAAGGGCACAGGTATATAGGTACGTCACTGCCAAGGAATCAGATGTGTGTCTTGACCCGGAAGGGCATATGGTTTTTGACCGCTGTAACGGAGAACTGCGGCTGAATTCTTTGTCTAATGAATGAAACTTGTGGATGCTGTTATCACTTCGTATGGTGCCGCAAATAAATTGATTGTTTTGTGCTGCAAACCAGAGTTACGCCTAAGAATTGTTATTTAAAATCTACAGCAAACGGTATCGTATCGACAAACATATGACAGTACAGCATGTCAGCCAAGTCAGTAAGTAAACAAAACACATCGGCAGCTTTAGTACTTGACTAAGCTTCTATAAACAGCTTTAAGTCCTATCTAACATAACTATAATTTTTACCTTAGAGCTTGTCATGTAATTATATCAAACCGTAATATTAGCTCCAGCTTCTCCCTAGCAAACAGTTATGCATTAATTTGCTAATGCAAATGTTCGTTGTTGGAGCTTCCAGGTTTTCAACAAGCATGTTGTTTCATTTTCTGATTGTTCATAAAGTAGTGACATGATAATAATTTTAATGGTACACTAAATTCGTATGACATAGCACTCAAAACACAGGATTATGACAATTTAAAAGCATTTGAATTTCCCTCTGAGCACTAGGTAAATGCCCCCTGTGTGAATATGGTTAATTTGTTAGTCATATCACTAGTGCCAGAAGTAAAGGCTTACTGTATATGTCCAGTAATGAAAACATGTTGAAAACTACCTCCCCCCACGGCCTTATATCCTTTTTTTTCCTTCAGATCCCACAGTGCTGGCTCAGCAACCAAAGCACCTCAGCAGCAAGGTCAATTACCATACCCTCTGCGGGTCAATTATGCCACCAGAAGCAATGATTTGACTACTGCCACTGTGGAAAAAGAATCAAATCAGGTAACAACCTCACGCGACCTGTCCCTCAAGTAACCTCTAGCTTACGGATTGTGCCCAGAGGCAGGGATGAGTAGATTCTGTGTTCTGTGCAGTTGTTTTCTTTTCATTATTTGAGGGAGTCTTGCCTTAAGTGCTATAAAGGCATATTGATATAAATAGATGTAGCAGAGCTGGCTGCCTAAACCTCCTCGGCTCAGATATCTCCCTGTAGGATAAGGAGGGTTCCCTGTCTGTTGATATTAGGTTTCTTGCAGAACAGACACAGGCTTGGACCTGAACTTTGACTCACTGATAACAAACAACTGCTGCAGAATAACAACATTATGAGTGTGCTACTGTATGTTGAATTTAAAGTTTCTCGCTGCTTAACCCGTGATAAATGGTATAGAGGGCTCCTGAAAAAGCTTCATATCATCCCATTACCTGACTCCAGCAAGATAAAGAGGGGGTAGTGTGAAGCAAAAGCAGTGGCTGAAGGATCACACTTATTTTTGCATAATCCATGAAGCATGAAAAATGCAAATCAGCCGTCTATAAAATACCAATAAGGTGGGCGATTGTCCCATAAACTGTGCTGTTTACAAACCCAGTCTGCTTGGGTCTGTGATGCGTCTTTATCCCTTTCTTAGGTAACTACATGAATATTTATTACCCTGCGATTTACACAGCAGGGTGCATTAATTTACAAGTTAATTAAATGGCCAGCTGATCTTGATTTACAAGCCTTTAAATGGGCTTTCTCATCGTCTCCTGGTATGCACCCATTAGGCTTTTATAGGTTTATTTATTTAGGGATGGATAGGGGTGTTCCTTAAAGGGTGAACAGTTGCTAAAAAGACTGGTCCCTCTTGCTTTCTAGATTTATTTTCTTTCCTAGTAAAATATATGTAATGCTAGAATCTTTTATGTAAGCAAATAATCAAATGGTGTTAAATAAGCAGAGTATAGTAGATTGTCTAAGTTCACTCAGTAGCTTGTCGCTTTGAACACTTAATCTCATTTAGGCTCTTAATGCTGGCCTTTAAATACAAACAGCCTCGCTTGCCCCGTTTGCTGAGTCACAAGCACATAATGCCTCAGTCACCCACTGCACTGTCACTGTGTGCGACGATTAGTTTCATAAGCTTTCATAAAGCAGATTAGAATAGCCGATTTGATGAGATAAGATTAGGGACAAGCTGGAGGGGGGTAAAGATTAGGCTCCACTCGCTGCTACATGTAAGGCCCGATCAAAAGAACAGCACAAACATGTATTGTCGGGGACCAAACATCACACACACTCTTCATCCAACCTCTCCTTCATCTCATTAGTCCAAGGCAAAACAGATTACAGTTGACGCTTGGGGTGTCCAGTCCGGTATTGTTGTAGCACTGTTGTTTTGTTGTTTTTGATAGGAATATTATCCTGTTGTAATTAATTGTCTAAGCAGGGGATATTGTGTGTTTTTCTTGTCAGGTTTTTTTTTTGTAAGGGTTGTATGGATTAACCTTTGATGCAGTGGCAACTTATTCATTCTAACGGTCCATCCGCTCTAAGAACATAAATAACATGTTTTTGTCAACTTAAAGCTGGGGTTTGTAATCAGATTTAGATTCACTTTTTGTCATACTGGTTAAAATGATCTTTATGTCCTGATGGCAATCATTATATGATGTGTTCCTAAAAAAGAGTGAAAAAAAACTGCTATCTACAGCCGGAGTAAACCTGGGAAAACACCAACCAATCACCGTTTTTTGGCTCCCCAAATTTTAAACCAATCAAATCCCGTCCAGCCGTTCTGCCCTCCTCCTGCGCGTACATTTCCCCGGTGTGCACTCCTCTGAGTCCCGTCTCCTGCCTCTACTTCCCCTGACTCTATTTACTGCCCCTCTCGCTCGTCCTCGGGCCTGTCCCCTCTGACCTGATGAGGTGCTTTGCTCAGGACTGCAGTCCGGATCAGAGTCTAAAAAGCTCTCACCAACAAGCAGAATAATTAATGACGTTCAGTAAGTCCTACAGAAAATATATATTTATTGTAGCGTCCATCCAGAAGCTGTAGGGATGACGAGCCGATTCGTGAACACGTTGAGTTTTAATAACTGGTCACTGTCGGCCGTGATCACGCCAACCAACAAAACAACAATCAATGTTTGAATGAATAAAAAACTTCTCCTCTCCTCTCTCCCACTTGCACACTCTACACCTCTCCTGATGCCTTCACTAACCGTCAACACTGTAGGAATTAAGAGCATCTACACTGAACACGTTTAACAAACAGTAGAGCTGTTACAGGACCGGTTTTGAATCAGTCACGATCATATGGTCGAGAATCAGCGGCGCTCGTGCATGTGAGCGGGGGGCGTCGTTTTGGAGGAGCTCCGAGGGAGGAGGGGAGGGGTTAGACGGAGTCATGAGGAAATGTTACATTCAAATTCATGCTGGTTTTCCGAGACTACCAACCCTAGCTTTAAAGGAGCAATATGTAAGATATCTACAGAATAAATCATAATCATCATAATTATATCATCAGACATTATGGAAATATGCTTTGTTAAAATACTGGCTTCTCCGACAACAATGCAGCAGCCAGCATGTCGCCCTCCAAAGTTTCACCTCCAGGCGGTTTTAAGGCACCCCCATCCAGCCAATTGGACGCCCCTCGGGTAGCTAGATATGAAACCATTCATCACGACAAAGCAACAGGTGTAGCAGTGATGGAAGCGGTCAAGCGAGCTAGTTCAGAGATAGCAGTAACTGATTCTCCCCGGCCTAAAACAGCTGCGCAATTTTTCTAGAAAGATGTTATATTCCTGTTTTAAAATGTTCCATTTTAATTTCTAAATCTTTAAGAATTCACATAGACAACATTTTCCCCAAATCACGATATCAAGAAGTAAAAAAAAAAAAAAAAAGAGGCAAGCAAACTGACAAAAATACATTTATAGGCGACGTTTCAGGAACATTGCCTTGATGTATTTGCAGGAGGTTGTTTCCAGTTTTTGATGAATCCTTTCCTCTCTTTCAACCCTGTTATATGACACAGACCTGTGAAGTCTTTTTCTAAAGTTTTAATTACCAACAAAAGTGCAACATATAAATGCTAAGAAAGCTGCCAGCAGCCTGTTGAAGTATTGTCTAAATATTTGATTTTGACACAAGTTTAGGACTTTGTGTTGGCACCTGGGGGGCGGCCAATCAGGTTGTTTTTTTTTACAATGTTTTAATATTTATAATTATTTTGTTAGATCCTGTATGCAGTCTAACTGTGTATCCAATGAATTAGTTAAAATTGTTGTACATATCGGTTTTAATGGGGTCAAACGATAAGAAAAACTATGCATTAAAAAGACCAAACTTAGAAGTTATAAATGATATTTAAATACATAGTACAGTTTATGGACCCCAAATGCAACCATTTGAACCACCCTGTGTGGAGTACATGGCTGGATTTCAATCAGAGACATCCCCCTATCCTGTTTCTTATTACAAAGAGGAAGCACTGATGGAGGATACTGAAGTTATTCCTCTTTCAAACATATTTCTTGACCAGCCGTGTAATGTCTTCCACCCATCTTGTAACCAGGTAATGATAATGGAGGCTGTTTTCAGAGCTCTTGAGCACATACCGTATAGATCGCTCCGTTCAATCTCATGTTGTCACCCGTAATTGACTCAATGCTCTAATCAATACAGCAAACGTGAAATTGAAATTTCTCTACTAGTTAATTTTTGCGCTGATTGATCACAAGCAGGCAGAGCGGGAGGAAGACGGCATGTGCCGATGGAGATCTTTGTATTATTGGACATGACTGCATGCGCCCGTATTGAGCCAAAGCACGAGTGATTACAGTTTTGATTACTTCAGTTAACCAATTTATTGGGATAGACGTAATCTAAGTTTGATTAATCTGCAAATTGGAGACAGGGTCTGCAGTGTTGCGTAAAATGGCACTAGAAAGTCAATTATAATGGTTGCTATGTTGTGTTCAGGGCCCCACATACATCAGATAATAATTGTTAAAAATAAGGTCATACACCAAGTCAGAACTCTTATAATTTTTTTTACCATAGCTTTTGTTCATTTTGTCTCATTGAACTAATTTTTAACTATTGATTACACATTTTATTATTTTTATATTTTGATTTTTATCTCATGCTATTTGATCTTTTTTGTAACTTTTGTTCCTTTTTTTTGGTCTTTTTTTTCCCCCTTTGTGAAGCCCGCTGATCATAATGTTTCTATGACGCGTGCTATAAAAATAAAGCTTGTAAAGTAATGGTTGTGCTTGTTTTCATAAAGAACTGTGGCGCAGCAGAGCCACATGACATCTTCTGGAGACCTCTCTGTACTGTGTAAATATCCCTTTTGACTGTCATCCCCACCTTATCTCCACATAATGTTACCACCTCTTTGTAATAATTTGTTGCACAGGCACTCCAAATGCCTGGGGTTTTCTCATTTCACAGGTCACTGAGACAGATATTTATTTGATATGCTCATTAGAAAGGACAGGAGGCATTGGGCACAGCATGCTCATATGACCAGAAGAGAAACCAATGATAATATGTTTATGTAGGGCGAAGACATACACAGACAACATATTTATTCATGAGCATGTCTGGATGCACACCGAGAAATGATACAGCAGCCTGCCATCTGAAATATTAGCTCTCTGTAGCTGTGATTAAAACACTGAATGCAGATGATATTCAGGCTCCATAATACCACCATCAGTCATTTGTCATAATTATGCAGTCATGTGATTTCTTATAAATGGCATTGATTCATGAGTATCCTCTCTGGTTTGGTCAGAACATGAATGTGACAGAAAGAAAGAAAGCGTACAACCTGAGTTTTTGAAGCATCTTAAAAACAACAGTTTACAAATGACACTATCCTAGACTTCTTTGTGTGGAAGACTGGCAGCCTATTTATGACAGTGGTAATTATAGGCAATGTTTGTATCATAGCAGTGGTAGTTGTATTTTAGTAGACTGCTGCAGTGATCATCAATGCGTAGATGTTGTTTCCTCTGAGTTAATCACACACTCCACACAGCGGAAGGAAGATTAAAGGAAGGTGGGCGGCATCTGCAGTATTTAAATTGGGACCGATCTAAGTAGGAGTGTGTGGGAAGTTACCCATTCCAGCATGTGTGTGTGTGTGTGTGTGTGTGTGTGTGTGTGTGTCTGTGTGTGTGTGTGTGTGTGTGTGTGTTTAGGCGTGCATTGATTTTTACTGTGACTTAGCCTCAACTGACCTGCTGATCTAATATTCCTTCCCTCCTCCGAAACACACTCATTCTGTCCTTCTCTTGTTCTATTTTTCTCACACAAACAGGAAATGCTGTAGTACTCATCACATATTGTGCTTTTCTACGCCGATAATAGACCGATTTATGCAAAAGGAGGTCAAATGAGGTAAAGAAAACAACGAACAGACTATTTAATAAATGGACACACTTTCTCCCTGATTCTCCACTTTATGCTAGATTTTCTTGTTAAATATGTTCTCTGAGTTGAAAGTCATAAACAGATTAATAACAAAATAACAAGTGGAGGCGTGACAAACAGCACTGGAATGTATTCTTTTCTTGACAACATAAGACTCTTTGGCCTGAAGTTTCAGTCCCAAGAGACCTGGCCCTATAAACACTGACAACTCAACGGATATTTTTATTATGTTATTGCAGTTTAAATCTGTGAGTTGCCAACAATTAGAGCATTCAGAATCTGCACTTTAGAAGCACCCTGGGTGTTTAGATCAGGTTACAAGAGGACAGATTTGAATGCAGCTTGGATTCCATCCTTAAAGTATACAGGAATGGGTTCAAGGATGCTGCTGAAAAGGGTTGACCCAGGTCAGCCACACTCCATCCTCCCACATATATTTGATGGTATTTCAGTCACCAAGTGAAGCATTACTTAAAGGGACTGTGAGGAGTTTTTAACTGATTTTAGCTGAAGTGTTATAAACCGCAGTTCATTGAGTGTCTGCTTGAGGCTGGCTGCAGAAACACAGGAAAACCACATACACACCAATTCAAAAAAGACGATCTTTGCAGCATTAATAAACATGTTTACAGCTTGGATCGGCCCACACTGTGTACGGGGGGTACATTTTTTTATAACACAACAGTTCAGAAGATATTAAGATTACGAGTTTTGCCCAAATAGGATTCAAGATTCAATGATTTGTAAATTTTCACTGTATATACAAGACATACAGGAAAAACGAGATGATGTTTCTCTCTTCCAGTTTTTAAATATCTAAAATCTAAATGTGACTGACTTGACTGACTTGACTGACAGGAGGGAACACTGTAGCTGTTGGCTAGGAGGCTCAAAGCCCGCCTCTTTACCTCACACTAGCTCAGTGGTTCCCAAACCTTTTCTGCCAGACCCCCCCTATTGTCAAGTTATTGCAGCTGACAACATGCCACTTTCTGTTATAGCTGTTTCAAAGTAAAGTTTTTTGGACTAAGTAACATGAGGGGACTTTAAGTTTTTTCAGAAATGAAATGTTTTTCATTGAAGTAGCTTAACTACGATTAGCAGCGGCCGTCTGGAGTGATTATATCTACAGCTGTTCATTTGGCGGAGTCCTGTGGACACGCTACATTCAAATTCATGCTAGTTTTCCATGACTACCAACCCTAGCTTTAATGGTAATGTATTTATGTAGCTTCATGTCTGTTCATTTCCTCATCCTGCAAAATGTTGTCTTGAACAAAGAAAATTTGTTTTAAAAAAGAAGAACTCTATTCCATTAAGTTGCTTTGCAACAAATACATCTTTACAGCGATGGGTGATGGTGCTCATGGGATATGCAGTCTTCTTCCTGGAATAACACTACCGATTTCTACCAAAGGGGTCACCAGGATCAACACAACATGAAAGTTTCTCACAGTGCCTTTAAGGATGTTCCTTCTTTAGAGTACTTTGTGTGAAAGAGAGAAAAGTACATCAGTCAATCCTTTGTATTTTTTAGCCCTCTGCCCTGTTGGCCAATAAACTACTAACATAAATATGATTAAACCCATTTTTTTTTTAGTCTAACTGTTGGCATTGTATTCCCAGAACCCTTTATAAAAACTGACCCAACAAGCCTCCCCCTGTGCTACATGCAGAGTCGCCACGGGTAGTAAGTGATTATACCCTATAGAGTATATCTGAGTTTAAAAACAAACATTCCCCAACTTATTAATGTGTCTCCTGACATTACATAAAAGTAAACACACTGTTTTTATTTTCCGTTTGGAACATTTGTGTGTTTTAAGCACATAAAAGACAAAGTCCATTTAAAACTTCTTAGCTAAAAGGTTAAAAGCAGATGTGTATCTTTTCCTCTTCAGCGTCAACTGCCCCAGTTTCCCATAGATAAAATCAAGTGGGAACAGGGAGGCGAAATCCAATTACCAGTGGTCACTTGAGACACATTTGATATGCATTCGCCTTACAGAAGTGAACTATAAACCACTTTAACTGACTGTGGAAAAAACAGAAGAAGAAAAAAATACATAGGTTCAGGACGCAAGATCTGAAGGATCCACAAAGGAAACACTCATTCAGGTTTCACTGTTGTCTAAATATGGGAGACGATATTTCATTACTTCATTACTACTTCTTTAGCATATGCTACTTTACTAATAAGACTACTCAGACATGATAGAGTATGGAATATTCCGGTGCTATCACAGTGCTCCACTTAGATGACATGCCTGAGCAGCTGCTTTGTGTGATAGCCTCCAGTATATCACAGACTGAAAGTTACTTTTAAGGTCAGGGTTTAAACCTCATTAACCAGATGCTCTGGGATGACTGTTGAGGGCCTAAATGTGTTACAACCTCCCATTCATTTCCTGAGACACTGGCCCAAAAAAAGAAACCTTCTTTACTATCATGGGAAAAGGTCCAGCTGTAATGCACACCCCGCCCAAAAGACTCTATTTATAGCCAGAATTTGGTCTGTACTGCCTGATAACATTTGGAAAATCTTGATGAACCATATGATTGAATGAATTTATCCCATTCATGTGTCATTTTTTCCAGTCCTATTCATGTTTCATTCATCTTTCCAGGATGTCGGCCACGGCTGCCAGCAGTGCTTCTGTCTTGTGCACAGGCTCTGTTGACCCAAAAAGCATAAGAGGCATCCAGTGAGAAACTCTAAAGGAACCAGTTGGGTGCCAGCTTTGATATGGTATCTCAGTATCCTTAACCCAACCGCCGCAGTAAAGCATTATCACACATGAGAGAGTTCTGTTATACTGAATATTAACATGACTGTGGCCTTGAGCTGAAAATAATCACAGCCATTTGATAGAGATAGACCGATTAATCATTTGGCTGATTAATCAGGCCAATTAAAGGCGTTTTAGAAACATTGGCCGAAGCCTGCGCTCGCAAGGCTGACTAAAATAATACACAAATAATTACTGCAGCCATTGCAGGCAGCCTCGTCAGTGCCGCTGCTGTGAAGTAATGTTTTTTTAATTATTATTATTTTTATTTTATTTGTAACTTTTTTAATGTAACAACAAGACAAAACAAATACAATCAAACAGGGGCTCAGACATGCAAAATTAAATTAAATAAAATTAATAATATGAAAAATAAAATGAATAAAATAAAATGATAAATTGATTAATAGAAAACACGTGAAGAAAATGTTAGTTGAGTAATGATTTTAAATGATAAAATAAACAAAGAGAAGTATAAATAAACAGAAATACATATATATACATACAAACACACATGCACACACATGCATACGTATGCATACACATAAATAATGTAGAGAAAAAGCAGAGAAAAAAAGTTAAAATAAAAGAATAAAAAGCTGTGAAGTAATGTTAACGTCTCCCTTAATGATAACACATTTTTCCAATCCTGTTTGGCGACATATCAACACTAAAACAATTACTAGCCATTTTTTAAAATATGCATTCTGTTATGATGTACAAAATAATGCAGTTTCATATTGCCCATGACAAAGATATCCATCAGTATCTGAAATCCATAATAACCCAATGCTAATTTCTGTTTAGTGAATTAATTAAAAATCAATCTCAAACATCTATATTAGATTGTAATGTGCTTGGAATAATAGACGTTATTATTAAATTGTTTTATTATATCAAATGCAACAACAAAAACATGGCGTCAGCATTACAAATCGGCTGACCTGCTTTCTTGTTATCAGCATAGGCATTGAATGTTTCTTGTCAAATCAAATTGTTAGTGAGGAATCAACCATTGCATGAAATACAACAATTCTCAGATGCAAATTACATGACACAAGAGCTTCACAAGATAATAATGTGAGAAGAGATTTCAGTAGAGGTCCTCTATCTCATTTGGCCTTTTCTCTTTTTTTTTTCATGCTTGTATCCTAGTTAGCCCCCTAGCAGCCCACTGATGTACCGTACATTGGCATACATACACTCATAAACTGTAAGAAAATGAGGCAGTGGCTTATGAGGAGAAGTTTAGGGTAAAACCCCAACAGCAGTAAAAAAAAAGGTAATTCAGCATGGCAAGATGAATGTTGAGGTTATAATGTAATGTAATGGCTCAGTCTTTAGACAAACTGCAATTGCTGTATCTGTCTGTGTTTGTGTGCGGTGGTTCTCGTAATGGTGCTACTGTATCAATAATTGAGGTGATGATTATACAGTTTAGTATGGTTTCTTCATATAGGACTGCGGATGTGTGTGTGTGTTTATATGTGATACTAATGTTAATGAAGACAGTTAAATTATGCATGTAGTGTAATTAGCCAATCAAGTGTTTAAATTAGATGTTGATGACCCTTTGCCACAAATGAGAAAATGACACTCCCTCAGGTCAAGGAGGGCTTTCCTCAACGACAAGAGCATCACTAAAGACAAGGAGCTCAATTATGTGCACATTGTACTCAAACATGTTAATTCCAGCTCACATCAACATGCACTTTGTTGTGATTATGAATTATTATGTTGTTTTGTGCTTATTTTATTTAGTCATTGTATTTATTTGTTTACTAATGATGCTATTAGTGGGTAATTAGCTTTATCTGATATACAGCATTCATTACATTCTCATTATAGGTGGTGGTGCTGTTGCACTGTATATGTCCAGCAATTTAAAACCCTTTCACTATAGTCATTCCCTATTTAGCTTATATTGATATGCGCTGAAGTACCACATATTGGGTGTACCCAACTAAAGAAAATGCTATTTCTCATTTAAAGCTAGGGTTGGTAGTAACGGAAAACTAGCATGAATTTGAATGTAGCATGTCCTCAGGACTCCGTCTAACCCCCCCCCCCCTCCCCTCAGAGCTCCTCCAAAACGACACCCCCGCTCACATGCACGAGGTGCCGCTGCTTCGCGACCATATGATCGTGACTGATTCAAAACCGGTCCTCAGCACATCGTTTGTGTTTTGCACTACGTCAACTCATGTCTCACTCAGCGGTAAGAAAACACCAAAACATTATCATAGTGAAAGTTAAAAACACAAACAAACATGAAATGTACACGCAGGTGGCGGGCAGAATGGCAGGACGGGATTTGATTGGTTTCATAATTTGGCTTCTGATGGCAGGGATTGGTTGGTGTTTTTCCCAGATTTACCCTGGCTGTAGATAGCAGCTTTTTTTCACTCTTTTTTTAAGAACACATAATGTATTGATTGCCATCGGGACATAAAGATCATTTTAACCAGTATAAAAAAGTGTATCTAAATCTGACTACCAACCCCAGCTTTAAGACATACTATTTGACACAAACACAATCAGCAGTATGTCACATATTTCAGTGTAATAGTGCATCATAGCCAATCATTGTAGTTCTGTTGTAGTCACAAAGCAACCTTTGATCATTATGCACCATTTATCTCTTCACATTTTTTTCATTATTGTCTTTTCCTTATTGATTTTTACACCTATTACATGATGTGAAAATTCAGAATTATGGTGCAAACCAACTGGCCACACAGTTGTTACCTTTGTTCTGGAATCAATTTTTCTTGTTTTGAAGTAGTATTAAAATCATATTAGTCAGGGTACACAAACTTAAAAAAAACATGAATAATTAGTTAACTGGCCCTCACATACACACCAACACAGCTCCTCTGTAACCGCATTTATTTGAAGTGCAATATGCTCTGAGTTGAGACAAGATGTCTAATAAATTGGACACTGTTAGGGGTTGTAATTTAAATCTATATGGAGACTGAGGGGCACACATGAACATGCACACAGGCTGTGCTAATGAAAGAATCAGTCATAATATCAGACACACTTACACATAAATAAATATGTTCATCCAACACTGCAGAGAAAGCGATCAGGCAAATGATTTGAGAAACGAGAGTATTAGCTTTTATGCATTCTAAGGGTTATTGATATAAGCCCACCCTCCTCTTAGATTTGTGCAATTAAAGCGAAAGTGATAGGTTATATGGATGATTGCTGTCTGCATACACACACACAGCAGTCGCACCATCACATGAATATGTAATGAAGTCTACTCTGAATTTAGAAAGATGGAGTTTAGTATCATCCCAGCGTCTCCTTCTTCATTTTTCTCACTTCCAGTCCTCCTCCCCCATCATCTTTTCTCTTCCTCCTCCCTTTATCGGTCACAGGCCTGCAGCTCTGAAATATTTAACATTTCAGAATCATCTCCGTCCATCTTCCTCTTTAACACTGAATCAGACGGCTTTGCTCATACCCAGACTCTCTGTATGGAGGAAAAAAAAAGCTGCTCTGGTTGGTTTTCTTTATATAGCCTGTAAGAGTCAGTGATGTGTTGGAGGTGGTGGTGGTGGGTGGAGATCACAGAGGATCACATGTGTGTTATGTAGTAGGGTGAAATACTCTGTCTGCTTGCACACTCATCAGTCAGAGGCTGGATGTGTGGGTAGTGGCTAGAGGAGTAGTGGAGTGGTTTTGGTAACCACGGGGGCTGTGAGGATGTGAGGAGGTGGACTGATTGCCAGAGAACACAGGAAACGTCTTCGGGCATTGGACACCCCTCAGGGGACTGATAGCACTGATCGTCTGCATCCTGAATCAACAATATTTTCACACAGAGCCTGCATCAATTGGAGCAAAATTTTCATTAAAGGTTTTAAGAGAAACTGTTGCAGTTTTCATTCTTAAAATATGAACAGGGACTAAGACAGATCCCTTGATTTGAGCCAATAACAGAAGAGTTTTTTAGTAGAAATATATATCTTTCAACACATGTACTTACTGTGAATCAACCAAAATCTGCCTACAAATTCCATCAAAATCCCTAAACCAACAATGACATAATTCTTCCAACAAGTACTGTTTGTTTAGCCAAAGCTATATTTAGCTTACCCTACAGCGCCATACACATAAATTGTTCTGCTAAAGCACAATATAACACAGTATAAATGAGCCATTGAATTGGATTATTATATTCCCCTCGTTATGGACACTAGTTTCTTTGAGCCAATTTTACATAAACATGCTAGCAGTTTATATGCCACAAATAACAACAAGAGAAAGACATTTATATTCATCCGCAACTGAAAATAATCCCCCCATATTTTCTTTTACTGTTTAAGATGTTTTTCCCCAACTTAAGTGCTAAGATACGTATTTTAGCTTTTCCCCTCCACCAAATCAAACCACACAAAAATGTATGTCCTGTTTCTTTTACAGACTTTGGGACTCTAATAATTAAGTGGCTTAGCATTAAACTACAAACAAGATAAGAAGACAGATAAACATGATGCTGGTTCAGGTTTTTTCATTGTGTTTTCTGATAATCCAAAATAGAAAGAATGAAAGCACAACCGTTTTCTCTCACACTCTTCAACAGACTACCTCATTTTTATATTACCTTGCAGTCAAAATTTAATAAAACAGGGAGCACATGACGAGGCCATAGGTACTTTATAATTTCCTTTCATTTCTTAAGTTCTTTCAACACATTATACATCCAGCAGTGAGGCAAATAGCAGGGTATAGAGCAGCATTAAGATCTTGATCATTAAGTCAATAATGAATCCGTGGTTTAATTTAGATGGCCATAATTGATCGAGATGGGGTCTAATTGTGCATACATTAAGCACAATTCTGAATTTCAGATATAATGATTTTGTTACAGAATTAAGTGCGATGAACAATGAAATCCTCATTTGAAGGTTTAACTTGTGGGGGCAGGGAGCCAGAGAACCACAGCGGGGACATTTTTTTGTCCTGTAGCTAATACTGAAAATGTCTGTCGCCATTCAGTGTGACTGCCTGTGTAGCAGAGCTCTTCATTTACATACATTTACATTCCAACATTTCACTTGTTCTATTCTCTGCTTAATGGGGTTTCAACAAGACAGAAAAAGTGAGGACTGGTCAACGAATACTTTATAGGTACGAATGTTCTCATACTTTGCATAAATATATGTTTGCGTATGATGATGTGTTCGTGGGTGTTAGAATTTGTATTTGCATATAATGTATAAAGTGCATGCATGTTATTAGCAGACAGAATTTGGTCAACGCATGGCCGCCCTTGTGCTCAGAATAAATTATATAGGGAAAAGATATAGGAGACATTCATTAGATATGCATTTGCATTTGGAGGCCTTTGGGATCTGAGAAAAAGTGGTCTGGCAGGGTGCAGGTTCAAAAGACAGGCCTTGACAGTGATGGTGTGTGAGGCGAGCTTTGATATGGGGAAAAATTGGGTGGCTGATGATCTGAGCTTTCATGTGTAACGTGGGGGATTTACCACCGCCCCTCCATAGATACACTTGTCTTCATCAGCAGCAGGGCTATTTCTCCAGTTACACTCCGTCACCCAATAATAAATACAGACCAGACACAACACAAGTCTGTCGTCATCAATTCACTTCATTTGGGAGCTTGAAGTCATGAAGGATCAGAGCTAATCATCAGGAGTGACATGGAAAGAGCAAAGCAAAGTCTCCTATAGTACTTTGAAACTTACATAGAACTATGTTAAGAGATAATTCAGGGAATGGTTATGGTGAAAACCCCAACCTGTATGTACACAATGAGAGTGTCAGAGCACTGAAGACCTCAGACAACAGGGACTTTGACAGGACAGACTTAAAACCAAAAGTAGACAGATGGAAGGATATCAATTAAATAATTGAAGACCAAGCAAGTACAGAAATGTAACTTGGTAAACTCCAATGTTTTATTAGACAACCTGGAGTTTTAACCTAGCATCATGTCCAAGCTACATATGATTTGCTATAGCTGGATTATTATGGTAATAATAGTAATAATAAAGGTTTACCAGTGGTGATGTTTATTTTGGGGTGTCAGTAACAACGCACAGTATTGCAACCAAAGGGGCTCACAGTGTCGTGTTCAAATGTGTGGTCTAAAATAAAAATAAATATAATCATGCAATATTTATAAATTCAAAAAAGTAGCTAAATATCCATATATTAAATAGTCTTTGAGTAAAAATGTTTAGCACTTCTCCATATATACAAAAAGATACACAAGGAAGAAATTATTTGCTGTCCTTTGGGTTGCATTACAAACAAATTTCCCCATGTAGATGAACATTAGCCAACTTGAAACCTGAGGTGGCCTCAGTGGAACAGCTCTTACACTTTTGCCTGTCTAATAGGACCTTTTCAGTTTGTACAGCAAACACCAGTCTATATGCTGTTGATTTTAGTAGTGGTGTATCACAAGGATCTACTATTGGCCTACTTTTGTTTTCCATTATTATCGAACCACTCAGCCTGATCATTCAGAAACATGGTATCTTCTATCACTCATATGCAGAGGAGACACAGCTGCACGTTCCCCTCCATTCAAACAATCCCGACACTTGAGATAATTTATTCAATTGCCTTTGCAACAATAATTGCTGAAAATCATAGCATTGACCATTTTTTCTTATCATCATCATAGTCTCTCTTCACAGATAAAGAAAATAACTCAGAATGAAGTGCAATGTGTTGCATTTCAAAAGATGTCTTTTCATTAGTGAGCACACAAATAGGAATATGTTTGAACAATATCATTTTAACTACACATTACATACTATATAACACTGTGCTTTGCTACCTTAAGCTCTATATCCTCCAATACAGGAACATTACTGTTGTTTTTTAAAGATCTATATGATTTGTACTTAAGCTAGCTTTTACAATGGACATGTGGCATAGCCTATATGCTTATGCGTATTTGATCTACACCTTCAAAGAATGTAACCCTTTGTAAAGACTACATAGACCAGAAAATTGATTGTTCTGCATAGCTTTGTAGCATCTCACAACAATCCTGTTTTTGATGGAAGTTTGTTGCTGGCATTAGCTGCTAAAGCTAGTTGGCTTCTACCTGAAGCTAGAACTCAAGTGATGGTTTCCTGTCTCTAAAAAATGTTCTTTTCTGCACATTTTTATGTTTTGG
Organism: Notolabrus celidotus; assembly: GCF_009762535.1. Classification (NCBI taxonomy): domain Eukaryota; kingdom Metazoa; phylum Chordata; class Actinopteri; order Labriformes; family Labridae; genus Notolabrus; species Notolabrus celidotus. The sequence continues at coordinate 23,685,533 of NC_048281.1, forward strand.
CTTTAATTTCTGTACAAACAATATATTTTTTAGATATGTTCACTTCGACTTTGACAGGACACATGCTAGCTATCAGCTTTATGGCAGTCATAGTTTAAGGCAACAATATTAGTATGTATCAGGTGGTTAACTAGATACTGGATGACTGCTTTTGATTGAATAAAAGATTGGTTGTTTAAATATTTATTGCAAATTTCTTGAGAAATATCTGCTATGGCTTTAATTTTTAACTCTTGACAAGTTCTGATGTTAGCAAGGGCAACAGTTTAGCTTATTTTAAAGGAATTCTTTAGTTAAACACAGTCTAAGTGATATGAAGTGTGTAAGGGTGCATTTGATATTATTGTGTTTGAAAAGCAACATAACCCATACAAACTTGGAGCAGGTGGCAGGTGTGAGTGTGCCTGTTTTGGAGAGTCATGATAGGGGTGACTGGGTCAGTGAGTGAATCAAATAGTGGTAAACCATGTTGTTGCCACTCTGTTGATTTACGTAACAGTTTGTCAGCTGATGGAGGAGTCAGAGTTGGAGACTGTAAACATGGAAGTTTCCAGAGCGCAGTGAAAGGCCAAAAGCATCCAATATCTCTCAGGAGGGGTTCATGGCTACACTTTTTACAGCTGACCCCTCATTGCCCATGATGATGGAAAAGACTCATGGTACACAAATATAACAGGTCGGAAACACACACAGACATAAACAATCTGGAGAGATCCAAGAAAGGCAAAGCCTTTAGAACCGTGTTACATCCTTCAAACACGCTGTCGCCAAAGGGTTCCATGTCTGTGATTGTGTGTTTAATCTGGAGTCTCCTGAGACGTTGAAGGACAGCCACGCTCTGTAATACTGTTGAGCCAGCATGTGTTGCCATGGTGTAAGCACATTTTCTGACGTGTTCAGGCCACTGCTGAAAAACAACTAACTCCCATGAGGGCCACCCCCCCACACACACACCCCTTACAACTGTGTGACATGTACGTGTTTTTGTTGATGCAGGTGTTACTCCGGCCTTCGCAAAGGCTAATGGAGGGGGCCCATTAACACCACAACAAGCCTAATAGTACTGTAAATACTTGCTGTCTGCTGGTGTGATGATGGCTTTGCTCAATAATTCAGCAGCTGCTGAGAAAATCAACAATCCGTTTTTCTAAAAGAGCCGACAACATTGTAAACACTGTGCTCGAATAACCTGAGCACAACTCACACAGGGCACAAAAGATAATGAGCATAGCTTTACTCAGAGGTTTCCTGTAGCATGTGATGCACTTAATATAATAGAGGAGAATGGTTTTGTTTACATACTTGTTTGGTGCTTTTTACTGACGATTTGGCACATTTATTCAAACATGTTTAAACTTCCCAGCACCAAGGGTGTACTTCCCAAGAACAGCTCGTATATGCTGTATGAACAGTAGATTAAAAAAAACATGATACTCACTGAAAGCTTTGTTTTTTTGTCAATGAGTTAATCATTGCCAACAGAATTGTATCTTCCTTCGATATTGAATGAAACCAGGATGCTCAAAATGAGGGATGCATGATATGGATTTTGAGACAATACCGATGACTGATAATAACCCTTTTCTGATGGCAATACCAATAGGATTACCAAAAATATGTAAGGTAAGAAAGGAAAGGAACAGCCCTCTCAGTAGCTTGGTGGTAGCAATGCTGTTTCCAGAATCAAATAGCTTTTAGGTAGCTTAGCATTTTTTTTATCATGTAGCGCAGTAGCATTACATTTTTCCACGACAAAGTTTAAGTTGCAGTTGCAGAGGAGTGCTCTGTTACGGTCCGAAGTCAAACAGCTGAGGATCAGTGTTAGCAGAGTCATTTTGCACAGTAAGTCTGCCTCTACACCTAAAACTAGACCAAAGTAATTACAGAGGAACAAATACACATCAGTTCCATTCGACTGGAATCTCTCTCAAGGGACAACTTTATTGACATGCGTCAATTAACAAACATGCACATTTGACATACCCGCAGAAGTGCATATCATTGGCTGTTACTACTGCCCATAATACAGCACATTACTTCTTCAAGTCCGTAGATGACAACATAAAATGAAGCCACTATTTCACAGTGGAGAGCACAATGTTCACATATGGCCAAAACCAGTAGATGGGGCTAGCCAAAAAGTGGATGTGTATAGAAAACTATCCACTCCCATATGACCGTGACATCACTTTCTAATCAGTTACATGAACTCATGTTGTCCCAGGAGATGGCAAACGTGCATGCAAACAAACATGAGTTCACCTTGGGAACACAAATGATGCAGGTGAATCATGGATAAGCTAAATTACCACCCACAATGGCGTTAACTATTATAAATGAGGTCATAAAATAGAAGTCAGAGCCTAGATTAGGGGAGTGGGATAAGCTGCGCCAAATGGTTGGTTGATCAAGTCTTTTCAAGACTTTTATATACAATATATAAAATATATATGTATGTATGGCAAGCCGTTCAGGAAATTATTATATATATAATAGCCTGAAAGTCTGAATATATTGAATGAAAGTCTGAATATATGGAATGAAGTCTGAATATATGGAATGAAGTCTAAATACATTGAATGAAGTCTGAATATATGGAATGAAAAAGACGTCATGTGTGGCCTGCGCCATCTTGGGTTTCTGGGTGTGATACTTTTTTCCTATATATATTCAGACTTTCTCCCATATATTCAAACTTTAATTCCATATATTCAGACTTTCAGGCTATTATATATATCATAATTTCCTGAACGGCTTGCCATATATATACATACATACATACATACATACATACATACATACATACATACATACATATATATATATACTGTGTAAAAAAATACAAGGCCCATCAGTACCAAAAACTGTACAAAAACATGATGACAATATATGAATTGGGAATTAATTTGGCCACTCCTTGAAATGAATTAATCCATTTAGCAGGTTTTAGCAGATTATTTTAATGCAAATGTATACCTTTTAGCAGATTGTGATCATTAGATGAACTATTTTTCATGTGACGTTTATAGAGTTCTAACACATAGCTGAAAGCAAGTCTATCAAACCAAGACAAAAATAACAATTTGCAGCTAATAGCTGTTCAGACTGTTGACAATGGGGGTAAGTCATTTATTAGCCAAAATTAGTTAAAAATAAAATAGCAAATGGTTACAAATGGTTGTGTGAAAATTAATCAAATAAAATTTTAAATTTCACCTTAAAAAAAATAAAAATGTAACACTCATTTCAGAAAGCAACTGAGAGAGAAACTGTAAATTGCCACCCCATTGGTACATCTAGCTAGTTAGCTGTAGCATTCCTGACTGTTATTTTTGTAGTATTTGGGCCTCCTCAGTGTGAAGGTATTTGTTAATGAAGCCTAAGGCTAGTGATGACTTCACTCAGCATGTAAATGAAGCAGCAGAGTCTGAAAAGAGATTCCTTCACCCAGCTTGTAATATTAACTGAGTTAATTTAGCATGAAACATGGTAAAAGGTTATTTACTAAGTATGCTGTGCGGTTATAGATTTGTCTGCCGTGTAAATGAGAATGTAAGTTATGGTGTGCTTCTTTAAACACAACCGGTGCAATGCTGTGCAGTCAGCCAAGAGCTCTCTCCCAACACTTTACATGGTGAAGTGACATCTAGACAAATAGCAGTGTCACGCATAATCAGTTATGCATTTCTTCTCAACAGAAGGTTTAATAATCATTAGTTGATCATTTACATTATGATATGACAAGACCATAAAACTGAAGGAAGTGTTGTTGTCAGTTTGGTTCATCATGACTGAAATAATGGTTATTAATGGAACAGATATTTTATTGTTCTATGTTTTTGCCCACATTACAATATGGGTTATTTTCTGTTCATTTATATGTGTTTTTTTTTTTTAAATCTGCTCCATTACAAGAAGGAAAAGTTGTGTTGTACTGAAAATGTAATTTTAACTATGAGTCTTAACACCCTTAGCTGCTAATGTTCACACAACACCCACAATCCTCCTCTTGCACTCTGGAAGAACAGTACCTAATCACTATTCCTCATTGGTGTGAAGACTGGACCAAACAGAGTGTGCCTCTCTCTCTCTCTCTCTCTCTCTCTCTCTCTCTCTCTCTCTCTCTCTCTCTCTCTCTCTCTCTCTCTCTCTCTCTCTCTCTCTCTCTCTCTCTCTCCATTCCCCATTAAAGAGTCAAGATGCACACATCCAGACGTGTGGTGCTCTCCTTGTCTTTAAGGCCCCTGTTCGGACAGATGATCTGTGTAGAAAGATGAGACACCTTAAATTCATGGTAAAACAACCCTACTCTGCTCTCACCTCCAACCAACTATTCGAGAAATCTGCATGTGTCATTGTGGACGTAAAAGCTACATTGCAATGGATGGATTTTATTTGCTCCTCTGTGCTCTGTCTGGCAGTTCGTCTCCATTTCCATGACTGGTTTCTATGGTTCCCTTTTTTGTCTGACTTCCACACATCATGTCCCATCCTCAGTCTCAGTTCCCAGTACTAGACATGGACCAGCCTTGAGTGCCAACCATCTGATGGTACTAACGGTCCAGAAGGCCCAGGCAGACTATCCTGTGGAGACTGCCAGACATTTTACTACAGTACTTGTCCTGAATGCTATGTTTCTACCCGCTACAGAAGGTAGAATGTACTGGCTTTTCCTCGAAAAATTGTTTAGATTCATACAACAGTAGACTCATTCATCTCTTATGACACTGTAGAAGTGAATGGTATCTGTGTCTCTGTTCTGTCTGCCTGTGTTTTCCTATTTATCATAGGACAGCAGTACATCAAATGGAAAAGGCGAAAAGGCCATACAAAAAAAAAAGATTTGAATTCCTGTGAGGAGTTTTAAGGTAGTTACAGAACAGACTGATTTCAATACAAGTGTCTATTTATAACCTATAACAGTAAACACCACCACTAGCAACAAGGCTGATCATTACTACACAGAACACTGAAGAAATAGCCTTTGCTAACATTTTCTACAGCAAAGATTCACAAAGAGTGACACATTTGACTGTTAAGAGACAGCAGGAGAAGAAGTTAAATACTTTCTACTCCCTGCTCTGTTTAACGACTTCATGAGCAGATGAGTGGTCTTCTTCAGTGATGTTTTAATATAAAGTTATACTGTCAACCACTGGCCTGGCATGCATACTCCAGCTTTTTCTGTCATTTTTGATGATTCATATGCAAGAATGGTTTTTAAAATGTTGCCATAAGACAGAGGAGTTTTTTTTTAATGCAAAGGAAGCACATGATTGCTTGATTTAAAGCAAAAGCTGTTCAGCTTTGCCAGGTAGGCAGAAGAGCTAGCAGCGACTGTGCTAGCTCTGTCTTTAGCTACCACAGACTTTTTCCACTGGTTGTTAGCACATTTTAGTGTGATGATGTGACTTTAGAGGTCCCTTTTAAACTACTATTGCTCAGACTAACACGGTTTAGGCTGTTTAGAAAGCTTTAAATGTACTGACAGGCAGGTTTGTGTTTTCTTTAGTCGGTGCTAGGCCAAGCGGCAACCTCCGATCTTTACAGCAGAAATAAACATGTTTACAGCCTGGTACAAAAGACGAGTGTAGTCTGGATAGCTCATTTCTCAATCGGCTCACACTGTACGGGGTTAAATTTTTTCTTATGTGGTACTTTGGAAAGATTTTGAGATTACGAGTCTTCCAATGAGAGGCACAGTTGACTTGATTGACAGGCTGGAACACTGTAGCTGTTGGCTAGGAGGCTCAAAGCCTGCCTCTTTACGTCACACTTGCTCGACAGCAGCAATATGGCTGCCACCGACGATTGGCCTCAAAACAGCGCTTCAGAAACAGATGGGTGACGTCACGGATACTACTTCCATATTTTATACACTCTATGTGCTAGGCTAGCATTTCCCACAGTGTGTCATTTTTAACCTAAGATCAACTTTGAATAATGCTTAACTCATTTTTTGTTTTCTGTTTTTCTAGCGTTTCTTTATTGGCATCCTTTTACCGGTTGTTTTCTCAATAACATACACACATTTTGGAAAATAAGGGGTTAGATAAAGTAAAATGTTGGCTCTGGTTATGGTGTTAATGTTGCTATCAACACATTGCATGAGGCAGTAGTGGTTGTCCTATAAATGAAGAGAAGAACTCAGGGATGTGTAACGAGTATTTGAAAAAAAAAGAGATAAATAGATGAGTAGTGATGTAGTTGGGATGAATCAAGAGAAAAGACAGATTGAGAGTTACACTGGAAGGCCTCCCACAGATTCACTCCCACTCTTCCTCTTGTGCCCACGCACTCTCTGTTACTGTGACGTTTCTCTCTTCCTTTTTACTCCTCCACTCGGCTGTGGAGGCGTTCTGCTCTCCTCTCATTCATTCACTGCCACGATATTTCCATATTTCTGAGTGGACACTGGATTGAGTTGAAATTTCTGTGGAGGAAGAGGAGGAGTAGGAGGAGGAAGCACCATGTTTGGCTTCATCCGAGAACATCAGATTTCCGATCATGCTGAGATCGTGATCACAGATCACATCCAGGCCAAACTCTACAGATGGTCTTATATCATCTTTGTACATGGGAAATTAGGTCAAATACAAGATACACTTATATTCTTCAACCTTTTGATAGCCTCCCTAATTACAGTTACAGCACCTAAAGAACAACAGACATGCATCTCCTGGATGAGAGCCATGTTTTTTATTCTCCCTTTCCTGGTGACTAATTAGCTTGATAAGCTTCAAAAGTTAAAAGTCCTTCATGACCTTCACTTTTCATTGAATGTAAAATATAAACTGGCTTCACACTCAAAGCATTTCTGTATTGCATGCAGTCCAAACTCATCATTGAATGGTTTCTATTCTTAATGGAAATTACTCACATCTCTCCTTCAGTGCCTTTGTACTTAAGATCTTTCACACATTAATTAAAGGATTGTACTGTGAGAGCCCTGAAAAGAAAGTAAGAAAATAAATCTTTTGGGGCGCTGGTGGCCTAGCGTTCTAAGTGCCCCACATACAGAGGCTACAGTCCTTGTCGCGGGAGTCGCCGGTTCGATTCCCGGTCAGTCGACCACTTCCTGCATGTCTTCCCCCACTCGCTGCTCCCCACATTTCCTGTCTCTCTTCAGCTGTCCTATCAAATAAAGGCAAAAATGCCCAAAATATAACTTCTATATCTTTTGTCTTACCACGGTTTCAATTTTTTTAATGTTACATGACTTAAAGCTCCTGTGAGGAGTTTTCAGTTGGTTATAAAACTCACTGATGTCTCTTTCTGATCTACAAAGGCAATAAACCATATTATTTTCACCTTTTGGCACAGAAAAGAAAGTTGGGGGTTTGTCTTTAGAACTGCACAATCCATCAAATATAAATCAGGCTCACAATTTTGGCCTTCCAATGAGCAAATAAACATGACTGACAGTGATATTGGCATTCAAAATGTAGAGAGCTCACAACTGCTGCATCAGATGAAGCACCCCTAAAGTCTTGCTGCTTTTGTTTGTATGTGAAAGTATAGTAATAACAAAATCTAGCCCTGAAATCAATAACTAATCGTGATTAATGAGCATGACCTCAGTGTTGATCAAAATAAATGTGATGCAATAATGAAGCAGCTCTATTTACCTCCCTTGTTTCACAGATGAAACACAGTTGAAGTACTTTGAAAGCTTATGTTTACAAACCCACTTATGTGTCTTTCTCAAAGCACTAAAAAATCGTTTAGCTAAGTATTAAAAAACATAACATCATGCTCTTTTCTTCTTATGAGGGCTTCCACAGTTTGCCTTAAAACCATCAATCAATCAATCTTAATTTATATAGCCCCAAATCACAACAAATGTAATCTCAAGATGCTTTACAAACAGAGCAGGTCTACACCGTATTCTGTTATATTATTAACACAGACCCAACATCAAGACAGGATAAGATCCAGTCCCATCTTACAGACAGAACTCAGTCTGATCTTATCTTAATCCACCATGAGCAGAGCACTTTGCAGCATTTAGCTAGTCACAGCAGCAAGGACAAACTTCCTTTAACAGGCAGAAACCTCCAGCAAAACCAGACTCATGTTAGACAGCCATCTGCCTCGACTGTTAAACAAAACAGTATAAATTACAAATGTTAATACCATGCGTTTTTAAAACCAATAATGCTGTGATTTGAAGATACACTGGTTAAAATGAATCAATATAACTCTGTGAACTTAAAAAAACATAAAGCAGTAACACTGCTAACTAAAAGTAAAACATGAAGGAAATGAATGAATCAATGTTTGATAATTGTCCCAAAACTCTTCTCCATAGTGCCAAAGCTTTGAACCACAGAGTCGAGCTTGTTTCTATCCTAACTGGCAGACTTATGAATAAGTTGTACAACAGCTCTGCACTGCAGTCACTGTTCAAGGCCTCTTTCTCACTGACTATTTCTGCAGGATAAAGAAGTTCCAAAAATAACAGCTCACGATGACGCCTGTGTATCCATTCATAACTTCTGTACTCATTCCACTTACATGGAGAATGGAGTTATGCTGAAAGTTTCAGATGTTGAATACACTTGAAAGAGTTATTTAAGTGTAGCAAGTGTGAGAGGTTATGTAAGGGTAGCATTTCTGTCTATAAAACTCTACCCTATATTTGTTGTAAAAGAAGTCGTGTAACATATTTCAAAGGTGCTGCTGACGTTTTGTGATTCAGTGACGATAAAGGAACTTCAGAAATAGAAATCATCATTGAGGGAGCTATGAAGTGGTTTACACCTGTAGTCCTTGTGTTTTATGTGATATTTCAGGTCCAGCAGAAGTGATAGTGCAAGTAACAGAAAACCATTCAACATTACAGTTTTATGTTAAATTACATTAACTAGTTTAACGTCATTGATATAGTGAATTAAAATACTTTGACTCAATTTTAAAAGCAGCTGTACTTAATCACATTTCAAACCTTTGAATGCATCTTTGAAATAGTCGGATACTAAATGGCATTAAAAACAGAGCAAAAACAAGAGCAGAAACAAAATTGAAGGGGATGCGCGGCCGATGGGTGTGGCCGATTTGGAGAGATTGTGAGCATTTTAAAGCCCCCAAAAGTCTATTTCCTGCTTATGGTGAGAAATGAGAGTTTGATGCACCTGCCACGCCCCCATATTTTATATTTCACAAACGTTTTCTGATAACTTTTACTCTTCAATATGTCTACTCTGGATTGTGTCTTGTTGAGATTGGATTGGAGAAAAACCCTAGGGCTAGATCTCTTTAATACGTATCCTGCAAATCGGCAAAATCAGACATTCAACTCCGATTTCTGCGCTTCCTGTTGGGATTTGACAATGACGCCTGGGACATTTTTGTAGGTCTTGGGATGGTAGGTATTCCAAAAAAGAAAATCAGGCATGTAGGTGAAAGTAACTTTGAGGGGCTGGCTGTTTAAGTCATTAGGGGGCGCTTTGGAGCGGTATTGGCACAAAAGCAATGAATACCCAAATTTTACGCCATGACTGACTTTGGGAGAAATCTTGGTGAGTTTTGGGCCACGTTGAGGCATGCAAATTTGTCTTTAAAGCGGCGGAAGTATCCTAGCGATCCTTCAGGATACAATAGGGCCTCCCCACGACTGTGTCAGTGCTCGGGCCCTTATGAGACATTCTAAAAAGGAAGAAACAATTTAACTTATGTGAATAATTGATGACAAACAAATGCAAAATCAACAAGTCTCCTCCTCATTAATCTTAAATTTAAGGCAATATTAGGTTAACAAAATGTTTTATTGTATTGATAGAAGAAGGAATAAAATAAGATATAAGTACGAATAAGATAAAATAGAATAGAATTAAGATCAAATAAAATAAAATAATAATAAAGTATATACAGAAGTGCAGAACCGTTAGAAATTATCTTTGTACAAAAGCGCTGGGAATGAAGGTAATATATATACAAGGATTTAGAATTAGAATTAGATTCAGCTTTATTGTTGTTGTACAAGAACAACAACATTTTGTCTGACTCCTCTCCGTTTAAATACAATTAAAATAAAATAAAAATAAATAAATTAGAAGACATAAATATATATATAAAATATATGTATCTAACAAGGATGTTAAACTGGTAAGGGTGGTAAGGGTATTGCACAGTGTATTGCACATAGTATGGGTTATTGTTCAGGGATCAGAGGGAGGAGTTGTACAGTCTGATGGCCACAGGCAGGAATGACTTCCTGTGACGTTCGGTGGTGCATTTCACTGAATGTGCTCCTGTGTTTCAGCAGCACGTTGTAGAGAGGGTGGTGGATATTGTCCATGACGGAATGGAGCTTTTACAGTGTCCTCCTCTCTGTCACCACCGTCAGAGATCTCCACCAGCCCGTCAACACCACTGGCCTTAGGATGAGTTTATTTAGTCTGTTGGCATCAACTACCCTCACCCTGCTGCCCCAGTACACGACAGCAGACGGGTCACCACAGACTCATAAAACATCTTCAGCATCGTTCTGCAGATGTTGAAAGACCTCAGCCTCCTCAGGAGAGTAGAGGCCCTTCTTGTAGACGTAGTATTATAAAAAGTTTACTATAAAAGTTCAAAGCAAAGTTGAAGTAAAAAAGAATCAGAATAAATACACATTGGAATAAAAAAGGCTAGAAATGTCACACAAGGAAAAACTGTCACTTACTGTTTGCCCTGGAAAAGCACTCATTTATCTGTTTCTGGTGAGTCCCAGTTTCACTGTTAACAGGTTTTGTACAGATAAATAAAACATTGTCAGATTTGATGGCAGTACCCCGATTGCATTCTGCTTGCTTTTGCTCTCCGTAAGGACGCCCTCACCTTAAAGTACAATACTTTGATGTAGAGCATCAAAACAGAGATTAGTTCACCATTAACCCAAAAGGTTGGTTGAGACTAATGCTGCGTATACACCAAACAAGTGAGTTTGGTGTGTAAGCACCATAAGATCTACCAAGATGTAGAGAACTCCATCTACCAACAAGCTTTACTGTTAGCAGATTAGCTGTCACAGAGACTGCAGTCACATTAAAATCAGATAATGTCCTTTGTAAATATTCACCAATATAATCAAATATTCACCATGCTCAGTTTTTTTTTTATTAAAATGGAGTTTAAAACAGTCACTCTTCATAATATTAACTACACAGCATCATTACATGTGCATGTGTAGCTGCTGATACACATGTTCCACTTTTTATGAAATTGACTGACAGACAACGGTAACTAAAGGTTGAAACTGAGTAGTATTTATCCTGTGTGTAAGAAAGGAAAGCCTTTCTCCTAATCTCCTTCTGTATTTACTACTGGTTGTAGCTGTTTGTGTAATCCCCAGACTGCCGCGAAAGGCCCTGACATGCATCCTCCTTCTTTTACCATTGCGTGTGAGTGTTTGTGGGTGTTTTCCCGGTTTGGCTTCTGTTAAGTTTTTGTGTTGCATGTTGTGTTGCAAGCTAATCTGGCAAGCTAACCTGAGGTCAAGGGGGTATGCCGGAGGTTGTGGCCTCTGTGCTTAATCCACTCAGAAGAAAGGTCGGGCCCGTACTATCCTCCTGGCACATTCCCGCTCTGTAACGTAAACACATTCTGAGAAACAGGGTGAATTAAGTTACAGGAACTTTGACACATTCTCCTCATCAGTTTGACTTACACTAATGATTCCGTTTACATTTCAGCAAGGGTCAATGCTGGCCAGTTTGTTCTCTAGATCCATGTTTGAGCTAATAAAATCACATATATTATAACAAACACTGTGATCTCTGCACTCTCAGATGGCCTGTTTCCTCCCTCCGTAAACAGCTTCATGGACACACGATTGCACGGAAGTTTTAACGGTGTAATCCAAGGTCCTGTAAAAGTGATTGAAAGTTTCAAATCAGGTCTCAATCCATCAGTGTTAGCAAACAAGCAATAGGATTAAACACTTAGAGGTGTTAAAGTTTTAACTCCAAAGCCCCTGAGCAGGGCTGAACAAGGCAGACCCCCAACCACATGGCATTTAATATTGTGTGTGCATTCGCATGTGAATCCAGTGATTTATGTGCTGACTTTTTTTGGAGGGGAAAATCACATCCTCGTGGATGTTCTGTCTCATGCAGCCTGGTTAAAATTTCCCAACCTTTAAACTACGGTTAGATTTATCAAAGTCATTTCACTGATTAAGACTTACTTTTGAGTACAACATTAATTTCAGTCTTACTCAGATTATCATAGCATTGTATGTCTGTATGCACTATTGTTGTTGGTCCATCTGTCTCTCCCTGTACCCTTTTCTCAGCTCCTGCAGTCATACCAGACGGCTGTTCAGCCATGAGTCTGGTTCTGCTTGAGGTTTCTGCCTGTTTAAAAAAGTGCTTTTTCTTAAACACTGTAGCCAAAGGTTGTGAAGTGCTTTCTCACTGAGGCCTGTGTTTGGTCTCTTTAAAGGCACTGTGAGGAGTTTTTAACAAGCAGCAATCTCTGGTCTAAAAATATGAGACCAAAGCCAAAGTGCTAAAAACTGCAGTTCATTGAGAGTCCGCTTGAGGCTGGATCCTGAAGTACCACATACACACTAATTAAAAAAAGACGATCTTTACAGAAGAAATAAACATGTTTACAGCCTGGAACAAAAGACGAGTGTAGTCTGGATAGCTCATTTCTTGATTGGCTCACACTGTACGAAGGGTGAATTTTTTCTAAAGTGGTAATTTCGAAGATATTGAGATTACGAGTCTTCCAATGAGAGGCACAGCTGACGTGATTGACAGACAGGAATGCTGTAGCTGTTGGCTAGGAGGCTCAAAGCCCGCCTCTTTACGTCACAATCACTCAACAGCAGCAATATGGCTGCCACCGACGATTGGCCTCAAAACAGCTCTTCAGAAACAGATGGGTGACGTCACGGATCCTACGTCCATATTTTATACAGTCTATGATTTTTAACTGATTTTGAAACATGACCTACATAGTAAAAAGAGGTGATCAGAAACAAGATTGGTTATTTCTTCATACTGAATTTTTAGTGTCAGTATTGGGGCATCTGATTATGCCGGTAAAAAAGTCATTAATCTGCACCCACCTAGTGCTGGCAATGTTTATAACTCTGCTTATTAAGTTTTTGAAGTCAGCAAGTACGTTAGCAAGCAGAAGGAGGTTTTTTTTTCATTAGATAAACTCAAAAGCTAGTACTTTGCAAAGTAAAAGAGCAGCATGGCTATGAACAGGCTCTAATGTTTATAACTGCATGGGAATTCGTCACTGTTCTTGCAGGACAATAGTGTTACACCGTGTCCATATTTATGTTCAGATGTTTATTGGGACACTGGAGCACACATCATGACATCAGGGCTGTGATGGGTAACGCTAAACCTGTATGCCTGGACACCTTTTGTAAGTAACAGTAAGGAATCAGAGTTAAAAAAGTGTTGTCGTTTTTATGTTACTGTTAATATTTTTTATGTAGTGTAGAATTGGTACATTACCTCATCACTCTGCATTCAGCAAGAAGTTGTCTTGTACAGAGCCCCGCTGGTACCAGGTCAAGAGAAAAGGAGCCATGTGCCAATCCACACGTATGGATTTGTAACCTGTGGGTACAGATTTGTTATCCATGGGAACATATTTTTAATCTGTGTGTGCAGGTTTACATACTATGGGCATGGATTGTGCACAGATTTGCAAACTGAGCACATGGCTTCTTGTTTTTCTTGACCTGGCACCAAAGAGGCTCTGTAGTCTTGAAAATGGACAAGTGGTACTAAAAAGATCTTCAGTTGCTTCCACAACAAATGAATGCATTGGCAAGAACCACATCTTTACACAGTGGGTGATGGTGCTCATGGGAAATGCAGTATTGAACCCTAGAAAATGATGCCGATTACGTCCAAAGGGGTCACCAGAATCAACACAGCATTAAAAGTTCCTCATAGTTCCTTGAAAAGTAATATAAAAAAAGAGTACTGACTAGACCTATCATGAGGTAACTTCAGTCATGATTTGGCACTTCACAGCTGGATGATGACACGTGATCTTTCATCCACCTCATAAACATTTAAGAATTTAAGTTTTAAGTCACTCTCTATGTAAAATCAGGAGTACTAGGCTTCCTTCTTACTAATGATAGTAAGTAAGATCACTTTTTCACACAGATAATACAGACAAGAAAAACATCACCCTGCTGGTCTCCCTCCACCTGACCTGTATATAGTCAGCACTAGAGTTTTAGCCTGGAAATCCTAAACCCCCTCATCCTAAACACTACCCAAATTCTTCTCTAATCACCTTTCAATCCACATGAACATACACAACGACACATTCCTAATTGCACACACACACATGAACCCCCCCTCTTTTATTCTCTCTTCTGCCCTATGTTAAGCATCTTGTGTATAAAACTTGCCTCTTTCCTGACAGCAGACATCTCAGCCTGATCGTGAATAATCTTGATGGTGGTCATTAGGCCTTTGCACTCAGTTATACCTGCCATTTGACCGTTTAGCCTTTCAGTGTTGTATGACCATTCAGTGTGACCCCCCCAGAGTGACCCAGCACTCACCGGTCAAAGTTCAAGGCCTTGTTAGACATGTGTATGAAGATAGCCGGGGGGGTCGAGGCCTCTGTTTGTCCATCTAGTGACAAGAGAGGAAACAAGGGATAGGATTCCGGTAATAGATGAAAGATGAGAGTGGAGATGAAAGGAGGGGTTATCTGGTTCTCTGCGGAGAGTATCGATCTGTTTGTGTTTTCAGGGGGGTGAACGGGTTTGTTGGCCACAGTCCCGCCAGAAGTGCTGAGGCATCGGCTGCAGAGCCCTGTGGAAGTATCAGTGCAGAGGTTGCACTTAAATTAAGGTTCAGGAGGATAGACTCAGGGTCAGCTCTTGCTGCCTCTTGTTGGAGAAAGAGCCAGTGGCATTTGAAACAAAACACCCTTAGATCTTCTCTGTATCAACTGAATGGAGAGTTTTGAGATCATGAAGCCTCCAGGAGTCACATACAAAGTGTACAGGTGCTGCCCTCTTGTGGCAAAACCTTTGAAATGTACACAATGAATAAAAACACCTAGTGTAATTGAATAGGAATATTCTACACATCATTTTATTGCAGGAATTACAAAGAATGGAATCTGTAAAACATAAAATGTGGATTCTGTATTGTAATGAGTCAAGATCATCTCCACTGTGGTCAAGTTGGTTTTTGATAGCAACACTGCTAATACTGTAAATACTTCATACCCACGCACACAAACAAACACACGTTACAGTCAGTGGAATACAAGGAAGCTTTGTATTTTTTGAAAGGGACACAAAAATGTAATTTGGGCTCTTCCTCTAACAAAAGTGAACTTGTATTCTCATCATAAGACCTTTTAAAGCTTCTAGACTTCACTTTATGCAAACAACACGCTGTTCTCCTAATGAGTCAGTGTTAAAATCGTCACTTAAAAAACGATGCAATGGCCTTTTACTCTTTATGAAACATGACTTTTGCATTTACACAACAGGGAATCAAAAGTAATTCACAAATGGGGAGAGTCAAGTATACGAGCAAAATAGCAAAGTACATGTTATGTGTAAGTTTATATACATGTGCATTTCTTCTGGATCAAGAGATCAGACACTTGTTGTGATACAACTAAATCCTTGAACACACAGCTGTTATAAACAAGGTTCTGACAGGTGACAAGTATGTGGGAAGTGAGTTTAAGTCCTTTTCTGTTTGTTGTGCAACAATTCACATGCAGACATCACATCCACATAGCTAAAATCCATTCATTTATGTACATTTACACACACAGGCACACACACATACACACAGGCCTGCCAAAGCTATTTCAGTGCTGTACTGTATTGCATGTTACTAAGGCGGTCATTGAAACACTTGTTTTGGATCATTGAATCTCGGATACGCTACAGTCCCACATATTCTCATAAATCTTATAAATAAAAAATGGACTGAATAACACACAATAATAATAACCTGAGGAGAGTATGTAGAACTATGTTAGAGAGGAATACTTTATATTTACAACAGTGTGGTTGTTATATTTATACGTCTGCAACATAATGGTGATTTAGCAAAACTGACATGCGGTTGTAGAGAGTGGTAAATCCCCATCCTTAACATTAGTATGTATAAAGAAGTAAAAAGGCGTGACAATCTAGATTAACATGTGGCTATATCTTTGGATGCTGCTGTGGCACTGGGAGATAGAAGGAAAAACAAAGCGGAATAAGGCAGTTAAGTAACATTGAATAGCACCTGACCTACACAAACAACCCTTTCAAAATGAACACCAGTTTACCAGTTTATGGGGCCGTGTATTCAGTGCAGTGGTAAACCAGGTGCCATTCCTTTAGAGACAATCTGTGATCATGTTAGTAAAGTGTTCTGCACAGAGTAAAAGGGCACTTGGTCTCATTGTTCTGGTTTGTAGTGTTCAACCTCTCTTCAGTCCGAATCTTTGTCTCTTTCCTCTCAAACATGCAGGGAAATAGCACCATCCTTTAAACAGAGGAATTAAAGGCAAGTTGAGGACGTCGGCGCATGTTGTATTGCTCTTGGGTTAGAGAAAAGGCACTCTGATGTCAGGGTTTATGTCCTCTTCATGCACACTTGACAGCGGCTTATGTGTGTTCGAAGACTTCCTGCTTTGAGTGTTGTCGGGACAGGTTTCCTAAAATAAAGAGAGAGAGAGAATGTGTTTCAACAAGCTCAAATCATAAATATATGGTTAATATTAAAATTACAGGGGCCCTATTGGCCTGCTCCATATACAGGAGCTATAGTCCTCATTGCATCAGTCACTGGTTTGACTCCCGGCCTCAACCAGCAGCATTACTTCCCCCACTCTCTACTCCCCACATTTCCTGTCTCCCTTCAGCTGTCCTAACCAATAAAGGCGAAAATGCCCCAAAATATATCTTTTTTAAAATTATATGTACAGACAAAAGTAAAAGACATGAAGTTAAAAAGCAATGTTCTGCTGTTCTCTAATGTTTGAAATAACTTCATGCAATGTGAGGTAGAATGTTTTTAAGCCCATTTCACCTCTGAACCACACACACGATCTCTGACAAATGGAACGCCGCCTGCAAGCTAGTTCAGGCAGACAACTCCAGCTGTGCTCATTCACACTGACACGTCATCATCCTCTCTA
This sequence comes from Notolabrus celidotus, assembly GCF_009762535.1. Lineage (NCBI taxonomy): Eukaryota > Metazoa > Chordata > Actinopteri > Labriformes > Labridae > Notolabrus > Notolabrus celidotus. The sequence continues at coordinate 23,702,675 of NC_048281.1, forward strand.
TCAGCTGATCTCAACATTCTCCCTGTGTCTGCCTCTGCTTTGCCAGTGCTCCTGCTGTCCTGCTCAGTGCTGTGTGCAAAAATTTCGTACCCACCTGCGGGCGCCGAGGGGGGTAGTCCTATCTCATTACTTCTAAATGTCTGCATTTAAATAATCTACCAGGAGTAATGAGGTTTGGAGCTCATACGCCAAACACAATACTGTATGCTGCAATACACTTTATCTGAAGTAAACATGAGTTGTCCAAAAGATATGGAGCTTCCACTAGTGGCCAGTTGCAGTATAGGTCATAAAGCCTGCCTTTTCCATGTTAACAGATTAGACATGGGTCAAACTAAATGTCTGAATGACATCATCAGGCTGTGCTCCAAAGTCACTGGAGTCCAGTTTAAGGACCTCTGCTCCCTCTGGACAGTGCGTGTGGTCCAGAAAGCAAACCGAATTTTGACCCAACCGGGACACATTCCTGGCAGTGAATTCAAAATCATGCTCTCAGGTCGGCGGTACTATGTTCCGGTGAAAAAAACAAATCGCTATGCTAATTATTTTATTCCTTCTGCCATAAGGCTGCTAAACGCACCAAAGGCAGAATAAATCTGAAACTACCTAGCATCCCGCTTTGCTGTACGGTCCCTGGTTGTGGTAGTTGCTGATGTCACAACGTGTTATTTATTTATTTCCTTATTTCCTTGCTGTATATTCTGTACTATGGACAGGTTGACTGTAAAACTGAATTGCCCTTCGGGGATTAATAAAGTATTCTGAATCTGAATCTGAATCTGAATCTGAACTTTGAAATCAAAATACATGTAAAAAAAAAAGTTCTCAAACATGTTTCCTTTCATTAGAATTAGTTCTTATCATCATAATTTGGGCTCAAGTGAATAATTTTCTGAGAAGATTAGATGTAATTAGTTATTTGATGCTATAAAAAGAGGTATTCGGTTATGATTGGAGACAGGAGAAGTAACGACTCAAGAGTCACTGAACTTTCTAAAATGCTGAGAGCTTCAAACAGACACATGGATCTGTTCTGCTGTTGACTCCACTATCCCGTCTATGTTAAGTCACACTTTGTATGTACGTCGCTTTGGATAAAAGTGTCTGCTAAATGACATTGTAACATTGTAACCTTGCTGTAACTTTGTAAAACAGGGTATATAATGTCTGTTTTTGTCTTACGTGAACATCTCACTGTCTTCAATGGTGGCAAGCCAAAAGCTGTAGGAGTTGGCATAGTAGTTGCAGGTTCCACGACCATGACACTCGATGAATGGAGCGCTGCGGAACTCCTCCAGACAGGAACCAGGAGAGGCCAGAGCCTGGCCCGAACCCTCAGCACCTGAACTGGTGTGCTGCACAAACACACAATGAAACAAACAGCCCATGAGAATGGAATTAAATAACTTTAAGAGGCTTCTCTCATGGACTCTATGTGTTTAGATGAGTTGAGAATGTACAGGTTTATGCTTCATTTAACCTGTAGATGTGAAACAACACTGCAGCATATAATGTTTACTTCACCATTTCTTACTCAACAGTTGGAATTATGGGAAAAGAGAGGTAATTACAGTGATTTGGTGAAATGCTCTGCACAGCATGATTTAGCTACTACTGCACCTGATCCCTCTACTGTACCTCTACATAAAGTTATGGAAATCACTAAAGAGGAAAATATTTCATTACAAGTGGAATAAACATCAGAATAAAACATCTCTCTCATTTTATTGATTCCATACCACTTCAGCTTGACTGTCGTACTGTATCTATGTGTATTTGTAATCGGACGTGCTCCTGTTCATCTTACCATGACAAAGGAGTAGCCAATCCACAGAGAGTCCCAGCCTCGAGGGCATTGTGGGATTGTGATGGTCTGACTGTGAATTGCTATCACCATGGCTGGAGCTTCACACACAGAACACCTGCAGATACACACATATAAGAAAGGTGCACAGCATGAGCTCAAAAACGTAACTAGACTAAACTTAAATTACAATCACTGCTTTCATTATGTAAATCTTTGAATTAAAAGTCAATTTCTGTTATATTAAGTGTTCTCTAAATATACTGACTTGACTGAACAGGATGGTAAAGAAATGCCGACATACCTGCTGATGAATGGTTTTATGTTTTCACCGGTGAAAGGTGCCATGCTCATTGGCATAGGTTCAGGGGTGGTGAGCCAGTAGGAGTAGTCATTACGAGAGGCAAAGTTGCACACATTGTTGATGTTGCAAAACAGGAAGGGCATTGGGCTGAACTTCCTTAGACAGCTGCCTGACGTACCTGAAACACAGATAAAAGTAACCAATAATCAATGATACGCACACTCTTCTTTTTCTTCATGTTTTTTTTTTATCAATTTCATTAAGTGTTTCTTACCCAAGTCCTGTCCATGAGCCCGCGCGTTGCCTTGTACGTAAAGCAAAGAGTAGCCATCATAAATAGGCGACGTTCCTTCAGGACAGGATGGAACCTCCGTTGACTGACTGTGACGGGTTACCAGGAATCCGTGGTCCATGGAGGAGGGCCCAGGAGGGCCCACTTGACCTGGAACACCGTCAGGTCCTGAGGGTCCAGGATATCCTCTGGGTCCTGAAGACATGGGGTTATTAATAAGACATGACATCGACAATGGAGAGGCTCCTTTAAACATCCTTCATCCCTGTGAGCATCTCACCTTGTGGCCCCTGCAGGCCAGGCTCTCCTTTGGCTCCAGGCTGACCGTGATATCCAGGAAGTCCATCTTCACCTTTTGGTCCTGAGACACCTGTCAAACCTGAGGGAAATAACAGTAATGATGAAGCATGATGAGTAGACTGGACAACCAGAGGGGATTAGTTGAGGATGTGTTTTTTTGTGCAAATCGTCACCTTGCTGCCCTTTCAGTCCGGGGAACCCAGAGGGCCCCTGGGGTCCTTGTATGCCTTGAGTGCCTGGGAACCCTATGTCTCCTTTGATGAAGATGGAGGGGCCAGGGGGTCCAGGGGGGCCTTCATTACCTGAAATACAAAGCATCATTTAAGAGACGTCAGATTTTTTTTTCCACATGCATTTAGCAGAAAAAAAACAGATAGAACAATGATAGCAATGATTTTAAATGTTGCCACAACATGAGTAGTTACCCTTTTCTCCTGGGAATCCTCTGTCTCCATATTCTCCTTTGAATCCAACCTCACCAGTATAACCCTTTGTACCTAAAGTTAGTAATAAAGAGAAGGGTATCTCAGTTTTTTAATTCAATGAATAAAAACACATCATCTCTCTAGAATGTATTAACACACAAGCTGTCTGTCATACACACACAGTCCACAAAACTGCACTCACCTGGGAAGCCATGGACACCCTGCAATCCATTCTCACCCTTCTGTCCATCGATACCTGGAAGGCCTGGCTGTCCCTGTAACACAAACACACACACACACACACACACACACAAACACACACACATACATAAAAATGACCATGGTTATCTGAGGAGCCTAATCATGACTTATAAAGTAAAAGGTCTAAATCTTGATAAGCAGCCTCTTGACATACAGGCAATCCATGAACTCCTGGGTCGCCCTTGTGTCCTGACTCCCCCTGAAAGCCGAGGTTACCCTGGTTTCCTTTTTCTCCTTTCTGGCCATCTCTGCCCGGCACACCAGAGGGTCCTGGTGCTCCTGTGGATCCTGTTTGATGAAGACAAAAAGAAAATACAATCCTTCATGAAAACTCTTTTTCACTGATTCTTAACTGAAACATTTTGGTGTCAGGTCCTCAAACTAAAGGTTAATAGCTGGCATGCTGTGTATTCATTTACCTGATTCACCCGACTGCCCTGTTTCTCCCCTCTCTCCTTTGGGGCCCTCTAGAGATAAACCTGGAAAACCCCTCTCTCCTGGCTCACCCAGGGGTCCCTGTAAGCCAGAGAAGCCCTGGTCGCCTTTGATACCAGGAACACCTGGATGACCTGGAGTTCCAGGGAAGCCAGGACTGCCTTTGTCACCTTCAGAGGTAAAGAGGAGGCAAATTGAGGATGGCGTGTTTGACTCCAGTGACTGAATGATTACATAAATCAAGCATGTAGGAGGTCTGACCTTTGCCACCAAGAACACCAGGTGGTCCAGTGAAACCTTGACCAGGTGTACCTGCAGAGACAGACGGTTAGAAAGAACATTTTTTCGTCAGGTTTTCTGATGTTTGGAATAATTTAGTTAAGTGTGGTTTCTGGGGTTGATAGTTCCCTGTGTCTGCAGTTATTGGTTATCATTATATTTGGAATATTTACTGATGTCTCAACCAGTGGATGCAGCCAAGGACAGTGTTTGACTACTCAAGCAAAAAAACCAAAAACATTTAAAACATATAGAAGTACCATGCGGTGCAATACTATGTGAAGCAATACAATACAATACAGGAAGATGCAATCTGATACAATACCAAGCAGTGCAATGCTATGTGAAGCAGTACAATGCGATATAATGGGATATGGCACGATATGATATGTACAATAGAATGCGATAAAGTACAGTTCTATGCAATTTGATACGATGCCATACAGTTCAATGCTATGTGAAGCAATGCAATGCAATACGATGCAATATGATACGATACCATGTAGTGCAATGGTATGTGAAGCAATGTGATATGATAGGATACATTAGGACACAATAACGTACAATAGGATGCAATATGATATGATACTATTCAATGCAATGCTATGTGAAGCGATACACTACAATGAGCTATGATGCGATGCACTATGAAACGATACGATACAATACCCTACGATATGGTACGATAAGATTTCATGTGATGCCATACAATATGATATGTCAATATATGAGTCAATATAATACCATTCCATACGGTATGATACACTTTATTCTTTGGGGAAATTTGTCTTGGATGTAAGTGCTGCACTTGCTTAAAGCTGCTGTGAGGAACTTTTGATTTGTATCGATTTTGGCGCCCCCTTGTGGACAAACTGATACCTCTTATCTCTTGTGGTGTACATCCAAAAGTAGTGTTTTCAACAAAAACATTATCCTGTTGTCTTCCAACAGTCAAATTCATCACACAATGTGATTACTTTCCATGAAAACAGTCAAACAAATGCTGTTTCTAAAGTGAGATGTCAGTCATCCGGTCTGACACCTACCCCCTCACAGCGGTTTCAGGCATTAAAAATGTCAACAGAGCGGGCATCAGCGTTGTTGCTGATGGTCTTGTTTGCTTTTGAAGGTCATGAAGAAGCATCAGTATCAGTTTCAGTCTGTTTCTGAGCCAGTTCAAAACTCCTCATAGCACCTTTAACTGCTGCTAAAGTTGTTTTTGTAATAAATAAAAACATCATAAAAGGTTGACACACTCTAATTAAGATAAGAGGTTTATTTTACTCTATAACTGATTCAGTTTTATTATTTTGGCATGCACATGTACAATAAGCCCAACCCAGAAAGGATTTAAGACACAGAAAAAGAGAATCGCTGCAAAACTTTTTTAGCAGCGTTTTATTGTAGCGTTGTCTACTTTGACACTTACCTTGGTTTCCTCTCTCCCCGGAGGATCCAGGAATGCCGTCCACTCCAGGTTCCCCCTTCTCTCCAGCAGGACCAGGAGGTCCCTGCAAGCCGGTTTCACCTGGAAAAAAACGCATTTGCACACGTTCAATGAATGATGGCTGAGTCCCATAAAAAAAAAATCTGCAGGCACCTATCCACCTTGCTGATTTAATAAATCTGTAACCCACCAGGTTGACCGTCATGACCAGACTCTCCTGTAGACCCAGGCAGTCCAGGTGTACCCTTATCACCTGGTCGCCCTGGCTGACCTGCATGACACACACAGACACACACACCAAACAGCACAATGAGGACCCACATGAAATATCAAAATTCATGCTAGCTAAACCCAATGCTGTAGGCAAATGGGAAGAACACAAAATCAGACTGATATCTGACCTGGAAACCCAATGCTTCCTTTGTCTCCCTTGGAGCCCTGGAATCCTGGCTTTCCAGGCATACCCTCATGACCCCTCTGACCCTTCTCCCCATGAGATCCTTGGAATCCAGGCTGGCCTGTCTGACCCTGTCAGAATAAAAAGAGGAGAGGTATGCTTGGTTAAGACTGGTGATGATTATTGAGAGTGTCATGTCAGAACAGAGGATTTTGACAGTGCACAGACAACATAAACAACCTTAATCATCTTTGGTTTGTTACATTAAAATGTACATAGAGAGACTGACAGGATCTAGGAATCACACTTCAACAGAAGAACCCTTTGGTTCAAAAATAGAAAGATTGATTTCATATTATTGACATCTGATTAATCTCAGAACCCATTGCCTGAGGATGATATAAGTGATATGTGCAAGTTTAGTTTACTAAATGGTTAAACATCCTCACCCTTGCTAGTTGGTACCAGAATTACTAGCCGGTTAAACAAGTTATTAATATTTGTTTCATTGTAGGCCTGAAATGCTGGTCATATGTTGTTTCTGAGGTGTGGCGCAGGATTTTAACTGTACTTGCAAGCACTTGCGCTTCTAAGTTACCATCAACGGGAGCCAGGGTAACAATATAGAGGATTTTGTTCTGCCAGCTCTTGCTCCCCATACAGACCAAAATCTGTTGATTGGTCAACACAACTCACACTGCAAACACACAACAAATGAAAGCCAGAACACTTCTTATGCCATAACCCATGCTCCTGAGTGTAGATTCTAAGGGCCCGATCTACTAAAGGTTTGCGTGTATAAAAACACGTGCAAACTTGATAGCGCGCGCAAAGCTGACCTACTAACCGGGAGCACCGAGGATTGCGTCTTTCAAATGAGCAAAATAGCACTCGCAAAACATTTAGCGTGTTTGCCTTCATGAATATGCAGAATACATGTAGATCATCAGAACGCGCAAAATACTGTGAGGAGGAGATGCAAATGTAATCATTTAGCACACGCAATGTGATCTATCAAACCTGAAGCAGATAGCGCGCGCTGTATTTGCGTCTATATTTAGCACGTTTGAAAGGCAGGTGCAAACTGGCACAGCGTTACGCACACATGGCTGCGGTCACTGTAAAGCTCATCATAACATCGCTTTACAACATGCCCGCAAAAGCTGGGCTTACAAGCATTACTAAATGTTTTAGTCAATCAAACCAAGAGAACACAAAAATAATAATAATAATAAAACAACACAAATTCAAAGCAGTTCAGCACCACGGATAGCGACCGCATCATTCTGACACCCACTTTAACTTTTTCATATAATGAGAGCACATGAGGTGACTGTATCAACAGCTAGAAAGTTTAGTAAAATTGGCACAACGGCCCACATCTTCACATACAAACAAAAAATCAATATGAACTAGGCCACTCACCACTGTTTGGACGAGCCTTAAGCTCCGCGGACTTGTCCACGATGCACTGTATGTCCATTTTCTTTGATCTGTCATTGTCAATAGATAATATGACATGTCCACTCAGTCTATTCTGTCCCATCGTGCTCATCAAGGTTTTTTTTTAGTTAGTTTTAACTTGGAGAATGAGCGCGCTCACTGAGCTGCGCCAGGCAGCTCTGCGTAACTCCTCTTCTCGTGCTTGCAGCAGTGTGTTGGGGTGAATTGCCTTAAACATGTTCACAGTTACATTTAAGCTGGTGAATCTTTGAGACAGTTGGTGGATGATGATATCAGGCATTAAAAACGTTCACCCGAAAGTTGCTCCCTGGGACAGTGAGGCGACTGTCTTCATCCAAGTAACGCATAACTTTTCTAGTGGTAGACTTAGCCTCATCAAATCGCTCTCTAAACTCCATCAAAACACTGATTGCGTTTTGGAGTAGAGTAGATGCGTTTATTTAATTGGCAGATCTTCTGTTTTTTCTCACATCATTCACCTTTTCACAGATGGCCTCCCAAATCGTGTTTCTAACGCTTAGATGTCTCTGCTGGAGTTCACCGATGTGTTTATTTCCCTCCTCCGCAAAGACCTCCAACTCCATGGCTTCAAACGTCATTTATCGCTTAAGACCACTCTGTTCTCTCAAACTCTCCATGGGGACAGCCGATAGCACACGCACAATCCTCGTAAAATAGGGCGGTCCACACCACTTTTGCACTCGTTATTATTTGCGCACGCAGTCATAGTAGATCACCCGCAACACGCCCAGAAATAGCACGTGCAAAATTATTATTTGCACACGCAAATTAGCGCTCGTCATTTAGGATCTTAGTAGATCACGCCCTAAATGCCTAAGAAGAATGGTGATCGCTGATATTTTAACAAGCAGACTGATGAACATCCAAGCCCTACAAGTGCTGAAATTGCCCATTTTCAATGCACACAGGATGAACACACAAGGTAATTGAGTCACTGCAGAAACCTCTGAGCTCAGAAATCTTTTACAACATTTTTTAGCATTACCATTGTTTTAGCTAGTGGATTACCTTTTCTCCTGGAGATCCTGGGATGCCAATACCTGGATCCCCAGCTAGTCCCTTGTCTCCTTTTGTTCCATCTGAGCCTCTGAATCCATGATGTCCTGGTGTACCAATGTCTCCTTTACTCCCCTTTGGACCATTAGGACCTGTGCAAACAAACAAACAGGCATGTAATGCAGATTTTTTTAAAAAACCCACTTAATTTGAAACTTCAACATTTTTTAATCACTGTTAAATGAAATGTTGGTCACACTAATACATAGTAAATGGTAGATGTATTTTGGTAATAATATGTGCATTTCTTACCAGGGATTCCCATCTCTCCCACACCACCTTTGTGTCCAGGTGGTCCCATGCTGCCAGGCTCTCCAGGGAAACCAGAATCTCCTTTCTCACCTTAGTAACATCAAACAAAGAAATTTAAATCCATCTCGTTCTACCGCTGTTTTTTTTTTTTTATGAATGCTGAGTTATGTGCAGAAAATTCACTAAAGACAGGTCATAATAAATGAACTATACAAGTAAACCACATAATGTCAGCATGGTTCAGACATCCTCTACATTTTTAACTCATTTAATCCTGCTCAGTTGGTTACCTGGTTGTCCAGGTAATCCAGGCTCTCCATCTTTTCCTGGCATACCAGGATCTCCAGGAACTCCACGGAAGCCCTTCTGTCCAGTGAGTCCAGGATCACCTGACAAACAAAGAAAATTGAAATTCTGATGAAGAAATTTCATATATGAAAAAATTCATATGGAATGTTGTAAGATTTTATTAGCAACCAGCAAAAAAGTTGACACGAACATGGTAGCAACCCAATCTCCCAACAGACACAGACACGTTAGATTTTTTAGGTCTAATATTGAAAATCTAGAAAGAAGGACTTTCTCACCAAATTTAAGGGCTGGGCATTTTTTGTATTACTGAGAAAAATTGATTGTGTACATTACATTAACAGATTAATGAGCCATCACTGTATGTACAGTGTACTGACTGTATTTTCACCATTATAACAAGGATGTATAGATGGTCATAAAAGTATAAATAAATGAATAAATGAATAAATCAATAAATACATGTGTTTTTATTGTACCAAAGACAGTACGTTGTTTCATACCTCTGTTTCCAATATCTCCCTTCTCCCCCTTCATATGTTCCATGTCAACTTCAGTCATATTTCCTGTGGGACCCTGAAGACCTGGCTCTCCCCTTTCTCCCTTATCTCCACCCTGTCCAATGCCACCTCTCGGTCCAGTACTACCAGGATCACCTGTGGGTGAAAAGGAACAACTCATGCATTAGCTCTCATAAAGTCTGTGAAAGGTTAACTGTATCTACATGACAAAACTGGAACTGTTAAAAATATTTTTAAAGATTTGGTCCTCCTCACCTCTCAGACCAGGAGATCCAGGTGTACCACGTTGTCCTGGAAATCCTGGTACTCCTGGTGTCCCGATGATCCCCATTTCACCTTTGGGACCTGGTAAACAAACAAACATACAATGATACTACTGTTAAAAAAAGTAGCAAAGAAAAGGAATACAAAGCACAAGGACAAAATATCTTATATGGCATCATACCAGAGAAATCTGAAAATTCAAAGCTATTTTCGATGAGGCGTTAGTACTGCTACTTCCCTATTTAAAATTGAATGATACTAAAAATTATTAAACAACCAAATGCCTAATAGATGCTGAATTTAACTCTGGTGACAACAGAACTCTTTCAAAGTAAGAGCTCAGAGGTTAAAATAATGAAAATGATACACAGTGACTACTTAGTCACTTTTATTACTGAATGATTTAATTTTAAGTCAGTAACATGTAATGTCAATTTTATTTGAGACTACTTTTTAATTTGTGTAAGTCCAAAATTGATATCACAGGAGTTATAGCAAAACCAACCACACACCCACAACCAGTGAAAAGCTCCATACCACATGATCATTTTCAGTCAAAGTTTTTCTTGTAAATGTTTTTGCTGTTTGGTAATCTCACCTTGGTTTCCAATGAGTCCGTCCCTTCCTGGTAACCCTGTTGACCCTGATAGTCCTTTAGATCCTGGTGCTCCAGGGAATCCAGGGGCTCCCTTCTCCCCCTGAGGACCTGGCATGTCCAGACCAGGAGCACCTGGGTAACCCTGATCTCCCTTTATACCCTGCCGTCCTGTTCAAATGAACACATACAAACTTGTTCGTAATGATCACCACATTTCACACTATAAGTCAGATAAGGGACATTAAGAGCATGTATCACATATGTAACATGTCAACACTTCTACCATAAAAGATGGTTCTATGTTTGGATACTGAGGTTGAACTTACCAAATGGACCAGGATCTCCAGGTGGTCCTTGTGGTCCAGGAGCTCCAGGAGAGCCTGTCCCTGGAGCACCTGGTGAGCCAAGGAGTCCAGGAGGACCTGGGGGTCCCACGTCACCTAATTTAAAGATGAAAGAAGAGCAATGATTGATTCGTAATGACGACTGTCCTTGTTGAAACTACTAAAAACCGTACTTTACATTAGAGTTGTTGTAGTGTAGTGCAGTACCCTTTATTCCTTGAGCGCCTGTAGGTCCTGGTTGGCCCTCCTGTCCAGGAACACCAGGCAATCCAATGGTACCCTTTTCTCCTGGGAAGCCAGTAACTCCTGGTTGACCCTGAAAACCTTTTGGGCCTGGGAGACCTCGTCCTGGCTCACCCTGCAAGGAAAAAAATAAGCGTTCATTTGCATCTAAACTCTAGTAATGGTGATTTTACAAGACAAACATATTCCATATTAGGGTGTATGTAAAATATGTCTCTTTGTTTGCTAGAGGATGACTTCTATGTTCCTACACAAAGGCTTTTAACAAGCATATTTGTATGTAGCAACCAAAAAAGATGACTTTATTGGCAGTTCAAAAAAACATGCATGTCCCATTCTCAGAACCTGGATACCTTAAGCCTTTTGTGAGACACCTTCACACTATGGGAACGCATATGCATAGATATCTATCTGTTTCTCGTTTCTTATTTGAAACATATTTGCAAGGAATTACAAACTTTTTGTCCAGGAAAACCAGGTTTTCCAGTTGAGCCATCCTGTCCTGGTCTTCCCGGCTCTCCTGTTATTCCGACAGTTCCTGGGATTCCACTGGCACCTAGAAACAATTTATATTAAGTATTTCCATATTTTTGAATTTGTACTGCCTGTGAGATATCTATGGTGCACCCATGGAAAAGAAAAATAGGATCAACATTAGGTTTCTTACCTTTGGCACCAGTTGGGCCAGGGAATCCAATTCCAGGAGCTCCGTGGTCACCTTTATCACCAGGGAAACCTGGCAACCCTTGTTCTCCAGGTAGGCCTCTGTCACCTGAAGGTAACAACCATGGGAGAGGTGACCTATTGCCTACCAATCTTCGCTCACAGTATATCTGGACCTAAAAAATGACTCTGATCTCATTGGAGAAAGGCAGGATGAAGCTCACAGATTTACTCCCAAAGTAAAATTTTCAATGATTTTGATGCATTGGAATAAAATGAAAAGAAGACACTAATGTTTCACCTTGGAATCCAGATCTTCCATTTTCTCCCTTTGGTCCAGGTTCTCCCCTAGGTCCAGGAGTGCTCACACCCTGACCTGGCTCTCCTTTGGAACCTGTTGGACGTATATTGTATGTTCTCAATGAGTAAATGGCAAGAGCATCAGTTTCAGCTCTTCAATCAAACTTAAATTTAACTTTACTTCTTTTTGACTATTCTGCTTTATGAGTGGCTATATTTGATTGTGTGATTCTCTGTGTATAAATAGTATGCATACCAGGTACTCCTGGAACCCCAGGAAGGCCACTTCTGCCCGGACTGCCCTTCTCTCCATTGTCTCCTGGTCTACCAAAGCCTGGTGGTCCAGGTGGACCTCTCTCTCCAGGAATTCCAGCACGACCAGGATCCCCATTCGGTCCACGCTCACCCTTGATGCCCTCTTTGGCCTGAAATTAAGATTAGAGTATGGGACCTATAACATTTTCTTTGGTAACCATAAATGAAGTACATTGAATAGCTTTTTAGCTACTTGGGAGTACAATACAACAAGCTGCACAACATTATCCTACCTTCTTAAAGTTGATCTGAAATTATGAAAATAAGTCAAAACTTTCATTCTTCTTTAAGCTCTGTTTTTGTTTCCCTCCAACTTTTATAACAATACCTGACTCTTTACCCGCTAAATTCTTCTCTAGATTACATTCTTCCATTATGATATGATTATCATTTTTTCACCATCTCATCGATGGCAACCATGGTCAGTTAAATATTATACAACTTGTGATATCCTGATATCCTTCTTGCCACATTAAAACAACAACACACACTTACAGGTTCTCCTTTGAAGCCGGGTAAACCTGGAATGCCGTCTCTCCCTGCCTGTCCCTCCAATCCTGGCCCCCCAGGTGAGCCAGGAAAACCAGGCAGACCCTTGTCCCCCTTCAGGCCAGGTGCTATATAAATGTCCCCTGGCTCACCAACAGCCCCAGGAACTCCCATCAGCCCAGGAGTGCCATGAGAACCCTGCACACAATTGAAAACAATGCATTAATGAAGAAAATATCTATTACATTTAAAATGGTCTTCAATGAAAAGAAGATGGATTCATTTAGTTTTGTCCAAAGTATCTCAGACTTTATTTTACTCACAGATCTCCCAGGAGTTCCAGGAGAGCCTGATTGACCCTTGTCTCCCTTGCTGCCGACTGGTCCAGGAGGTCCTGCAGGGTGAAAATGGACACGTTATTCATCACTCATCAAAGGGGGAGTGCAGGTACACAGGAAAAGAAGTGAATAAAGACTGCCACTGTGTTCACCTACCTCGATCTCCTTTAGGACCGATGGGACCAGCTAATCCAGGTGGGCCGAAACCCTCACATTGAACGCAGGTATCTCCTCTGTCACCTGAAAGAGGAGCGTGCATTAGAACGTTATTAATAATAATAATAATATGATTAAATTAACTAATTCTGTTGTTATTTTGAGGGTTTCTCACCTTTTTGTCCCAATTCTCCCTGTAAACCTTGAGGTCCAGGTGGGCCAGGAGCTCCTTTCTGGTTGTTGCATTCATTAGGGTCAACTGTGTAGTCATATTGTAACACAAACACAGAAATGCACATGATGTTATTACAATATCTGTAGATATGTTTTAAATATGAGTTCTCTTTGTCAGGTAGAGTATTTATAAATGTACTATTTGTATTAATTTCCTTAGTATTTCAGAATAAGGCATACTCGGTGGTCCAGGTGGTCCGGGGAGTCCAGGGTCCCCTGGTTGACCTGGAGGTCCGACAAGAGAATCTCCCTCGATGCCCCTGTCTCCTTTCTCTCCGATGCTTCCTTTCTGACCCGTCTCTCCTCGAGGCCCTTCAATGAACTGACCTGAAGAATAAAACAAGTGAGTCAGTTTGTTTGTTACTCTTGGGTCTGTAAGACACCTGCTGCCGGTGTTGTGGTGAAAACTGTGTTGTGTTACCTGGTGGGCCTGCCTCTCCCTGAGGTCCAGGGTAACCTGTAGATTACAAAAAAAGAGAGAGAGAGAAAAAAAGTTGTTGTAATGGGAATTGGTTTTAGGTAGCTTTCGGTAAGTCATGGTCTTACTTTACCTTTTACTCCTTGTTGCCCAGGAAGACCACGAGGACCAGGAGGACCCCTCCCCTAAAATGAACCATCACAATGTTAAGGATGAATTTCCCTTTTTACTGATTATGTGGGTGTTTTGATACATTGATCTACATACACTCATTTTAATGTTCTCATAAACTCTTTGACTGTCAGCTCTGCTATTACTTTTACTACAGTGCTGGTGCAAAATAAGATCAAGTTAATTTGAAGAAACAGAGTATTTTGGTCTCTCTACGTCACCCTGACATAGTCTATTAACTGATGCTAATTCAAAGAGACTCCAGAAAATTGGAATTTTATTTCCATAAAGCTGGCCCTCTGGCTGCCCCCTAAAAATGACGTTCAAAAAAAGTGCCATCTGGCTGCCCCTCAGATGTAAAAAAAAACGTTTTTAAAAAGTGCCCTATTGATGCCCCTCAGATGTAAAAAAAAAAGTTAAAAAAGTGCCCTCTGGATGCCCCTCAGGTATAAAAATAATTTTTAAAAAGTGCTTTCAATACATTCCAATTCAACACCTAACTAGGGGTTTGAGGGAAGCTGCCCTTTTTTGTTTTCGCCTATGCGCCGCAAACAGCCTGAGTACACCAGTGCTTGTCAGATTAGTTGAACACAGAGGCACACCCTTTTTAAATCCCTGTAGTAATTTAAGATAAATTCATAAAGGTGAACACAACCAATAGTTTGAACTCTTTCTCTGGAACCCTTATGTGAAAAAAAGCTTCCCAAATTATGGCCATAAACATACTGAATATGCAACTCAGCAGCATCTTTTTCGAAACCCTCCCTCACTTCCTAGTAAGCGCCAACATCTTTAATACTGTTCAATTGTAAGCACTCTGTTTAATAATGTAACCAAGATCTGTAGTGACACTTAACTCCCTTGAATGGATATGATTTGTCAGGTTATTAAAATACAGAATCGTGTTTATTGAAAGCTTGATCTATTACCTATCTATTAAAATGTGAACCCAAAGATATTCAGTCTAAAAACCTACAGTACCCATTGGATGTAGTTCGGGTTTGACCATTGTTTTTTCAATGGTAATTTCAGTACGTACACCTCTACAGGTTGATAAATCCCCCATACCTTCCAGAGACAATACAAAGAACTGACCTTTTCTGTTCTGATTTAATTTGCATTACTAAATGTAATTAATTTAGATTTTTTTTAAAATACATTCCATCATAGAAACCCACTGGACTACTCCTACAGTGAGTAAATTAGAGAGATAGAAAGAGGGTCATGTAAGACAATCAAATCTGGAGATGGAGAGAGATCACTTACATCACCTGGTGGTCCTCTTTCTCCTTTTGCACCCTGAAACAGAGGCAGAGAATTTAGTATGGCTCAAGACAATAATGTTATTCAGGATACAATATGTGCAGAGGAAATCAAATGTGCATTATTTACCTCTAAGCCAGGGTAGCCAGTTGGACCAGTAAAGCCCTTTTCTCCCTTTTTATAAAAGGACGCACATATTATAGCAACAAATAGTTCACAATAAAAAAGCAGCAGTGATTGAGTATTGGGTGATTAATACAACAAGATATTGATACCTTTTGTCCATCATCTCCATCTTTGCCAGCTTTACCCTAAAATACCAAAGAGAGGTTTTAGTTAATCTGTTTGTGACGTTTAAGGAATTCATGAGTTTTGCATAGAAGTCTACCAAGACATCCAGATCTGAACTTCTTTATTATCATCATTGTACAATCCCATAGAGACTTACGGGAGGTCCAGGTGGGCCAAATTCACCTTTGACACCGAAATGATACGGAATGCAATGGCCCTGCAAAATAAAATCAGGCATTTAGAGTAACGTCTGTAACAAGACAAAAGCATAAAGATAACAAACAACTTTTTTTTACAAGAATGAAAGTAAAAACCTCAACATTTTCAAATGTGAAACTCACTTTCTCTCCTCTGTCTCCTTTGGTTCCTTTGTCACCCTATAGTAAAAAAAAAATAAAATAAAGAAATATCATGGATACTTTTCGTACTCATCAAAACAGGTTTTATAATGTTGTATTCTTATACATAAGAACAGTATCATCAATGAGTAAAGGAATGAGTTAGTACTGGTTGTCCAGGGATGTGCACTGTGGTGGCTCCTCCCACTTCCTGTGGGGGTCCAGGTGCGCCGGGGGGACCACGAAATCCTCTGTCACCCTGCGGGGAGATGTCAAAAATCACATTAGTTTATAATTAAATGTGAAATTATAGAATTAAACCAAGTAGATGGGAGGATTTAGATTATTCCAGATACACTGAGAAAAGGCAAGTCTTTGTAAAGACTTTTTTTTTTGGCTTTTATGATTTACATTTACCTTTATGTTTGCATGTGATAAATACAACTTGATTGGTTGATTGATTGTCTAAATATTTTAATAATAACATTTTGTAATGTTGCTACTTGGTATGTGGAGCATGGGCTCCCTCTGTAACACTTTACATTACAACCACGTTATAAACAATAAAGTTATCTTCATTTCAGTCATAAGGTTATCAAGAATGTTGGGAGGGTAGCTTAACCCTCCTGTTATGTTCGTTTCTCTGGAACAGCAATAATGTTCCTGGGTCAATTTGACCCGGGGGATATTCAATTATCCAAAAGTGTCAGAACCCCAAAAAATCCCAATACACATTTTTTTTTATCTAATTTTTAACTCCATTACTAACCATTTAAATCAAGATTTGGTCCATTGGTGTTCTTTAATTCACACAGATCATGGTTCAATGAGGATAACTCACTCGATTTTCAATTAAAATTCATGTTAAAACTGTTTTAATGTACATTGGAAAGCCTTAAATATAAATACAATAGTTTTACATGACAGATTTTATTCTATTTTATTTTACATTTTTATTTTTTTTATTTTTTATGAAGTGATGTTGATAAATTAACACGACACCTCTTCTGTCACATGCTGCCCAGATTTTTATGCTGCATTTAGCTGGTTTGGAAGGCATATATTGCCTAGAATTAAAAAGGGTCAATTTGACCTGCAACATAACAGGAGGGTTAAAGTAAAGAAGGTTGTGTCAACAGGGTAATAATAGGTAATCCTTTGCTAACCTCATAACATTCAAATTACATATAAAACTGCTAAAATAAGGAATCTGACTGAGATCTAATCCACACATAACTGAATACAAATAACTGAAGCTTGATTTTTTTCTTAAATAATACCACACAAGAAAGACATTTTATTCATAATGTTTTATTTTTTAACTTTAAAATTCTCCCACTGTAGTCATTTTCTGTTGTTTTATTGTTTTTTGTTTTTTAAATGAAAATATATAAATAACAATAATTCTCACCTTTTCTCCTTTCTCACTCACAAAGGCCAGTCGGTCACCCTGCAGGTGATAACATAAGCAAAAAGACAATAACATGTTAGCAGGGTGATAGAGTTATAGGGTATTTGACATTTGTAAAATTATAGTTGCAGAAAACATCTTATAAAGTCCCACCTTCTCTCCAGGGGGCCCAGGGAGGCCAGAATCACCCTGCAAAACAGGCATTTATAGAGTCAAACAAAGTGATGACAGCAGTACTAATTTATGCTCTTTACAGCATACATAGCTGTTTTATTCACTGATTATCATCTGTATATCTAATATTTCTGTGCCCATAAAGTTCATCAGTTACGATAGGTTTCAATCACTGAATAAATAACTCACCTTGAGTCCTGGAAAGCCAGGAGGTCCTGGTGGTCCAGAGGGTCCAGTGAGTCCATTTGATCCCTAAGAGGTAAATAGGTAAATATGTGAGGGAAGAGTCAGGTTTAATAAAAACTCTGATTACAGATTCTCAGATTGTCTCTTTACACACTCAAAAACGCTTATAGCACATACACAAACACAAGAAAACAAAACGTACAGGTAATCCAGGTATGCCAGGGAAGCCTCTGTCTCCTTTGAGGGGAACAATTCCGATCACACCACCAGGGTCGCCCTGTGGGTGACAAAATGCAGCAATGGTTTGGTAAAATTCATGTTGCATCATACTGCCTAATGAGGTATAATCATGCATATAACATAATGAGTGTAGCCTCCTGGGCTGTAAATAGAAGCCAATGCAGAGGTGCATTAAATCTGTGGTCTTCCTGATGGCCAGCAGAGGGGAACATCACTTCCCCCCTACTTCTTATTTTACATATTACCATAGGAAACATCTCTTCATCTCTGCATCCCCCTCTTTCCAACCCCAACACGGTCGAGGCAGATGGCTGTCAAACATGAGTCTGGTTCTGCTCGAGGTTTCTGCCTGTTAAAAGGAAGTTTGTCCTTGCCACTATAACTTGCTAAATGCTGCAAAGTGCTCTACTCATGGTGGATTAAGATGAGATCAGACAGAGTCCTGCCTGTAAGATGGGACTGGATCTTATCCTGTCTTGATGTTGGGTCTTTGTTAATAATTTAACATAGAGTATGGTGTAGACCATACTCTGTTTGCAAAAGGTCTTGTGATAGCATTTGTTGTGATATGGTGCTATATAAATAAAGATTGATTGATTGATTTTTAAATGACTTTATGGTCTCAATTGCTAGATTCAAGTCTTCTTCAATACAGCATGATGTCTGTTTTGTAAATTATGATGGACTTTAGTAAAACAGACAAGAATAAAGGGTTTGCTTTAGCATGTGGCAAGCAGACACACTACTGAAACGACAAACTAAAAATGCCTTAGTCAGCGTTCAGTCATACTAAAAGACACTTATGGCAACCCTGTTTCCTTTCAGGTATATATACATTATTTAAATCTTGTTTAAATACATTTAAATGCTACATTTTTGTCAACCCTTTGCTCTTCTTCAGTTCAATCATATCTCCCAAATATGGTGTTTTCTGGCCCCAAGACACCAAACTTTACCAATGTATTATACCATGATAGCTCATCTAAATCTTATAACAGTCAATGCGTATATGGTTATCGTTTGAGACCATGTAAACATGGTGTATGTTGGATAAGGTTTCATGAATTTCAGCTGACCTTCATTCCAGGGACTCCGGGAATGCCCTAAAAGGGAGAGGAAAATGTTAACATAACCACAGATGTAACATATTTTTTCATATCCAAAGTATCATTATGTTTTAACTTCAACAGCCGTATACTACAACTTGGTCTAAATAACCATACTGAATGCACAAATTCAAACAAGGTTCAGGTTTTGTTTCAGTTTTGATGATTTAAATTGTGTTTTAACAGGACAGTGGCATCATGGGTGTCATTGTTGCTTACAGGAGGTCCTTGAACGCCTGGAAAACCAGGAATGCCATCTCTTCCTTTATCTCCCTGAAACAAACAGAAACACACAGAGTCTTAAAGCATGAACACTGTGAATAAAATGTGTCAAAAGATATCAGAAACAGAGCCAAATCCTTACAGAACAAATCTGTCCTGCTGAAAAGAAACAAACACTTTAAGGAGAGGCTTACCTTAGTTCCATTGCATCCTGGGATACCTGGAATACCTGGTGGGCCATCGTTTCCATTGATACCCTAAAAGTGGGTTCACACAAGTAGACAATTCAAGACAAGCTACACACACCGCCAAAATGTAAAATGTAGCCCAAAGTGTAACCTGGTCATCTAAAACAGTGTTCATTTGAAGGTTTTTGTTTTGATCAATTGGTGTGGATTTATTCTATCACACATGAAGAAAGCTCCTCAGACTTACTGGAAGTCCTGGATTTCCTGGGAAACCTGGCAGACCGGGAGGACCCTGCACAATCACAAATACATCAGCATAACTGTCTCACAACAAAACAAAAGCAATACTTTGTGGAATAGAAGTCTGTTATATATCATATCACACTATCAACATCATACTTAACCATAATATACTGTTTGTAGGCAGTTTTTTTACTTACCCGCACTCCTTTCATCCCAGCAGCCCCGGGTTCACCAAAATCTCCCTACAAGAAACAGATGATAAGGGGGGAAGAAATACATTTATAATGCCACAGGTTTGGACTATGATACCAAAGTATTGTCAACCAAAAGTCATGAAGGTTTTTTTATTTTAACTTGAGAGCTGACTTACCTTGAAGCCCATTGAGCCTGGTGGCCCCTCAGGTCCTTGCATCCCAGGGAATCCCATATTACCTTGGAGACCAGGAAACCCACGCTCACCCTGTGAACCATAAAACATCAAGGATGATGATGTAGTATGTTACAGTATCAAAACTAAAGAGTTGATATTTGACCCCAGGGCAGTCAGATCACATGACCCCGTTTTAATTAGCGATGGTCTAATTGAGCAGGTAGATTCTTATAAGTATTTGGGTATTCAGATGGATAACTTATAAAGTGGAATGTTCATGTTGATTTCTTGTGTGCCAAATTGGCCCAAAGACTGCATTTTCTTGGTAGACTCAGATTGTTTGGTGTAAGTACGAGTGTGATGTTGACCTTCTATAATGCTGTCATGCGAAGTCTGATCAGATATGGGATGGCATCCTGGTTTGGCCCTCTATCTGTTCAATGTAAATCTAAAATTAAAAAACTAAGTTATATTTTTTGGCCTTTTTACTTTTATTTTACAGGACAGCTAAAGAGAGACAGGAAATGTGGGGAGTAGAGAGCTGGGGAAGACATGCAGGAAATGGTCGACTGGGTGGGAATCGAACTGGCGACCCCTGCGACGAGGACTGTAACCTCTGTACGTAGGGTGCTTAGACCGCTAGGCCACTAGCGCCCTGAAAAACTTTTTAAAATGTGCCATGAAAGTGATAAGAAAAATTACAATCAGGCACAAAAAATCTTACTCTACACTAATGTTAATATGATATTGCTTTTTACTGCCACATTGTTATTTATTGTATTTATTGTATTATTGGTATTGATAGTTTCTTATTTTGATAGTGGGCATGCTATTGTATGTTGGTGTGTTGAATGAATGTATTGTTTGTGAGCAGCCCTGCACTTATGTCCACCACAAATTTTTGGGATAATAAAGTTTATCTTATCTTATCTTATCTTATCTTATCTTATCTTATCTTATCTTATATGATTTAATGGCTCTATGTGGCATGAAGTTGGCATCCACAGAAAAAGTGAAACAACAGAAGAATTTCTAAAACTATGGTACCATGTATGTATCTGTTTTAGTAGTAGGAGTACTGTATTTATTAATATGTAATTAAGCATGGATACTTATATCTTAAAGTTAAGACACTTCTGGGGGTCATCAAATGCATTCGATGAGGTGTATTTCATTAATTTTTATCCACTGGGATAAAAAGAGTTTATGATGTCATCGCAATATAATTTGTTGCATTATTTGATTTTCTTGTAAATGAACCATAGACTGTAAAAAATATGGACGTAGTATCCGTGACGTCACCCATCTGTTCCTGAGAGCTGTTTTGAAGCAAATCGACGGTGGCAGCCATATTGGTAATGCGGAACTGAACTAGGCAGAGTGTGACGTAGTGTGAGTCTCTTAGCCAATGGCTGTGTGTTCCCGACCGGGAGTCACGTCAGTCATGTCCTTATTTGGGCAAAACTCATAATCTTAATATCTTCTGAACCGTCATGTTAGAAAAAAATTCAGCCCCCGTACAGTGTGAGCCATTGGAGAGATTAGCGTTGTAGGGCCAAGCCGTTTTTTGAACCAGGCTGTAAACATGTTTATTAATGCTGCAAAGATCGTCTTTTTCCCATTCATATCTATGTGGTTTCCGGTGTTTCTGCAGCCAGCCTCAAGCGGATTTTCGATGTATTGCAGTTTATAACACTTCCGCATTGGCTTCATCATTTGAGACCGGAGTTTGCCGCTTGAAATGAACACAAAATAATGTTGCAATCTTATCCCCCCCCCCCCTTTAAGTTAACACACAACCCATATGTATCAATCCAGTGAGAAAACTGCTAAGTAAATTTAATATAAATAATTTCAATCAATTATAAGACTTAAGTAGTTATTGTTTTTAGTTCGGTTTTTCCAATACTAAAATATGACTAAACAAATATCAGTTAAAGCTAATCCAAAAACTTGACCCCTGCAGTTACCTTAAAGTGACCCAGAATGCTTCATACACTTTATGTTATTTGCACTTTCAGCCACTAGATGGCAGCATTGTGTTGTGAATCAGAGTCCTGCTCCAGTTATCTCCTTAGCTAAGCTGCCAAAGCCTGAGAGAGTGATGTGCCAAGCTTAGCAGCAGACTAAATGGAACCATATTAAACACCATTTGAATGATTCCCAGTCCCTGACCACAAAACACCTGACTCCCATCAGTCAAGAGAAACACACTGCATCTTGAACCATGGGAATCTTCAGCCGGTTACCACAGCAACTCCTGTTGTGCGATGTCAGGAAGTGATATCACTGGAAATAAAGCTTACAGGAGATTTTTTCAGAAGGCTGTTTGGGGTTTTTCTGCAACTTTCCAGGCACAAAGAGGCTTTGAATCCACAGCGGATTTGGCCGAGCTCCACTGAACACAGTCAGTACATCTGTTGTTGTCGGGTAGGCTCAACGTTTGGCTACTGTTGCTGTAAGAATGAGCCATAAAAGGCCAGACTGTTGCACTTAGAGGAGAGATAACACTCTGCATTGGTCTGATAGAACCAAGCCAATAATACTCATGTACACTCACACAGCAGGAGTGGAAGTGAGAAGTAAATCCACATTAAGGTGCTGATTTAAACCTTTCTCTAGTTGTGCAAATAAAAAATAAAGTTGTAGTCTTCCTTTTAAGAAATATTCCACATTTCATCGCCAAAAAGCAAAGATAAGGAGGAACTGAAAGATGTAACACTTTTTGTGTTTGTCCTTTCCTGCAAATCCCTTCACATCTCCAAACTTTATCCTGTGGATGATAATCTACCGTTTTACCAGTGAGAGCCCTTTCTAAATAAAATGCAGTAGTATAAGTAATATAAGGCCACTTAAGTTATACTTGTGTGTAAGAAAGATTTGATGTTGTTTTTGTCTTTTAAAGCAAGATTGTAATAAAAGTATCACACAAGATCAACAAAGATGTATTTTATATGTTACTCCCATATTATTTTGTTTGTTTGTTTGTTACAGTTAACCCTCCTGTTATGTTGTGGGTTAAATTGACCCTTTTTAAAGTCTATTTTAGGCAATATATGCCTTCCAAACCAGCTAAATGCAGCATAAAAATCTGGGTAGCATGTGACAGAAGAGGTGTCGTGTTAATTTACCAACATCACTACAAAAAAAAAAAAATTCAAAATGTAAAATATAATAAACAAAAATCTATGTCATATAAAACTATTGTATTTATATTTAGGGCTTTCCAATGTACATTAAAAAAAGTTTTAACATTAATTTTAATGAAAAACGAGTGATTTATCCTCATTGAACCATGATCTGTTAGAATTAAAGAACACCAATGGACCAAATCTTGATTTAAATGGTTAGTAATGGAGCTAAAAATTTGATTAAAGATAAAGTGTATTGGGGTTTTAAGGGGTTTGAACACTTTTGGATAATTGAATATGCCCCGGGTCAAATTGACCCAAGAACCTGTTGTTTCAGAGAAACAAACATAACAGGAGGGTTAAACACATATAAGGTTATTTTGAAAAGCTTTGTGTTTCAGGTCAGTGATTAACACCCATGCTAAAGTGCTGACAGGTCAATGGCTGATATCCAGTTCATGTCTAGTGTCTCCTTCACTTGTACATCTGTATCCCTAAGCCCCCTGTCTGATGGGAAGAAGGCCTTCAGCCCAGCTGTGTGTGCGGACATGCTCTAATTCAAACTGATCTCTGTGTTCCCATCCTGGTCTCTGCTCCGTGACTGAGCCTCATCCTCTGCTCCTCCATCCAAACCCCACTCGAGTCTGTCCCACTGGGCTGACCCCATTATACAGAATATAGAGCACAGTGTTACATCTGCTGTGGCCTGCTGTGAACTTAGAAAAAACAGCACTTTGCTATAGAGGCACGTATTAATATGAAGGCCTGATGTAAATAAGTAAAGAAATGCACAGGAGTTGTTTAACAAAAATAAAAAGGGTGCGGATGAAAATCTCACCTTTCCTCCTTTCACACCACTGCAGTCACATTTTCCACATGATGCCCCACAGCCCTGCGGGAGAAGAGATACATACCATTTAATAACCCATCATGTATAAATTAAACATTTAAAAAGAGCACAGCATTGTGTTGGACAAGTAAATGACACTTAACAAAGGTCTGCTAGCACAACACCACAACAGACACCTGCTGAAGGTCATGTCATGTCTTCCATCATGTGTTCAGTGTTTCAACCTCTTCATTCTTTTATAGCATGTTAGGGCCCTGCCTCTGCCAGATGGCTCACAGATATCCCACTGACACCCTAAATCATCATAGTGAGTTTCAGACAGACTTCTGCAGTCATGCACCCTTGCTGATCTATCTTACAGATGAGCGTTTATAGGTTAAAAACAGTAAATGAATCCAAGAGTCAACATATGAATCAAGAGTTCACCGGCTCTCTGCACTCAGTGGCAGCTTGAACATGCATTAACAACTGTTGTGGCTACTTGGCAGCAGCATAACACACTCTCTAGACCAAGCAGCAACCTCAAGTATACATACTGTGTGGGAAGTGAATGTTCCTATAACTTCCTTATTTGGATATAAAGATATTAATGCTGCAAATTGTGTGTAATTAGCCCAAATAAGGGGCGTGGACAACTTGATAGACAGGTGGGCATAATGTAGCAATAAGCCAGGAGGGTAGAAGGCCCGCCTCAGCTCTGCATCTTTGCCTTTTGCTGGGTTGACCTAGTTAGGTTGAGAGAGCATTCCCAATGTTGTGACCATAGACATACATAGGTAGATGCCTCATAGACTGCAGCTGCATATTGGAGCTGATGTATCAGCGCAGCCGCCATCTTGGATGGGTGCCCAATACGCCCCCCAGTGCATTTATTTCTACTGAAGAAGGTGTATGCCCAACTACAATAATTAGAATTTTAACCCGATTTTCACACTGTTTGGTTTGTTACAAACGACAGAAATGTAGTTATGATACAGGGTGCTGTCCCACATTAAAACATTTAAAAATATAAAACATTTAAAAACGTGTGAAAGGTAATCCCACATGATCTGCTCTCAATACTGCGGTGGTTATTGAAACCGTAGGCTGCACAAAATACCGGCATAGTTGTTCGTTCTGGGTGGACTCCGTTAGGCTCTGGTGCTATCCTAGAGTGAGAGCACCCATCCAATATGGCGGCGACGCTGGATTACGCTACAGCACCTAATGAGGCGTCTACGTATATATGTCTATGGTCTCCTAACACCTCTTAGTTTATGCTTTTAACATGTCATCAGTTTTAAATACAAAACTGTTCGCCAAATATACTTATTTACACATCCAACAGAAAACACTTGAATGTATCTTAAGCTGTTTTTCTGGCCACCTGATAAAGTGAAGCTCAGCGGTCAGATTCTTTTCGCTTCCTGTTTGGACTCATTTGGTGCCTGTTGTAAATTAGCTTGTTCTGCTACATGCTAAAGTTACCCTACTATTTTCTGACTTTAGATGCCCACTGTCCAACATGTAGTGTACACTTCTTTTTTTGATAATTTAGAGTCGAACAAAACACTTGCGCATCCAGCTGTAAAACTTTAACAATCAAAAACAATAAGCTAAAAGGTGCTAATTAGCATGCTACTGGTAAATATGGAATTAACAGAACATTCTGTGATTTTTTTCTTTACAGGCAATACAGTTCACTCACACTTGCTCATTTGACCCACTTATTAACATACTAACATATAGCTATAAAATATATGGGGACCTAACCTTATGTCTATCTAAGTGAGGTATTGGAAGTAAAGCACCTGCAGTTGCTGCTATAACTTTTGGTGTGGGGCACCTTATCTTGTTTAGAAGCTAGAACTAAAAATAAGGGAGAGACACATAAATATAGCATCTTGGAATATGTACAAAGGGATGCTGACAGATATTATAGTTTTGACTGACCTAGACACAGCAAACACAGGCTTTATACCTTTAAGCCACATGAAGAGTCACTCATTGGCTGCAGAAAGACATGCATGCAGCTGTTCTCAGCCCATTTAGCCCCCCCACCCTACCCCATTTCCTCTCCTCTCCTCTGGGGTCTCTAGAGGCTGGAGCCTGGGAACTGGCCTCCACTGCCTTGGCTCTGCCTTCCATCGCTCCTCTATACTCTTCCCCTCTACTCCACCATCCAGCTGTTTCCAGACTCACGTGTGAGGCGTCCAGCCAAAAGTCTGTCAGGGCTTTTTGGACAGGCCTGTTCAGAGAGTGAACAGCTACACTACCCACAAATATTTATATCTCCGTCTGTTTCTTGTTCTCACACTCACACACAACAAATAAATGGCTCCATGACCATTCATCACAATCTGTTCCCACTGACATGGACAAGTCATTCTTAATTCTACATTTTCTATAGCCTATATCCTGTCTTTCTTCCTACACGCCACCTTCAACATACCTGATAACTGACCTAATGTGTGCCTCTAATTCCATGGGAAACAACGGGAAATAGACTTCCCTCTCAGGAGGTGCTCTGAGTGCCCCCACCCTGCATTACAGCGCTAATTCTCATCCATTTGCTGTATATGACACGTGTGGTCTGCTAGAATACGTCATTTCCCACCCCTATTTCTTAAACACCTTTACGTCACTCCAATCTCACCTCTCTGCTTCTGGTTCTCTAAGTATATTTCTTTCACAGGATTATTTCCTGTTATGGCACAGGTTAACTTCGGGAACACCTGCCTCGGATCAGATTAGCGTC
This sequence comes from Notolabrus celidotus, assembly GCF_009762535.1. Lineage (NCBI taxonomy): Eukaryota > Metazoa > Chordata > Actinopteri > Labriformes > Labridae > Notolabrus > Notolabrus celidotus. The sequence continues at coordinate 23,729,525 of NC_048281.1, forward strand.
ACAGGACAAACAGAGGAAAAGGGATATTGACTTTCAGAATAAAGTACATGTGGGTTGTATTATGGCAAACCTGCTGGCTCACAGCAATAAGGTCTCCTGGTGCCAGATTAACAGGATTTTTTTCTATGACAATTTGCAAAGGGAGTTAAGACACGCTAATATAATGAGGGAGCATACTCTGTCAGCACTGCACAAGTAAATCCCAGCTGCTTGAGTTGAAAAGTTGCTGAAGTATCCCCTCATTCACCTGTTGCTCTCTGTCAGATTTTGTATTTGTCTGCAGTTTTTCTTCATCCCCTTTGAGGTGTAATTCAACCAAGCACAGATTCCTGCATAATGGGGGCACAACCAGTGAACCCAAACCTCAAACCATCATAACGATGAAGACGCTCTGTGTGCTCGCCTGTGATGAAAGGCCACCACCACCCTGTGATGTCTGCTGCTGCTCCTCCAAACACGGCACAGCAATCTGCAGGTACATCAAAGCACTTTGATTTCTCCTGTTTGTTTTCGTTCTGCGTCCGTCATGCACTGGCATGAACCCAAACACCAGATGCGAGATAAAACACAAAGACCAAACTGACATCTGCACAAAAAAGAATCTCCCTAATGAGCCTTGCAGCCAAAGAGCAGATATCTGTCTGAAATGGTATCTGGGCAGAAAAAGGGAATCTAAAGGGGACTTTATCAAATAACTGATGAGGGCTCTGATTATCTAGTTCAACCACAATCCAGGGGATAATTCAACATGAATGCCAAAGGCTAACATCACTGAGACGGATGGTGGACAAAGGAAACAGGCAGCTGTGTATACCTTCACCTTTAATCTCCCCTTATTTGTTGTCTTTTTTTCTTTTAAATCTATTACATGTCTGTCGGTCTTTGAAGACATGACTTTACCTGACTTTACGGTTTGGAGGAACATTAACACACCTATGTGAGCACTGTACTGAATAATGTTCTTTTTATAAGTACTTATAGCTCCTGTGAGGAACTTTGGTCTGTGTTGAAATTGGCGCCCCGTGTGGACAAAGCAGCCTTTGCTGATTCTGTCATATAAATGTGTCTTGAGTGTTTCTTGACAAAAAAATCTCATCCTGCTCTCTTTTCATAGTCAAATGTTTTAGGTTTTGTATCATATCAATCAAACCGTATAATACCGTATCCTATCACATACATATTGTATTCTATCGTAACATATTGCACATATCATATTGTATCATAACGTAAGTACTATACTGGATCATAACGTGTTGTATCAAAGCGTATCGTATCATATTGTATCGTGTAATATCATCGTATTGTATAAAATTGTATCGTAACATTGTATCGTAACATTGTATCGTAACATTGTATCGTAACATTGTATCGTAACATTGTATTGAACATTGTATTGAACATTGTATCGTAACATTGTATTGAACATTGTATCGTAACATCGTATCGTAACATTGTATCATAACACCGTATCGTAACATTGTATTGAACATTGTATCGTAACATCGTATCGTAACATTGTATCATAACACCGTATCGTAACATTGTATTGAACATTTTATTGTAACATTGTATCGTAACATTTTATCGCAACATTGTATCGTAACATCGTATCGTAACATTGTATCGTAACATTGTATCGTAACATTGTATCGTAACATTGTATTGAACATTGTATTGAACATTGTATCGTAACATTGTATTGAACATTGTATCGTAACATTGTATCATAGAACCGTATCGTAACATCGTATTGAACATTGTATCGCAACATCGTATCGTAACATTGTATCGTAACATCGTATTGAACATCGTATTGCAACATTGTATCCTAACATTGTATCCTAACATTGTATCGCAACATCGTATTGAACATTATATCAGAACATCGTATTGCAACATCATATTACGACATTGTATCGCAACATCATATCACAACCTCGTATCACAACATCGTATCACAACGTCGTATCGTAGCATCGTATTTCATCATCGTATCGCAACATCGCACATCGTATCGTAACATCTTATCGTAACAAAACACATCGTATCCTAACATCGTATCATATCGCATTCAATCGTATCGTACCATATTGCATCATGACTTACCAATTGATTCCCGCCCATAAAATTGTATGTAGTCCCCTTATCATTTTTTATGCAGCACAAGTACATTTTATTTCCTTAAATGGAGGTTATTGATGACTGACCTATATTGTTATTTCTGAACAAAAGTTGGATAACCTTCAATGATATGTACAGTTACTTGTTACATTTCAGACAATTATTTAACAAAAAGACTGACATTTTAAAATCAGTCATTGTTACAGACTTTTCAAGTTAATAGAATACTAGCTACTTACTTTCAACAACACAAAACTACTTGTCTGTGGCTTGTCAGTACACTAATTTCACTATCAAGGAGTAATGAAATGCTTGATCTTTAATTGTAATGTAGAATCTTTTACACAGTGGCACACACTGACAGGGTAGTACCCTGGTGTTCACATTTGAAAAAACAAGGGGATAATGATGATGTCACTCTGTCCAAACATCCTGATTCTCCACAGAGCAAACAGACAGAGCAGAGGTCTGAGAGTCTGCAGCGATGAGTGTTGATACACAGAAGCTGGTGAGTCACTGCTCTCTGGAGAGACTGTATCAGATCCAGTAAACCTCTGCAGCCTCACGTGTCTCTAGAAAAGTGTTTATGTGAATCCTAAACCAGGATGGCAGGTTTGAATGTCTGCAAACTGTGAAAAAATCAATATGACGTACAGTGGCAGAGTGTTTATGTTAACTGGGCGCTGTGCAAAACAGTGACTTATCATAATCATGTGTGTATGACAGTGTGTTTGTGATTGTTTACTGCTGCTGGAGCTGGCAGGGAAGTACAGACCAGAACGTTTGCTTTGACAGAATCTTAAAAGATGCAAACAAGGGAGGAGGCCGAGATTTGTGTACACAGAGGCACATTCACAGGATTTTATATCTCATGTCCATGTATCTCAGATCTCAGAGTTAGTTAGTATGTGTCAGAGGTTACATCAGTCCAGACTTCATCCCAGAAGGCCCTGATCTTTCAACAACACTTGCTTGAGATGTCTGACATCATAAGAAACATAAGTCCAGCTTTGAGACCAATCAGAAGAGAGGAAGTGATGACTAATGTTTTCTCTGGAGTTTGTTAGAGATCATCGTGACTTAAATACAAACAATTTTAATGTAAACCAAAGGCTGAGGGTATAGAGATGTTTCATAACTGAATCCTAGAAAGAGAAAAGTAATAAGAGATATCTCCTGGCTGGGGAAAACACAGCCTGGTACTAATTAGCGTGCATGGATTTGGCTTTATCAGTCTCCATTGAAGATTCCCAGATTGACTGACTGAGATCACCTTGCTGACATTGAATACGTGAAACACAGTGTACTAACTGGCCAAATTAAACTCATTACATGGTCCATTTTCTTTTTTTCTGGAGCATTTAATCATATCACATACTCCCCTGGAGGAAAATTTGCTCTGTTACTTTAGATAGGGTTCCTGTCTATGCAGCATGCTTGCCAAATAATGCATATGAACTTCTCATGTATTGCAGACAATCTCAAAACATGTTAAGTTCACTTAAAGGTTTCCTTGAATGTTCAAAACTTTTATCTTGAGACGCACAATTATTTTGTTTTCATCAATTTTTACCTGCTACATTCATTTTGTACACAGCTGCTCTGGTGAGTATTTCAACAGTACCATTTAAAACCACACGGAGGCAGACAAGCTCCCATCACTGTTCAAATTGTGCATTCAGAACAGCTGTAGGTTTCTCATGTACATCTATACTTCCATGTTCAGGCAAAGTGAAGATCACTAAAACATCTGGTGAATGTCATCCACAGACTTTTCTGAAAACTACATTACATTCCAGGAACATTCCTGCCATAACCCCCCAACCCACCTCTGCTGAAATGTCTAACAACACCCCAGAGGGGAGAAAGTGTGTGGGAGAAGTTTATCAGTTCACATCCTGTCCCTTCTTTACATATGTATGTTCATAGTCAACACACTAAAACGCAGTATAATCAAGACAAACAGTAAAAATTGTAGCCTGAGCATACTTTGTTAAAAAGTTGTGAAAATGTAAAGCTGATATGCTTCAAGAGAGTCACTCAACAAACTTCTAGCTGCCATCATTGCAGAAAAAAAAAACAAACACGCTTTGGTGGACTGTTTTCTTTTTTCAGAAAACAAAACAACAATGTTCCTGACCCTGTGATGTGAAAATCTGTGTTGCCAGAGAAAATTATTTGACCCCAAAAAAATGCCAGAGTTTATCTCCAGAGAGGGGCCTTCCTTCCACACTGATATGAAGGAGGAAACCAGATAACTCGCTCAGATTCACTTTCTTGACGTTTTTGAGCTCAAGTGAAATGCTTTTCTCACAATGCTGAACAGTGTTGCTTCACTCTGCAATACTTAGCTATTACAAACTTGTTGTTTGAGTATTTAGGTGTATTGCATGTTAACACTTTTTAAATATGTGAAATTTTGGTTTATTAAAATTCAATCAAAATGTATTTTTAATACTGTTCAGTGACCAAAATGTTATTTTAAATCTCTCTAAGGAAAAACAAAAATAACAGATGAGGCCGTTAACCAGTGAATCTGAGTGTTTGTTGTCAAGCAAGCTAAGGATGTGTGTAGCGTGTCATTTGGTGTATTAAACCACAAAACTAAACAGCTGTTATGTTCGTTTCTCTGGAGTAGCAATAATGTTCCTGGGTCAATTTTACCCGGGGCATATTCAATTATCTAAAAGTGTCAGAACCCCAAAAAATCCCAATAAACATTTTTTTAAATCAAATTTTTAACACCATTCCTAACCATTTAAATCAAGATTTAGTCCATTGGTGTTCTTCAATTCACTCAGATCATGGTTTAATTAGGATAACTCACTAATTTTTAATTCAATTAATGTTAAAACTTTTTAAAATGTACATTGGAAAGCCCTAAGCATAAAACAAATAGTTTTACATGACATAGATTTTTTTTTTTTTTTTTACATTTTGATTTTTTTTTTATTTCTTATGAAGTGATTTTGATAAATTAACACGACATCTCTTCTGTCACATGCTGCCCATATTTTTATGCTGCATTTATGCTGGTTTGGAAGGAATATGTTGCCTAAAATAGACCTTAAAAAGGGTCAATTTGACAGGAGGGTTAAAAAAGGCATGGTGCCAAGTGGAGCAACAGGAAGAGGATGAGTGTGTGTGTGAGAGAGAGAGAGTGCCGGTCAATTGCCTGATCTTAAATGTATCTGAGAGACTGACTAGGTCCTTCCAGGTGTGGCAAAACCCCACCCATCAGAAACTCATGTGGAGACAAACACAGAAACAGAAAAGGGGAATGCCCCCCAAAAAGCAAGGAGAAAGATGTCACACTTTACACAAGCATTATCCTGACATTGTTGAACCATTTGCTCACGCAGTCTCTCACAGAGTAGAGAATCTCTTCCCGTCTTGACTCCTGAGAGACCCATTCCCTCTGGAGGGCCTTTTTATAGCATTCCACAACTTTCTCACAGTTTTTGTTGTCCCCGTTCCAACTTTTCTAAAATGTTTTGCTGCCATCAAATTTACAATGAGCATACATGATTCCTAAAACAATATCATTTTTCAGTTTCAGTATTCAATATTCTTTATTTTCTTTGGACTTAGGGGCTGCAATAAAAATCTATGGCTTCAATTTGCAAGAATTCAGGGTTTAAATGCCCCACCAGTGCCACCAGCATGATGCTAGTCACTGAGTCACTCTCTTGGATGTTTGTAAGGGCATATTATTGTTGTTTTGCAGCCTGGTTTTCTCCCATGTGTTGGTAACAATAAAAGCCCCTCAGCCAAATAAATCTTGGAGGTTTGGACAGTCCTTGTCCCTCTGACTCACTTGTTTTGTAGTAAAGTAGGAAAATCTCTAAAACCACCATATGGCTTCTCGACCACGTGTTCTCTAACAATTGCTTATCCATGTGGAGAGAAATACACAACTTACCCACTTTGTTGCATCACTTAGTTTTGTGTTAACATTATGTTGTATGGTTTGGGGTGATTTCAAGTTGGCTGATGCAATTACTCTTAAAGACACGCAATGAAACTTTGGCTCTGTGTCCCGGCAGTAAATATTGTGCAACGTTGTTAAATTGAACGTATCCATGAACTTTCACATAAACATCTGGGTTTCTCTTATGGACTCACTGGAAAAATAATAGCTTTGTTTTGTATTTCAGTGTGTTTAAATGAGTTTCACAAGCTCCTGTGCACCTTTCTAATGTGGCATAGTTACTCCAAGATGTTTAACCTGTATGCGTCACCCCGTTAAGACATGCTCATGGCGTCAAACCACAGATCATGGTTTCCATATGGAGACAATCAGGATAGTTTTACTCCATAAATGTCAGATGGATGTCTTTCGGCGGCAGCGCTAATTACGCAGGACTACATGAGACAGCTATGGAGCACAATGCAATGCAGGGAAGAATACCTTGTTATATTGTTCCATACACACAAGAATACACACACTTCAGCCAGGAGAAGATCTGCTAATACTTCACTGATTCTGAAGTCATAAATAGTGTCTTTTCCCCTGTTGGCTTGTTCCAGCTTTTTTGTGGTTTTGGGTGACTGTTTGTGGTTTCTCTTCATGGTCAGTAACATCACAGGTGCAACTGACCACAACTATGCAGTTCCCACAACCCTGCTCAGCTATACACAAGGAAAGAGTGGAGAAAGTAAAAATAATAAAAGATGAGTGGAGGAGGATAGATACATTTTTTCAGAGTTGAACTGTGCTGCTCAGACATTCCTATCCTTCTCTGGTACTGAGAAGCTGGGATGAGAGAATAGATGTGGAGGAGGGGAATTCTTCTGTCAGACTGCCATACTTGGAAGACAAGGATCCTGGTGCAAGTTGCTCTGTAAACAGCGTGAATGTGGGTCTGTGTGAGGCTGTGCTGCACGTGTACAGACGTGGATGGTATGATGTGAAAGAGCATTTTTCAATGACAAGACTGATATCAAGCTCAGCCAAATAATTTTTTTTATTAACTTTGTGTGAGTTCAATTTTGGGAACATATTTCAAATTATCTTGTTTTCAATAAATATAATATTTTATTAATTTAAGGTATTTCGTGAAGAAATACCCCACTAAATCAAATCCTAAGACTGAAATAGTTACATGGAAGCACATGTACACCCCACCCCACTAAAGTCCACATCGAAACTTAGCTTTGAAAAGATTTTGACATTTTGGAGGGAAAAAAAACATGTTTTTTTTTTTGCTAAGGGTTAAATGACAAAACAGATTTCACTCATTTCTCTGTGGCTGTCATATGAAATAAGATGGTTGGCTTAGAATGTGCACTTGAACCAAACAGCTTGTCTGCAGGGGTGTGTCCAGAAGTTTTCTGACAGGGGTGGTGCAACTTCGCCACAGATTCATGAAGGGTTGGCATGAAGTCAGTCACAAACATGCATGAAAGAATATAATTTTTTTTACAATTTCTGTCTCCACTAATTAAATCTACTTTAATTAAGAACTTTAAACTAAAAGTAACACAACAGAGCGGCAACAGATGAATGCTGTAAGCTTAATTCTTTAAGGATTAAAAAGTAGATGTTTGGGGCGCTGGTGGCCTAGCGGTCTAAGCGCCCCACATACAGAGGCTACAGTCCTCGTCGCAGGGGACGCCGGCTCAATTTCCGGCCGGTCGACCATTTCCTGCATGTCTTCCCCCACTCTCTACTCCCCACATTTCCTGTCTCTCTTCAGCTGTCCTATCAAATAAAGGAAAAAAGGAAAAACATATTTGAATATAATTTTTTTTTTAAGTAGATGTTTGTCCAAAGTCACAACCGAGGTGCTTAAAAAAGTGCAAGCACTGAAACCACGACAATAAATGTGTTTGAGAAAGACAGTGCAGCAGATTTTGCTTGACTGCTTCTTCTCCTACTCACTCGTATTTTGAAAAATACATATAAAGTATTTCCTTACTATATGTAGAACCAGTTGTAAACAAAAAGAAAACTAGCTAGCTGCCACTTAAACAGCTGATTTCAACACAGGTTCTGCTTTTGGGAGGCCAAATAACCAATCATAGTTTAAGAATTTGGAGTGGCACCCAGGGTGGCCAATCAGCTTTCAAGGAGGGCCTAAGCCACCTCTTAGCATTCATGTGGAAACGCCCCTGCTCGTCTGTCCATTCGTGTCAAAATCTTACTCCTAGCGCTGCTTATGTTGGATGATCAGCACATTGTTTCTTAATGTATAAAAATGACTTTCCAGTCTCTGTGCTAGCATGCAAACACAAGATCTGTACTTTTTCTAACCCGTGGCAAGAAGGCAAACACAAATATTTCCAAAAATGTCAAACTCTTCCTACAAGAATGACCATCTGACTGCTCAAAATGGATGAAACAGATGAAGACCTCTCTCATTTGTCATTACAAACGGTGGTTTCAGTCAAACTCAGGGAAACTGGAGACAAGCCAAGAGTCCTATACCATGAGACAAATTCTACATACATTCTGCAATAAAACAGAGCTATGTTTTCTGTTTCCTTTATTTAAGGAGTCCTGCAGCGCATATTCACTGAGACTAACCCGATGTAAAACATGTCCTGTTCTGGCTGCAGGCAGCAGGTTTTCATCAAGACCATAGAAATCATTCAAGGCTCCTGTAACCAAAAGCAGATGCAGAGGACTGTTCACACACACACACAAGTGTGCAAGTCATGTTAGTGTGTGTGCAAAAGCATGCACATGCATACAAATTTCGCACACAAATAGAAAGAATAATAAATGAATCCCATGGCTTTCTAAGGTCATATCTTCATGCCTTGGGAAAAGCTTAAATTGCAGTAAAACACTTAAATGACTGAGAAAATGTTTCCCCCACATGAAACATATGGGAATGTCCCTGTGCAAACACACTCACAGAAGTCAGGCCTAATGAACAAGGCTTATAAAGCACACCCCCAGTCTGCATGTATGACCAAGCACAACCAGGTTAATGTTGCCTGTCATCAAATTCAGGACCAGGAGAGCGGAAAAGCTTTGAGAGGTGGGGTCTCAAAAGTCTACCAAACGAAACATCACACTCAGTTAAAGACATCATTCAGGTCACCAACACTGATTCCCCAACAAGTATATAACTTTACTCAAAGTTCTATACTTGTTAACCCCCCCCCCCCCCCCCCCCCCCCCGAGAGAGCAGAAACAGTGTAACATGTCAGCAGAAATGCGATATGAAACAAAAACACTGTATAGTCCTCTGCAGCAGAAACAGCAGCAGACATGTCAACAGTCACTGAGGAATTCTCACGTGCAGTATTAGCTCTGCTAATGGGAAAATTGATTTAGACAAATTCTCAGGCTTTGCTGAAAGGGAAAGAAAAGATTGTCACACTACTTGTGTGAGTGCGTGAGTGCGTGCAGTTTGTGTGTGTGTGTGTGCACTAGTTGATATTACCCCAAAAAATTGTTCACTGCTGATCTCTTAATGTACTAGTCGAGAGGAAGAAGAAGAACACAAGAGAGGAAGAAGAAGATAGAGAAAAGAAAAAAGATGAAAAATGACATAAGTAAGAAAAAAGACAAGAAGAAGAATGATGAGGATGGAGGAAGATGTTGAAGAAGAGGAGAAGAAGGGGAACAACAAGAAGGCAGAGAATAAAAGAAAGAGAAGGACAGAAGAATAAGGAGAAAAAGGATGGAGAGGATAAAGAAAGGGAGAAGACCAAAGAGAAGAAGTAGGAGAAGGAGAGATAGAAGTGAAAGTAGAAGGAGAAGAGAGAAAATAAGAATAAGTGGAAGGAAAAAAAATAAAAGAATGAGTAGAAGAGGAAAGAGAAAAATGAGAAGAATACGTTGGAGAAGGAGGAAAGAGGAGAAGAATAAGTTGAAAAGGAGAAGAATAAGTTGGAGAGGGAGAAAAAAGGAGAAGACGGTGAAGAAAGGAGGAGAAGAAAGTAGACCTAGAAGAAAAGGAAGGAGGAGGAGCAGAACCTTAGGAAATTGTGAAAGGATGAGATGAAGAGAAAGTAATCTCGAACACAAGCAGAAGAAGGATATGAAGACAAAGAAGTAAATGTCAGACTGGAGACAAACTTTAATGTGAGTTGATCAGTATCATGATGTACTTTCATAGTAAATCATCTCAGCTCCTTCACTTTTAATGACAATAAAACAATCCGCCACTTTTTACCCAAGAGCCATTAGCTAAATCCCCCAACACACTGATGCTCCTCTATCATCCTACACACTATCCCTGCCTTTGATTATGAAGGTCCCTGACCTGGTAATCAGTCACATGACCCTCACATGCTCATCCTGCTAACCTTTAACCTCCGGTCAGACCATTAGAGGGGATTTAGTCTTTCAAACAGAGCCTTCAATATAAGGGTCATCTTGATAACTCAGCTCGTCCTCAGTGTCTGAAAGGATGTCCATGTGAATGAAATGTTACCTTGTTAACAAATTACGCAGGACTCCTACTTATCTTTTGGTCTAAGTGGGGACTTTCCGGCTCTAGCTACCACACAAACACACACTCAAAAGCTCCACTAAGAACTGCTGATTGCAGTCTTACCCCCTGGCTGGCTTTTTGTTGGGGACAGAGACGTTTTGGTGCTTCAGTGCAGGGGATGCTGTGTTAGAAATGTGGCAGTTTGACATGTTAGAGTTGTGTTTGAATCTGTGTGAGAGATGGGTCTTTGGTTTGTGTGAAGGGTTCTGTTGTGCCCACACATCGATTGTTTGGGTGGTGGTTGTCCAATGAGTAAAAAAAAAAAAAAAGAACAATACAAACAAAAACATTCCTTTACAATCCCACTGCCACAGGAGCAGAATCAAACACTCTTTCCATATAGATTTCTAGTTTGAATGTGGTTGTACTAGAAATAAAACCGGACAATAAAACAGGGCTTGCGTTGATTCTTTAATCAAAATTATACATTTTTAAGCCGTGAGAGTTAGAAAATATTCAGACAGGGAGAAAAACAGAAAAGATAAAGGGGGGCCGAGGGGGGAGTTACAACAATGACTTTCTTAAGACGTTTGTTTTCTCTGAAAAAGGGCCAGTTTGGTTCATGCGAGCGGCTGCAGGGCTCGGAGTTCTTCAGCTCAGCCTGGGGCTCCTCAGTGAATGTGCATTTCTGTGCCACAGGATGTGGGGTTTAGGAAGCCATTCTTTCTGTGAGGAGGAAGGCCTCTTCCTTGCCTTTTAAGCTCACAAAGACAAGAAGGGGTTGGGTTGGCCTTGCGTCTCCCTCATGAGTGCTCTGGTATCTGGGAATAGCATCAGCACGTGAGGACAAGAAGTGACCTCTGTGACATTTGTACCAACTTAATGCATCTAACCCAGCTCATTCTCAGAATTATTTTCTCCTCTAGTTTTAATTATGGTCACTTTTTATAACCCCAAATAAACAGTAGGTGTAAAAGTCATATCCATCCATTACTTAAACAGAACTTAGAATGCATCCAACACCCGTACTTTCATACTAGTTAGTATGACAGTGTCTAACATGCATACGAATGTTGGCATACACACATGCCAACTGTGGTATGCACAAAAACAGGATGTCCTTTTACATCCTGTTGTTCTTTGCATCTATAGCTTTTTATATCTCCAAAAGAAATACTTTAAACTATTTTTGCACTCACAGTCTTAAAAAAGTGTGTAAGCAAGAAGGTCAACATCATGGACAATTGTTTTGACAACCTACGTGACAGTACTGCTTGCAAAATATGAACCTTGTAATGGTAGCTGCTGTATGTACTGGGCTTAAAGATAGTTTGGTCTTCTAGGCAGGAACCTAGCCCTATGCTAGCTACTCTGCGAAGCTGTATGAAGCTCAAAGTAATAATGCTAAAATGTTAAAAAATATTATATTTTCTGTGCATGCATGTGATGTTGTCACAATACTTGTATTTTAAACCTCAATATGATACAAGTGAAAATCGAACAATGTCAATTCTTGTTTTGGTAGTTGAGCAGAGACCAGCATTTGACGTAATGACAAATAACATTGTATTTTCTGTTCCATCACTTTGTTTCATTAGCAGCTTTTACTTTACGTAACTTGACCATCACTGCTCTCTTGTTTTGCTCGTGGCAGCTTTAGGTTTAACATGTGGCTGTTTTTTTAATAAGATTCAGTACCTTATGATGTTGACGCATATAAATTATAACATAGTGTATTGTTTTAATCAAGTGATGTTAAAAGTATTGAAGTATCAAGTTTTTCACCTCCTTGCTAGCATTCTCAAATTTGACAATTAGCTCTAAACGCCAAGTACAGCCACACTGATATTACTGTCATTAGCTTTTAGCAGCACATAAGATAATTAAATATTGACCTGAAGAAGTGGCCAGATGAAAAGTCAGGGGATAATAGCTCTTCTCTTTTTTCCTAAGAGGGGTCTTCAATTTCAGAAGACGTCTCCAAATATGTTAATTTGTGCATCACAAGTGATTCATCATCTGGGGAGCATGACTATCTATAAAATACTTTGCTTAATTCATCAAGGAGATGTTGAGATATATCACAGTGTGTGATAACTTTGACCTTTGACCTGCCGGTGGTACAAGAGGGAGGGTCAGAGAGAGAGCATGTCAGGGTATATCCTCTGGGAAACATATAAACCTATCAGATCCACTGACCTACATTAGACCACCAGAAACTGAATTAGGAGGGGGAAAAAAAGCATTATAGTTTCTCTCAAAAACTTCACGTGTTACATGGAAACATCTGGAAGTTAAGTTGGTAATCCATACAAAGATGCAATGCCATCACTGTTATACAGGTTAACACAATACATCCATCAGGGGGTATTCTTATGCAGGAAGAGTGGGTGCCTGTAAGCTGTATTTTACATCCTTTTTAACAAAGGCTTTTCAATTTGAGCGTGCTGCACACATGCTGATGTTGTTGATCCCCAAAGAGGAAATTAGCACCTTGTAAAATTAACACTGACATCAGAAACACAGATGGTGTTTTATGATACATAACTGAGGAAGCTAAAAAGAGAAAGAGAGGAAACTCTAACCAGAAAAAAAGCCTTTATGCAAGTGTGCACCGAACTATTAGAGCTCCTCACCATAAACTTCAGCTGATAGCTAACTAATAGACAGAGCTTGTCTCTATTGTTCTCCTGCTTCCATGCTTGGACTTATCTCCGACTTTGCCATAACGTCACTGCTATTTGAACATATGTAGACTGCAGGATGTCGCCGCCCTCCGGCCTTAGAGATGCCGAAAACTGACAACAGATATCAGCTAAAAATGTCTTAATCTACCCCCAGACTCAGCTATGCATTGAAAGATTAGCATATCTGCTCTACTCCGTATGGGAACAAAGTCATGTGACCGGGCCTCGCTTGTTTCCTTCTCAAAGTTATCAGATTAAACCTTTTTTTGTGAGATACACTCGCAGAATAGCAGCCACATGAATGAACAATTCCTATTGTCAGAGTACAGCCGTTAGCAACAACATGAAGGAGCAGCGGAGGAGGAGATGGATCCAGCATCTGTTCCTCCAGGAAAGAGGTTCAAAGTTTCAGTATGGATACACAAGCACTCTAAATTACAGTCGGATCTGCCTCATGATCTGCTATTTCTATCAGCCCGCCTCTGTAAATTCAAGCAATAACAGTCCAGTATTACCATGTCTGGTAAAAATAAAGAGTAACTCTAGCTCAGTTAAGATGAGAAGATAGTAAAAAAGTGAGGTCTACAGTGGGAGGTATAAGGCACAGACTGTGAGAAACCAGATTAGACCATTTCAGACGTCCCTGCCATGTTCAGCTGATACAGAAATGAGAAATGTCTCCCATTAATCTGATGTTCAGACTTGTTGAAGAGCACACGCGCCACATATTCCACATTCTGGCAGAGGCATTAATCAGTTAACATTTAATGGGACAAATATGAAGCATGTGCCTGTGTGTCATCCATAATATCATGTGGTCTGACTGTATGTTGCTCTATTTCTTCAGCACTGTTAACATCCCAATACCAATATTCAGCCTAGCTCAATCTGCATTCACTTACTCCATCACATAAATCCACTAATTAGTCCCGCCCCTGGGAATCATTCCTAACTTTCACCTGCTCTAAAAGTGTTTTGGGAATCAGTTAGCTTGTATCTGTACAAGCTTGTCATTGGAAATAGAATATGTGAGCATGGACTTTGGGTCATGGAGTTTGTATTTTCTTAATAATAATATCAAGCTGGACCAACAAAGGAACCAAAACCATTGAGTGAGTGTTTGAATGGGAAACGGTATCAAGTCAAGACAGGAAACACAAGTCATGGAACATGAGGATAACCAAAAGGGAACTTAACTATCCAGGGAATGTGACAAATTAGGAACATTGTCTGATTAGGATCAGGAAAGAATCTAGCCAAGAGTTCAATGCCAGTCGATGATGTCTGGATTTTTAAAACACAAAGTTTGACAAGTTTGGAAGGTACTCAAATGAAAATTGGGATTTGAGTTGTCAGTGGTACACTAGCAACCAGATGAATCACAGTTACTTTTCTGGTGATTTTTTGACCATGACATCCAGTTATCAGCACATTAAATTGACATTATCAGCTTCAGAAACATTTCATCTCTCATGGTTTAATCACAAGTGATGATTCAGCACCAGGACCTGCGTCTGTGGAGAAGTCCTTCTTTGTGTCTCACAAGAGGGGAGAAAGTATGGCTGTGAGGAGAGGGTGATCCTGCACCTGCTCAATGGTGTCAAGGGTTGAGACCATAGTCTTACTTTTCCCTCAATGTTCTCTTGACCTTGGTGACATGTTTTGGCTTCAAACTGCCTTCAGTGTGTCTTTGGCTTAGATGATACTAAGCTGGGTCAAAGAGCAAAATAAGTGGAAGTGAGTTCATGCTGTACAAGGAGAAAAATAAATTTAAATCCTAAGGCTGGGTCAGGACAAAGTAAAAGATTTATTTCTTGGCAATGCTGAAACCCAACCTGCTGCAGTGATCTTTTATCGTTCTCCAAAACCACAAACAGCCTGACCGACCTGCTGGTGTAAAGCCAGTCTAGGAACACTTAGTTCTATGGTGTGGAGTTAAAGATCAGCTATTAATTTGATTTTCCATCTCAATAGATTTTTGTAAGAACAAATTGGTCTTTTGCTATCTGATTCCACGAGTCATTTTTTTTGTGCAGAGCAAGGTGCATCAATTAAACAAGAAATATGAGACAGAGGGGAAAAGCTAAAATAACCAAGCTACCTTCAGAGTACTAGAGATAATTCATGGTATCAGCAGAGTCTCTTCTACTGCAATGCTTCAAATATGTCTTAACCTGGACAAACCAAGCCAATTTTTTGATTTACTTTAACCGCTGAGACTCATCTTGACCTAGAATTGTACTGTCACACAAACACAGAGCAACCACAGAGCTGAATGTTTTCTGGAAGTTGTCAGACATTTCCATTTAACAGAAAACTTTCCTGAAAACATATATTAGTCCTGAACTTGTCCTTTGTATGTAAAGTAGGAAACTAAGACAGAGGCCAAACAGTGACTGAGAAAACAGCTTGAGGAAGAAAAGCCTAATCCACACTCTTTTTTCATTTGGTCCAATCCAAAAAACATGAAGACATAAATCTAATAAAACCATCATTACTGTGTTTATTAGACTCCATCAGTTGGACAGTTTGGCAGTAGCGGGTGGAAGTGTAGGTCAAGGGCCAGCATGTGAGACTTCAAGATTTGCTACGGAGTATCATCGGTGGCTCCGACCCACATTCCTCTACTTCTGGGGGCTCATAACCTCCTCACCTCTGTCTCACTGTCTTGTAGCAGACTGCCCCTACATCCCCCCATCACTCTCAAACTCCCACCTCCCTGTCAGGAAGATGTATCCATTACACCATCTCCATCCAAACCACAAATGACATTTATGACTCACCAATTTCACAGTGAAACAGCTTGACTGCCCTTTTCACCAAAACAATACACCTCCAGGAAAAACTGATCCTGGGATAACACAAGTTGGTCTCAAGGCATTTAATGTGGGGTTAATGCAGAACATATGAGTGTGGGGAATTGAAAAAAGGTTCTCTGATACCAATATTGTTATATCCAGGATCCTTAGGTCGGCAGGTGGAGGTCTTTTAAATGTACCCAGGGTGAAATCTAGGTCCGGTGAAGGGGCCTTTAGTTACTGTGGTCCATCTTTTTAGAACAAACTGCCTGCTGACCTCAGGTCCATAACAACTGTCTCCACTTTTAAAAAAAGACTGAACACATGTTTATTTTCTCAAGCGTATGAATGATTTGATGAATGTTGTGACTGGATGCATGTGCAACAACAATTGATGTTTGTTTGATTGCTGTGTCTGATGTATGTTTGGTGTATCTATTGTTTTTCTGTTTTTATTTATTCTATTTGGAAAAAATGTCTTTATGTTTGTAATTCTACATGTAAAGCAAATTGAACTTACGTGTAATGAAATGTGCTTTATAAATAAAATTGCTATTGCTATTGCTATATGAAATGCCTCGTATACTGCCTAAATGTAGCAGCGAGTATAGCTTGGGGCTTGTAAGTTAACCAGTCCATGCCATAAATTGATTACCCTCCAAAATAACAAATCTCTTCTTCACCATAAAATAGCAAAAACAGCTTTATTAAATATTATAATGGCTGTCATTGTAAACTACTCTTTTAGAGCAGAAAAGAGCAACACATTTGGTGATAGAAAGTAGTGACAATATGCTAGTAGGAAGGAGTGTACCGTAAGCTGAAGTTAGCAAGATGTCAGACGTCAGTGTTTCCCAATGCTATTTTTAATAGCGTTATATTACTTATCTGTTTTAAGTTAAGTTACTTATAAACACTAAAAACACAATTCAAAGCATTTTTGAGGTTAAAATCTGAGCTTTTTAGACAGTCTTTAGCTAGCATAGGATGTTGGACAACACTGGGTTCTGCCACCTATGTTAGCTAAACTTGTTTCTGGGGAATCAATTTGTCTAAAAGTAAAAAATACTGCAGTGTACTGTTGCCAGGCCATACAACAAATGAACTTAAGGTGTAAACTTAAATTCGGGAGCAGGACCACGCCTAAACCTCACCCTCAATCACCTGACAAGCCTACTTAAACGTAGCCAGCCTACATCAACCGCTTGTCTGTGATTCTTCAACCCTCCTTCTGCTGGGCCACACGACGCACAACTAACTTAATAAATGTTCAAACTCATAGCCTTGTGTGGCGTGGTCCTTGCTAGTGAATGACAGCAATGATATCACATCTATACCAGACTGTGGCCTGGTTATGTTAAATACTTGATTCTGATTGGTCAAACCCCCATGACAGAGTTGATTCATTCTCAACAGTAAAAGCAATGTGAGGGACAACCTCATGACACATGTCATATCAAATCACTCCAAGGAAAGTAATCAGGCTTATTTCCCCCCTGCCTGTTGACACTGTTGCAAAAATGTTTGTGTCTGTTTCAGGTTGGTCTTGAGAGTCAGGAAACAATGATGGTGGGCACAGATGTAAGAACAGCCTGAGGAGCTACTGGGCCCCAACCATCTCTGATTGAGAAAAGTGGAGCAAGATCCTGTCCTGCAAAGCAGCTGCAGAGCTGGTGAGTGTATCTCCAAATTTCTGCAACTAATCATGAAATCATTAACAGGAGTGATAATAGCAACTGTGTTACAAGTTATGATATTTACCTCCCTCTGTGTGAGCAAGAGCCTTCAGCTTAGCATAACCTTTTAAGGATTCTAATATGCATAACCATCTGCTCACTATCCCTTACATAAATAATGCTTGTGCAGAGTCTAATGGGGGCGGCAGAAGCTCTGTCTGTAGGGACTTGGCTTGGGAACCGGAGGGTCACCAGTTGAAGTCCCAGTACGGACCAAGTTTGGACATTGGGCTGGTAGCTGGAGAGGTGCCAGGTCACTTCCTGTTATAACTTGGACTTACGACTACTTCTAAAAACCAGTGGAAACACAAAATAAAGAAGTTCCATGTTAAAATAAGGCTTTGCCTAAAAAAGAATGTCAGGAAAGGGAGCGGGATTCTGCTAATGTTAGCTGGAAGCTGTAAAATAGCCATATGGTCATTATAGCAATCATACAGTATGTCATATAAGGTTAGAAGAGTAGCCTGAAGCTTTGAAATAATATTTAATACTTTTTTTAAGCTAGTATTTGAGATGTGCTCTGTATCAGCCAATACTCAAATGTAGGCATTGGAGTCCTTATTAAAAAGATAACATTGTGCTGAAATCTGTCCAGGACTAAAGAGGGGGTTTATGTGTGAAAATGCAGCCGTGACAAATGTATATGAAATGCCCTCTGGCTGATGCTTGGACCACAGGGAGCTGAAAAAGGCTTTACCATGCTTAACCACTGTTTAATCCTCCCCTCACTTGGCAACGACAGGGAACACACACAGAGATACACACACACACAGGGGTGGAAAGTGGAGCATACCTGCCACACTTCTTAAGTATCAAGGTCAGAGAAGTGTCACTTCTGCCACCTCAGCAACGCCTGTCAAAATACGGGTACCCAAACACAATCACAATTCTTCCAAATGTAGGCATTTTTACGATGCTAGGGGACAGGAGGGTCAGGCAGGTTGTGCCTTCCCAGGGTTCATTGCTTGGTTGGTGGCCGGTAACGGTAACAGGGTCAGCTGTCGTCTCTGTGGGGGGTGATGGGAAAGAAGATCAGACCTGGAATCAGACCTAGACCAAACTACAAGCTGCCTTGTCTGCACTTTGGGCACCGTGACCAGGAGATCAAGTGTTGATAATGATCCTAGGCTTTCAGCAGACAACTTACACACATTCCTCAGGCTGTATGGGGATTAACAACTCTCAGAGCAGCCTCCTACATATCTGTTTATCCTCCCTGGGGTTCACCCTGTCCTGGGACATCATCATGGCCAAGTCAGAGGCAGGGGCCTGGCAGCAGAGAGAAGCACATCTTTCCCACCACCTAACGCCTTTTCCAAATCCCTCCAACATCCCACACACCAACTCTCACTCCAGGAATCTGCTAATCTGTCCTCCCTCCTCCTCCCCCTTCCTCCTTTCCTCTAGGAATTACAAATGAGTCATTCTGACCAAATAAAATGACTGCCAAGGGAGAGAAACTTGATTCTGTTTATAATATACAAACTGTGCTGATATTCATGCAGGATTGGAGCAAAGGTCCTTACACAGGGTGTGAAAGATGAAAGCAAAGCAGTCTTACATTATCTCTTCATTCTTTTTATCAAGTCAGTCTGACCTCTATGTTATCCCATTTGCACGTGTGTATGAGGTTAAGAGTGAATTGTTTATTCTGTATATTCACTCCTGGCCTCCGCTTGGCCTCACTGATTGTGTAGAAGCCCAAACAGGAGGCTCTGATACTCGGTCAATGTCACATCCAGGAGTAGGAGGAGGCAAAGAGGAGATTAATACGCTGAAATGACCTGTTGACATCAGCCAAACACTCTTTTCTTTTCATGAGATTCATATTTAAGAAAGTACAGGTTACATAAGCAAAAGTTAAAAATAACTAATGACTGCTTGGTATCTGGGTCATTGTTCTGAGGAAAGCCTCTGTCTGTTCCCAGCGCAGCTTTGGATGGATTACAGCTGCAAACAGGATCAAAAAACTTCCTTTTGTGGACCTCCCATGGAAGGATGTGACAGTCTTAAAGTCCAAACAATACATCCTGAATGTTGGATCACTCTGATTGTACTGGTGTCATTCGATCAGTGACAAGATGTTCAGCCAGATACACACCTCCTCACCCATCTCACCCCACTTTCCAGATGTCTAGGAAGCAGATAAAAGTTGCTTTTGCTTCTTTGTTTAACCTGATATGTTGTCTTGACATCATACACTTCTCTCCCACGCAGCTCTATGAATCAAAGCTCCATCTGAATAAATAAAAACTGTGGTTTAGCACATCTGGGGACAAATAGACACCAAACCCTCTTGTTAAATGTTCTACCAGTGCAACCACAAAATAGATGGATGTCTAAAAATTTGAAGGTGGCTTTGCTGTGCTGGCTGATCATTTTGAAGATATGAAACTAATGCAAACACCCTTGATATTCTTGAGCTCAAACTAAAAAAGTCCCCCAAACAAGTTTTTTCCCTGGTTATGACGACAGCTCACAGCTACAGTCGATCACAGCTGGAAGTATACCCCCACAACCCGCCAGGAGATGAACAAACCCTCCCTGTGATAACTCCAGGCTCCTTTGGGACACGTTCATTTTCTCGGAAAGATCAACACATTGCTCTCATTGTGCAACAACAGCTTGTTCTCTTGATACACTTCATACAGAGCGCTAATGTTTCCTCCCCCTCACCTGGATTTCTCTTTTTATCTAGTAAGAGATGTTCCAGACACTCTACCCACGTTTCAAAATAATACGCCAAATGTGATGAGACCTTCAGCAGAACACGAACACTTTTCGAGTACATTTCAATGAACAGGATGATGAGGATGGACCAGGAGTTTTCAGAAGAGACTTAAAGAGCTTTTTTCCTCCACTGCTGTTTACCATATAACTATTCATACATCAATAACTTTAGTCTTAGGGTGCTGGATCTGTAAAAGTTTTCAAATTTGAGGGAAGCACCAAGTCTACCTGGCACAAACATGCTCACTCAGAACATTTTCCTACTTTACCATTGGAAGTATGTCAGCTTCTAGAACCCCAGTGATTCCATATCTTGACTTACCTCACAATAAAGTTATTCTAATGAGTTCCAAATTGTGATATTACATTCTAGAAAATGAAAGCTCTTCATAGAAAAGTCTAATCACAAATGGAAACACAGGCTAAAAGGCAAAACAAGATAATCTGATGACTGAGAAGGAACAGTTATGAAATAAGTTATTAATATCTCATCTTGATATCTGTGGAAGAAGATCATGGGACCATAAGTTCTGTCTTCTTGACTCTTTATACCTTAAGGATGTATCATCTTAAAGAGACACATACAACAGAAATGTATTTGATTATCTAAACATACCAATGATTATCTCTCCATACTGCTAACACACACACACACACACACACACACACACACACACACACACACACACACACAGTCACACTGTCACACAGTCACACAGTCACACACACACTTCAGCTACTGTAGGCACTCTGCCCCACCCTCTCTCTCTCTCCTCTCTCTCTCCCTTGCAGAAGTGGAGGAGGCAGGACTGGGAATAGACTCAACTTATTTATTCAGAACTGCTGCAAGAGAGAACAACGAAGCAGTGAAGAAGTGTATGACACAAAAACACACAACAGAGACTACAAATAATAAAAAAAATACATAAATCTGGTACAGTGAACGCACTTTTTAGTGACATTGAAACCTTAAGTGTGTCTGTGAGTCAATAAGGCATATATATTGAGGAATGATTTGATGAAACAGACAGTTCTCTTTTCCAAAATAGCTGTAAGTCTTAAAAATATTCACATACAATGTCCAACTTTCTTCCATCTTCTCGCACATGAACTTAATCTAAAAGACTACCAACTGCATAACTATAAATGTAACGTTAAAACAAACAAAAAAATGGTTCTCTTACCTCAGCCTTTGTCAGGTCTACACAGCATTGGAGAGCCACCAGCAGTAACAGGGTGCCGCACGGTAGCAGCATCTTGGCGGTGCGCTGAGGAAACTTTTACTCGCAGCAGCAGCAGCAGTTCAGAGTGCCCGCTAACAACCACCTGTTGGCCGCTTCTTGTCTTCAGTCGCTGCGGTACTTCACGGTTTATCTGCGGAGCTCGGGCAGCACGTTAGGCTGCATCTTTGTCCGAGACGGTATGAGGTTCTGATGAATGCAAGTTGGTCTTGTTTCTTCTGCACCACACCCCCCTCCCCAAAACGACCACCCTCGCCCATTCTAACGGACTCGACCCTGATGTTACAAACACTTTGACTTTACGCAGTAAGGAGAGGGACTACTCGACTCACTTTGCTGTTTTTGTGAGAATATTTGAGGAGTTTTTTGGTGTCACAGGTGCCTTTTTTTTAAAACATTTTCAGGTCGCGCTCATCTCTTTCCTCGTGACAACTTTTTCCTTCATCTTCCCGACGCACGCAAGGTAAAGGTAGGTAATGTAAACTACATAGTGACACTAACAAGAAAACAGTTAATTAAACTGTTTCCTTCAATTTGTCATTGTTACTGCTGCAATAGAGCGAATCTGCTGAGCACACGCCGTCTGAGTTAACATTGTAACGTTAGAAAATTACTATACAATGAAGCTGTGCATCATTATAACACTTTACAAGCGAGTGAAATATGTTTACACAAAGGTAAAATGTGATAATTAATGTCGAGGGTCTTGGTGCTCCTAAGGTCGGACAGTCATGCTCTAAGTGTCGCTAACAGCAAGCAAGAGGAGTGGAACTGAAGTTTGAGCTACGCATGAGTCGGACCATGCAAGAACAACACAGCAGAGGACTGAAGAATCTGAGGTGAGCAGGTATTTCAGTGTTCAACATGACTACAGTGCTTATGCATTGCTTAGTGATTTTAAAACTGTAATTTTTCACTTGCTGCAGGCTGCTGCTTCTCTGCCTCTCCATTGCCATCCTCGCCTCTGGAGTGCAAGCGGTAAGTTTTCTCTCTAATGTGTTGTTGACTTTTGCAAGCAAACTTAAGTCTGTTGTCACTCAGCGTAGAAAAATGAATCTGAAAGTGTTTCCATAAGGCTTGGGCTGAAGCTCACTCACACAACTGCTCGGCAGGCACATGCAGAGCGTGGGAGTGTCTGCTTTGGGGTGTTCCTCCACTTGAGGAGGAGGTTCTCTGGCTCGGCATGCTGGTAAATAGCAGCTAAGCTCAAAACAGTGTTATTGTGAAATGACTCATGGTGGAAGTTTCTGGTTGAAGTGAGGACATGCTTATTTTTGGGGGGGTACATAAAATAAAATATAAAGCAGTAGGGTTTTAATCAGGGTTGTTGTTAGCTTGACCCTTGACCCTTGACCCGGCAGAGATTTGGGGTTGAGGTCACAACCTCTGCAGACATTTTTTTATTTTTTTATTTTTATTAATTTTTATTAACAAAATCAATTTAAAAAACATTCTGGCAAACATTCTTCACAACGGCTTTTGTAATAAACAGGTGCAAATAGTGCATTTAAACAAATATATCTCTTAGAAAAAGTAACTCCAGCAACCATATAAAGTGTATTCTGAAAATGACATACAATCATAAAACAGGAAAGAAGGGAGAAGAGAAAAAAAGAACAAAAAACATAATTCCAGGGCTTTCTTTGCAGATCATATTTGTTAATCAGGTTGAACAATGTCATAGCATGTGCGCTTTTCATTATTTTATGGGCTTTAGTGAAGGAGAGAAGCTCACTGTAAAACATGTATAACCTAGGATTTACCTTCATGTATTTGCATTGATGTATGTAATTTTTTGCTAAGATGAGGATAATATTAATAAAGAAATCATACTCTTTGTTCTCTGAGACAAAGCCATAGATAATGTCCTTTTGTAGAAAGGGTTTAAGTAGAATATTGGTATGGAGCAAGTAATGAATATCAACCCATAGTGCTTCTGAGAAAAAACATTGAACAACCTCTGCAGACATGACAAGTTAATCTGTATGACCACAGATTTGTCATGGTGTGCTTACATGTTACACTTAAACTTAAAATGATCCTCAATGAAAAAGGAATGTCCCACATTCTTTATTTTTGTGTGTCAGTCATGCTATTAGAATATGCATGACACAAGACAAAATGCTACAATCTGCACCATAGCATAAACTTAAGTTTAGACTGTCAATTCACTGTGATGAAAACTGGAAAGATAATTAAGAGACTGCAATTTTTTGTAATGGGATTTAATTAAGAGAAATGAATGACCCTTGTGTTGGCATCCCTCTACTGCAGTTAGTCAGGGAACTGTCCAGGAAGACACATTTTGTTGAATATGTCCCATATCTTATGCCTTCGTTATCATGTTTTTGTATCACAGACTATTTTAGGCTTAATGCCGTGTGGTAACTAAAGCAGGGCTGTGATGTTTTGCTCCCAAGCGGCAACAACCTCTAGTATCAAAATATGAAGCCCATGCGGAAGTGTTATAAACTGCGATACATCGAGTGTCTGCTTGAGGCTGGCTGCAGAAACCAGATACACACCAATTATAAAAAGATGATCTTTGCAGCATAAATAAACACGTTTACAGCCTGGTTCAAAAAACTGTTTACATCTAAGTAGCTAATTCCTCTATCGGCACACACTACGGTGGATTATTTTTTTTCTAACGCGACAGTTCAGAAGATATTAAGATTACGAGTTTTGCCCATATAAGGACATGACTGACTTGACTGACAGGCGGGAACACTGTAGCTGTTGGCTAGGAGGCTCAAACTCCGCCTCTTTACCTACACTAACTTGACAGCAGTTAAGTTGAGTTCAGCATTTCCAATATGACTCCGGCCAACAATTGGCTTCAAAATTGCGCTTTAGAAACAAATGGGTGATGTCACGGATACTACGTCCAATTATTTATATGGTCTATGTTTGCCCCTCAGTCCAACCTGAGACACTAAACTAGTAATAATTCTTCAAAGAAAGGTCAAAGATTACTCCAGCAGCTTCATTTCCTGTCATGGAGTCCTTCAGCATTATTCTCACCCGTATTCATCTCTTGTTTTAAATACTTGGATAGATCTCTGTCAAAAATAGATTTCCATCCAACCATCAGAACTTTAACTTGGCCCAAGTGAGACAATAAAACTTGTACTTTACCAATTAGTTTCAGTCCTTTCTTTCTCTCTCCCTCTCTCTCTTAATCTACTTTAAAAAGCTGACAATATGGTCTTAGTGCACACATGACTCGGTGGCCACGTGTGTACTGTGTTTTTCTGCATGTTTCCAGCAGAGTACTGTGTTTTTGTTTTCTGTTTGTTGCAGCTTGTGCAGGATGTCAGATGCTCCAGCTATTTAATATTATACTCAAGGCTCTCAGATGAAAAGTAACTTTCTTGTTGTGTGATGAAAAGGACCTTTGTCTCCTACTTTTATCAGATTTGCTCAGGCCTGGATTAAAAGCGTGTGACACAGCAGAGCTCCTCTGTTTATTATACAGCTCTGCTCCAAGGGGATGATACTGGAAGACAGCAGTTTTATTTTAGTATTGGCTCAATCCATGTGCTTAATGCAGGCAAGTTTATCGTCAAATTAGGAAACAGCTCACATTGATTATACAAGTGGACTGAGTTAAAAACAAAAGAGCTTCAGTTTCTGGGTTTGACGTTGTTCCAGCATCTGACTTCTGGTAAAAATCTTCGTCGGCACACATCAGTGAAGCAGCGGAAAGAACAATAAGTTGAATGTTTTAGCTAATGAGGCATTTAAAGAGTTGATTTAACCTGTTAAAAGACCAAATCGATGAGTCACCATTCAAACATCACTCTCTGACGTTTCCTATCCAACACAGAGTTTCTCAATCTCAACCTTGCTGAGAAAATATGTATCTGTTTAATATCAATTCCAAATCTGACCCGGGGGACTCTTTCTATTATTTGAACCAGACCCCAGCCTCTGTGTTCCACAACTTTTTCCCACCATCTGTCTCCATGTGACGTTTTTGGAATCCCCTGCCTTCCATTGAAAACCTAATTCACAAGATATTCTTCATGCTACTTCAATTTGTTCATTTCAAAATTTTAACATTCTTCTTCTTGGGTAAACAAGGAGAAATCCATGGGGTGCGCTGTGACTCACTCTGACATTAAACTCAGCTGTGAAAGCCTCTGTGATTGAAACCATGGGTCACGTTGCCCCAGAAAAATTATGTGGGTTGTTAGATTTCATCAGAAGACAAATGTTTTGCTGCAAATTTCCACACTAGAAAGTTTGAGGTTACACACTTTCAAATTTCCGCTCTTATCGTCCTGAAAAGCATTCAATGAGTTGAGCTTGGTTCTAAACATGGAAATAAGTAGAGCAAGTTAACAAAATAGATGTTGTGATGGATTGAAAAAGAGAGCTTCAGATGAAAACTGAAACCCTACCTTCACTTGCGTCATCACAGCTAAAAAATAATGACATGACGTGGGAGGATATCCCATTTTCAGTTTTGGAAAGATAGGCAATTGGTCTAACAGAACACCCCTGATTCAAGCATAAGAGGTACAAAGGTTTCCAAAGACATTCCACCATTCAACAAAGTTATCTGCTTATGACACCTAAAGACCTCACTCTTCCTGAAGTTCATCCGGACCATTGAACAGCAAGTAAAAGTAAACAGGACCCACCATAAAACCTGGAATGTAAGTCGCACCGGTGTATAAAACAAAGTCTGTTGTTTGGGGGGTCCCAACCTTAAAAAGGTTCAAACTATCATCCTGCTCGACAGTTTTCATTGCGTCCGGTAATGTGCAGTTTCTGTGCTGGTGTGCAGCTCTTCCTACCATCTGTTTTTGCCACCCTGCTAGCTACCAGTCGAGTAGTTGATCTCAGCCTCCAGTAGCGTTGATGTTGGTGAAGTAAGGACCCACTTTCCGTGTCCGATTTGCCTAGACTTGCGCCACCCTCCTCTGCTGATTACATATTGGCTTAAAATGAGGAGTCTTTTCAACCAAACCAGCTCAACACAAGGTTGTTTTTTTTACTTAATAGTAGATCACTGTTTTATTTAAATGCATGATGACGACCCAAAAACTGCTAAAATAGTGTCTGTGAAGGTCAGAATCAGAATCAGAATCAGCTTTATTCGCCAAGTATGCTTGAACACACAAGGAATTTGACTTTGGTAAACTGTGCTCTCTTTGTACAAGGCATAAGAATAGGAATAAGAATAAGAACTACAATAAAAAATAAAATGAAAATATAATAACAATAACCTTAGCTATAAATACAAAGAAACAACAAATAGCTTGACTAATATGTACAGGCTAAAATAATATGATAAAGTGCAGTGGTGAGTTGCAGAGGTAGTTTTACATTATAAAATAGAAGTTAAATAATACAAAAAATAGAAATATGGAATTCTGCTTGAGAATTGTTGCATTGTATATCTACATGTATATTTACAGAGAGTATTTATCTGACAGGTATGACACTGTTATGGTTTAGTGTTCATCAGAGTGACAGCCTGGGGGAAGAAACTGTTCTTATGGCGGGTTGTTTTGGCGCACAGTGATCTGTAGCGCCTGCCGGAGGGGAGGAGTTTGAAGAATTTGTGTCCAGGGTGTGAGGGGTCAGCGGTAATGCTCCCTGCCCGTTTCCTGGCCCGGGACCGGTACAAGTCCCGGATGGGGGGCAGGTCGACACCGATGATTTTCTCTGCAGTCCTTATAGTCCGCTGCAGTCTGTGTTTGTCTAGTTTGGTTGCAGAGCCAAACCAGACAGTGATGGAGGTACACAGAACAGACTGGATGATGGAGGTGTAGAACATGATCAGCAGCTCCTGGGGCAGGTTGAACTTCCTGAGCTGACGCAGGAAGTACATCCTCTGCTGGGCCTTTTTTCTGATTGTGTCTATGTGGGAGGTCCACCTCAGGTCCCGGGAAATAGTGGATCCCAGGAACCTGAAAGAGTCCACAGTAGACACAGTGCTGTTCAGGATGGTGAGGGGGGGGAGTGGGGGGGGGCTTCTCCTGAAGTCCACTGTCATCTCTACCGTCTTGAGCGGGTTCAGCTCCAGATGGTTCTGACTACACCAGAGGGCCAGCTGTTCCACCTCCTGTCTGTAAGCAGACTCGTCTCCGTCCTGGATGAGACCGATGACGGTGGTGTCATCTGCAAACTTCAGGAGTTTCACCGAGGGGTCTCCTGAGGTGCAGTCATTGGTGTAGAGGGAGAAGAGCAGTGGGGAGAGAACACATCCCTGTGGGGCGCCAGTGCTGATGGTCCGGGTGCTGGATTTGATGCTCCCCAGCCTCACCTGCTGTCTCCTGTCCGTCAGGAAGTTGGTGATCCACTGACAGATGGAGGCCGGCACTGTGAGCTGGGTGAGTTTCTGGTGCAGGATGTCTGGTATGATGGTATTGAACGCAGAGCTGAAGTCCACAAACAGGATCCTAGCGTAGGTCCTGGGGGAGTCCAGGTGATGCAGGATGTAGTTCAGACCCATATTGACTGCATCCTCCACCGACCTGTTTGCCCGATAGGCAAACTGCAGGGGGTCCAGCAGGGGGCCTGTGATGTCTTTCAGGTGGCTCAACACTAGTCTCTCGAAGGACTTCATGACCACAGACGTCAGGGCGACGGGCCTGTAGTCATTGAGTCCTGTGATGGTGGGTTTCTTTGGGACTGGGATGATGGTGGAGCTTTTGAAGCATGAGGGCACTTCACACAGCTCCAGCGATGTGTTGAAGATCTTTGTGAAGATGGGGGCCAGCTGCTCAGCACAGACTCTCAGGCAGGAGGGGGACACGCCGTCTGGTCCTGGAGCCTTCTTGGTCTTTTGTCTCTGGAAGAGCTGGATTACCTCATCTTCACAGATCGTCAGCGCAGGTGGGGGGTCAGAGGGGGGTGGGGAGGGGCTTGTGGGGGGGCCAGGTAAATCAGAGTGTTCGGGTGTGGGGTGTGAAAACCTGCAGTAGAAGCTGTTCAGGTCGTCAGCTAGTCTTTTGTTACCTTCAGGGTGGGGGGAGGGTCTCCTGTAGCTTGTAACTTCACGCAGGCCTCTCCAAACTTCTGAGGGGTCGTTGGCAGAGAAGCTCTGTTTTAACTTCTCAGTGTAGCTCCTCTTAGCTACCTTGATCCCTCTCGTCAGTTTGTTTCTGGCCTGCTTGAACAGGTCCCGGTCCCCACTCCTGTAGGCCTCTTCTTTGGCCTGACGCAGCTTCCTCAGTTGAGGTGTGAACCAGGGCTTATTGTTGTTGTATGTGCAGAAGGTCCTGGTCTGCACACACATGTCCTCACAGAAGTTGATGTATGAAGTCACAGTGTCAGTGAGTTCATTGAGGTTTCCTGATGCAGCTTCAAAAACACTCCAATCAGTGCAATCAAAGCAGGCTTGTAACTCCTGCTTTGACTCCTCCGTCCACTTCTTCACAGTCCTAACTACAGGCTTAGCCGTTTTTAACTTCTGCCTGTAGGTCGGGATGAGATGAATCAGACAGTGATCAGATAGTCCTAAAGCTGCACGGGGGACAGAGCGATATGAGTCCTTTATTACTGTGTAGCAGTGGTCCAGAGTGTTAGACTCCCTGGTGGGACACTTAATATGCTGTCTGTATTTAGGTAGTTCGTGGGTTAAATTTGCTCTGTTAAAATCCCCGAGAATGATGAGCAGAGAGTCAGGATGTTTTTTCTCCACGTCTGTAATCTGGTCAGCCAGGTGCTGTAACGCCTCCGTTACGCAGGCCTGAGGTGGGATGTAGACGCCGACCAGAATAAAGGAGGAGAACTCCCGCGGCGAATAGAAGGGTTTGCAGTTTATGAAAAGAGTCTCCAGATTTGGACTGCATGACTTCTTCAACACTGTGGTATCTGTACACCAACCTTCGTTTATGTAGAAACAGATTCCGCCTCCTCTCGCCTTCCCAGAGAGTTCCTTTACGCGGTCCGCTCTGTGGAGCTGAAAGTCCGGTAAGTGCAGCGAGCTGTCTGGGATGTGTTCACTGAGCCAGGTTTCAGTGAAACACAGGGCGGCGGATCTGCAAAAGTCCGAGTTTCTTGAGTTGAGGAGCAGCAGTTCATCCATCTTGTTTGCCAGGGAGCGGACATTCGCCAGGTGAATGGACGGGAGCGCACTGCGTAACCCCCGCTGTCTCAGTCTGACGAGCACGCCTGCTCGCTTGCCCCGGCGCCGGCGTCTCCGGCAAAGACCATAGAGAGCTGCGGCTCCACCAGCAAGAATCTCTGTGTAACTTAAAGGTTCAATGAAAACCGGTGTAAAAAGTTCGGCAGAGGACTGACCAATGTTAACAAGTTCTTCTCTGGTAAAAGAAACCAGAGAAGCGGAGCATAAAGATACAAGAAAAGAGAAAAACGCAACAAGTACGAGAGAGCGCAGTACCAGGGCGACCGTCCGTGGCGCCATCTTGGTTCTCAGTCATCCAGGTCATGGTAATCCAAAGCTTGATCTGTAAGGCAACTGGACTAGTAGAAATTCTTGAAGACGTTTCACCTCTCCTCTGAAAGGCTGAACTAAAGAAGCCTTTCAGAGGAGAGGTGAAACGTCTTCAAGAATTTCTACCAGTCCAGTTGCCTTACGGATCAAGATTTGGGCTAAAATAGTGGCACTGCTAGCTTAGTCAGTGTCTGTATGTATCCAGCATGCTTTGCACACCAAAAGTGTTTTGGTTGGAGCAGCATATGGGATGCAGCAGATGACGCTAAGGAAGTTAAAATGTGTCTTATTCACCAAAGTTTACCATACATTTCTTTATTTGTTATAGTTGTATTGTTGGGCATTTTTGCCTTTATTGATAGGACAGCTGAAGAGAGACAAGTAATGTGGGGAGTAGAGGGTGGGGTAAGCAAATAGTTGCGGTTGGGAGTTGAACTGGCGACCTCTGCGACAAGGACTACAGCCTCTGTATATGGGGCGTGCATAGACCGCTAGGCCACCGGCGCCCCTAACGTAAACTTCTTCTGAAGTCCTCTTTCCATTTTCCCAGAATTTGTGATGCACTTTTTATAAGGTAAATATGACTAATGATTAATTATCGAAACACTAATAAAGTCTTATTGGGGATGTAATTGTGCCTATTATCTACATTTTAACCCTTCAGAGCCTACTGGCTACTTCCTGTACAGACCAATGCAGTTAATTTTTTTTATTTCTTGCTTGGTATACTAAGTGTAAAAACACCCTCGATGTCAGATGTTTTTTGGCCCTGCGCTCACAGCACTCTCTTTAAATTAAAACGGGGCAGGGCTTCCAAATTCAATTTTGTCAGCAACAATAGCAGAGGATAGACTGAGCCTTGTGGTTATGTATTCCCAATTTTTTCCTGTATGGTTCATCCATCAGACTCATTTTTCAAGGGTCTCAATTATTTTAATCTTTTTTTGTATTATTTCCTTAAATAATGGCAGATATTAAGCATAAAGAGCAATTAGGAACAGACTAAGTCACTACCAAACGAAGAAGAGGTGTCCGAAGACAACTTTTGTATTCGAGCAAGTAGTAGTAGTCATAGGCGCCAGTGAAAAAAGCACTCTGACATTAAGGTCAGGAGCACTGCCAGCACAAAAAACCCTGTCAGTAGACACAGGCCCTCATTGTGTCACTTGTCTCTCTTAAAGTCAGCTTGGTAGTCATCATTACTTGACTCAAAATTTCTAAACTGCAGAGCCTTGGGGATTGTTTCTGTGTTACAACACTGCATTCTTGCTGGACTTTTGCTCTGGATTCTGAGCGTAAATTCCTGACTTAAGAGGTAAAAATTGGACCATTGAGTTCAGGAGAGCAAAAACGTGATTCTATGCTTGGTTGCTTGTACATCCACTCTTCACACACATAAACCCTGCGTACAAATACCGTTTATCTGTGTCCGTTGGGCGGCAGAAGGAAGGCTCTTGAGGCAGTAATGTTAACAGGATGTTTTGTATGGGACCCTTTGAGAGGCTTTGATTCTCCAGTGTTTGAGAATATATTTCAAGATGTGTCTCAGCACGATGCAATGAGGGGGATGATGCTGGAGGAAAGGGGTCCAGAGTTGTGGGAATTTGGTTTCGTGACTGTGAAAGGAACGTTTTTGGCTACAGATCTCAACTGTACCTGGAACCCCAGCAGTAACATCTGCTTTAGCAATTACCCTCTTTTCGGCTAAGTGGATGAGTGTGATAAATGGTGTGTGTGCATGTGACTTTTTGGCATTGCAACCTTGTGGTCAAACAAAATCAAGATGTGTTTGTCATGAATATGCATGAGAGAATAGGAAAAGGATGCAAATGATGGAAAAGCAGTCGAGGTCAGATGCACAGCCGTTCAGCTCACTGGGGAAAGTTTGGGGTCGCCCCGATGGAAAGCTGACACGTGACTGACCTCTCAGATGTGCTTGTTTTACGGGGGGGAGGAGGGCGTGTGTTCGCAGCAAGAGGAAGATGTCTGCCTGTGATAAGGATGGAAAAACGTCCTGCACATCCCCTGCCAAAATAACGCCTGTGATATAGAGAGTGCCTGGATGTAACAATCAGGGGAAGAGCCCATTGTGCCGTGTTGCAGGAAGCTGCAGCTTCGGATGAGAAGCCCATGTGTGGGGTTTCCCTGTCACTTCGATGTGCGAGCATGGATGTGTGAGATAGACTGGCGTAGAGGTAGCACACATTTTCCACTGAGGTGTTGCCTTCACCTTAGAGACAGACACCTCTAACCTTTTTGCATTAGAGCAGTACATGTGTGAAAGGGTTGGAATGTGTGCTAATATACAAATGGATTTACAGTGTGTGTGTCTTTTGTTTTCTTAACTATTGTTCCCTCAAGAATGGCTTTTTTTTGTGGAACGTGACTTTGTGGTGGTGATTATTTGATTAGTCTCTGTAGTTCAGCATTGTTGCAATGAGGAAGAGGCCTGGTGAGCTTGGCTGTTTGCCCCTACTGCTGCAAAAATGACCTACTTAAAGAGGCAAGCATGTGCAGTTAAGAACACTGTTGAAAGAGCATTGTGATAAAGATTTAAAAAGGTCTGCATGAGATTTGTTCGGAGCTTCCTGAAGGCCACTGAAAGATGTCTTGAATTACTCGGCCAATTTGCTCTCCCTCTCGTTGGCAGTGTAGGTTTAATTTTCTTTCTCGCACGCGCACAGAGTGTGGGCTGTGTTTATCCGTGGGCTCAGTGAAGTCAGGTCTTTATGGGAAACATCCTGAGTGCAGAATTGTGTGAAGAGAAAATAGATTATCAAGAGGAGCTCTCTAAACAGGAAAAGGAAACGGGGTGGAGTTAAATGTGTCAGAGTTTCTTTACAACCCTGCAGGACCCCACATAGTTGGACTTCTCTGCAGACTGTTTACTGGGTTGTATATCCACAATGTAAACTCAGTGTGATTCATACTGTACATGAAGCAAAATGTGGAATAGAGAAGGGAATGTAAACGTCACCGAAAACCTGCTTGTTTTAGTTGAGCAGATTTCAGGTAGTGTGAAGGTTACTGTGTCTTAGCTATACCATTGAATTACAAATTAGAACTAAGAGGTTAACTATGTTAAAATCTAATGGGTTTTAAGCTTAAATCATGGTATCTGCATTATATATTGGCATTTAGCTGACCTGCTCTTTAATTATCAATATCAGCATCTGCCATTGAAAATGACTCATGGGGCGCTGGTGGCCTAGCGGCCTAAGCACCCCACATACAGAGGCTACAGTCCTCGTTGCAGGTGTCGCCGGTTCGATTCCCGGCCGGTCAACCATTTCATGCATGTCTTCCCCCGCTCTCTACTCCCCACATTTCCTGTCTCCCTTCAGCTGTCCTATACAATAAAGGCAAAAAGGCCCAAAAAATAAATAAATGAAAAACTGTACAATTTTTTTAATCTAATTTTTATATTTTTGGGCTCTTTTTACACCCTTTTTTTATTTGAAGAGGGCAGGATGGGAAATGACATGCAAGAAAGGGGCTGAAGCCTGTAATCGAGCCCACGCTGTCCCCTACAACAGTGTGTAACTTAACCAATAGGCCAAGTCAGCGCGTCCCCCCCCAAAAATATATTTTGTCCACATGGGGCACCAACATCTGCATAAATGACTGATCCCGCCAATAGAATGTTTTATGTTTGATATTATTATTATTTTTTAAAGTTATATTTTTGGGCTTTTTTTGCCTCTATTAGATAGGACAGCTGAAGAGACACAGGAATTGTGGGGAGTGGAGAGAGGGGGAAGACATGCCGCAAATGGTCCACCGGCCAGGAGTCGAACCGGCGACCTCTGCGACAAGGACTATAGTGTTACCAACCCACTCAATACATGGGGTGCTTAGACCACTAGTCCACCAGCGCCCCATGTTTGATAATATTAACAGCTATATCTGATAAGGAGAAAATCCACCATTTTTTTCACATCTCAAGTGTCTACCTCACCTACGATGTTAAGTTGTGTTCCTGGGATCCAGTCCACTGCTTGGGTCAGGATAATACTGGTCTTTGGATCCAAGTTATCTCATTCCCGCTCAAAAAGTTCATCACGAACTGGAGGTTTTATCCACATTAAAACCAGGGTTACATTACCTGATCTTATCCAAACTTGTAAACCATCCTTTGAAAAACCTGATTTCAAGATATGCTCAGATGGGAGACCTTTAATCTGATCATATCACTTTAAAACAAATTAACCTGGGTCAAATGGAAATCTGCTTGTGTGTGCTCACAAAGTAAACTCATTTAACAACCTGCAGCTGGTTGACAATCAGATAATACGAAGCCAGACTCTATCTTTTTGCTGGCATACCGATGTTAATAATCAAGACATTCTAATGATGTCAAAGTATGTAAAGGAAGAAAAGTTCAATATCCAAGGGAGCAAGGAGCCAAGAATACCAGCAGTTTGATTGTGGATAATCTCTGTTCACACTTCATTTTCTTTCCCAGTCATGTGTGACAGCAAGCAGTCACACACTGCCACTCTGTTGCCACTGGCCCCGAACTGTACATAATGCAGTACATGTTCAGAAACTCACACATACTCTCACATTAGGCCAAAAACACACTATCTCCCCATTTTCTCTGTGTCCTTTTCTGGCACAGTATTAGTCTTTAAAGATAGTTTTTATTTACAAAAAGAGTGTTTGCATGCCACCCTATGGTCCCATCACATACATGCTAGGGCTGAACATGCTAGGGCTGAATGGTTATAATTTAACCATTGCAACAGCGATGTGCTCACAGGCAATAGTCACATCACTGGATGAACTTGTTTACCATAAATCATCTACTATAAACATCTATGGAATATCACTCTCATGCAGCCCCTCACTTAAATACACAGAGAACTGACCCTGTGTGGCACACGACTGTGAAATGTTAACATGCTTGCGATGTGGTTGCCGTCACAGACACCCCAGCAAGTGCTTAAGCAACTAATCTAAGTAACTAGCCTCCTAATCAGAAGAATTAGGCCCAATAGGGCTCCAGGGCAGGGAGGACAATCATGCTTTTGGAACAGAGTGGGGCAGCAGGGTCTCGCGTGAGTGCGCCCTTGGTATCTACACCTGTAGAATGCTTAGTTTTAAAATCTTCAGATGTTATTGATGACATGAGTAAGTCACTTGCTTTTATTTGTAAAGTTTAATGTGAAATGTGTCACTCTACACATACTCGGTCGTAGGGGTGTCACTAGGGGTGGGAATCGGAAACAGGATCCGACTTAGAACCGGTTCCAAATGATCAATTCCATCAGAATTGTACACCTCAAATGTTATCGATTCTTCTTAACGATTCATTTACCAGGACGACGTCATGTCACGTCGCGGTACGTTGCATTACGTCACACACTCTGCAACACAGAACTCTTTCAACTACGAGAAATTCAAAGTATTTTCCTCCAGGACGTCCGGGGCGCATGTCCAGACTCACGCGACCGAAAGTTGAACCTATTGTTCAGTATGTTCAAGTTCAATATGTTCAAGTTCAATCTTGTGCAGACATAATTTTGAGACTGTGTAGAACTGCTTTTTTCCCCCTCAAAAAATACTCAGGAATCGTTAAGAGAATTGATAAGGAATTGGATTGATAAGCAGAATCGACAATGGCATTGACATTGATAAAATCTTATCAATTCCCACCCCTAGGTCTCACAGTATTTGTCAGAGGTTTGGACACCGTATGGCAAAAGTCAGAGAGGGGTTCGATTTGAAAGCAAATAAATCAACTTAAAGTCCCAAATAATGGAACATCTAATTTTATTATTGAATACAATACACAAGATATTTTGCAGAAAGGAAAAATATTGCAATATCAGATTTTTCCAGTATTGTGCTCCCCTATTGCAAGCTCTTCTTTTAGAGTGTAAGCATGCTCACATTTGCGTCTTACCGTGGAAGTATGCTAAGCTACTTCTAGGCTGATATTTAAACCAGCATAAAACAAACTGTAGTGATGACTTTGCTCTGTAGAAACTAAATAGATTGTACTTTTTTTTTTTTTTCTTAAAGGGTACAAGAATTGCAGCTTCAGGTCAAGTTTCATGACAGTGAGATCAAACATTTCAGCACATAGCAGCACTAGATCAAAGTCTTAGGATCATTTAAGTCATTGAGATCCATCCTCAGGCTCCCATGGATATCACAGTACCAAATTTCCCGGCAATCCATCTGATTTTTACCGCAATATCAACTGTGTGAACCAAACCCGTGCCAAGCCAGTGACAGACGTACCAACTGTTGTCCGAAAAGATGAATAAGACAGACACAGGATGAGAGAGATAGAGGGGGAATCAGAGAAGTTGGACAAGGCCCTGTTATCACAAAGTGCACATTTAACCTTGTTAACATTCTTCCCATGACAAGAAATAATTCAGTCTAATCAATTAAACCACAGCTGGGGTGGAAATGGATGGTTTGTGTCTGCCGTCCAAGAAGAAAAAATGTGGCACTATCAGTGAGATCAGCCATGTCTCTGCTAGATGTGGGACATTATGAAGGCTCTATATATACCACAGGATTTCCACTTTGGAAATCAGTGCATCGCCAAAAAGAGGGGCCATCAATTTGATTCAGACAAATGATTCAATATATTCAATCATGACATGAGAACTTGTTGAGCCGAACAGAA
Source organism: Notolabrus celidotus (assembly GCF_009762535.1). NCBI lineage: Eukaryota > Metazoa > Chordata > Actinopteri > Labriformes > Labridae > Notolabrus > Notolabrus celidotus. The sequence goes on from NC_048281.1 coordinate 23,766,293, forward strand.
CGTCATATAATAAACCCAGAGTTAATTTGTGAAGATATGTTTGGTCTCAGTGTAAACACAGCTGAGACAATCCTTCCATGTGAGCTCGCTGAGAAAACTCACCTCAGCCAAGGAGAGACAGACGACCACGGACGCACGTGTAGGAGGTGGACAAAGGGGGAAGGAGGCAGGATAATAGGAAACAAGGCTGAAATGAGAAAGAGAGGGAGGACAGACTGAAAGATGGAGAGAGAGTGAGGGGACAGAAGACAGTGGTGATGGAGACTAAGAGCAGGAATGAGGCTATAAAAGGAAGTAAGGGATGCAGAGACCGGAGCCTGGGAGGACCGAGGTCTTGGAATTCTTACAGCACAGCCTGATGGGACCCTTGTGTCCCCACATTAATCACTGTGTGATGGAGTAAGGGCAAAGGACAGAGGCGGAGATATATACAGTATACAGGGATTTTCCAGAGATGACGTCCGCCGTGAATTTACTTCCGAACTGCAGTCCAAGTTAAATAAAAGTTAAACTGCTGGAGTCTTTACATCCAGTGCTTCTATCTCAGAGACCTTTTCCCATACATGTTTACCCATGTACTGCTGCTGGAAGTAAAAGTATTTAAAGATACAATTTAATGTATAAAGCATGCCCAACAAGACAATACTTTTACTTTGTTCTCATTTGATTCTACTGAGAAATTAAACAACAAGCATGACTGTCCTCATGCCTCTCAGGTCTGACAGGTAGTTACTGAATGGATCCACCCATCTGGATGTGATTGATCATCCGATTAGACGGCTGAGCAGCAGATCTATCAACATAACAATGTCTGACAAGTTGGACTCTAAAATCAAGGACAGAAATGGGTCTAATCCCACGTCCATTTCTGTCCATATTGCAGCAGGAAGCATTGATTAGAAGTGTGGCCCACTGGGAAATGGAGTTGGGAGTCTTCGTGACCTGAGGCCAGTTCAGGAAAGTGAAGGTCCAGCTGTGTCAGGTCCAGGTCTGAAATCGGAGCCGTGTTTACACTGGAGCCCGGCCAGATGAGCACAGTGGGAGTCTCTGCCCTGCCCGGCTTCTTCCAGGTCCCTCTGCTCTGGTTCATGTTCTCCTTCAAAGTCATGTCCCTCTCTCAACAGAGTGACCCTGTCCCTTTCGCCCTCTCCCTAATCTCCCTCCATTATCATAGTTTATAAATGTATCCGTCTGTAAATAGGTACAGCACAATGAGATGGTGGCAGTAGAGAGCAAGACTAAATAGAGTGTAGATGGAACAACTGAAAAAGCAGCATGATTACAGCCTGGATCAAAAAGCAACCTTGATCCAAATAGTCCACTTCCATTCTCATGTATATGTGCCAGGGCTAATCTGTTTAACTCAATCATTTCCAACATATCAAAGCTGCAAGTTTTGCATAACTAAGCCTAACTACATGTGTGGCTGTATTGACCAACAGGCAGACGTTGTAGCTGTTTGCCAAGAGGCTAAAGGCCCACCTCAACTCAGCCTCTTTTCTTCTTGCTAGGTTGGCCACAAGCTAGGTTGAGTGATCAATCAATCAATCAATCAATCAATCAATCAATCAATCAATCAATCAATCAATCAATCAATCAATCAATCAATCAATCAATCAATCAATCAATTTGTATAGCGCCAAATCACAACAAACGTTATCTCAAGACGCTTTTACAAATGTAGCAGGTCTAGACCGTACTCTATGTTATATTATTAACAGAGACCCAACACCAAGACAGGATAAGATCCAGTACCCTCATACTGACAGGACTCAGTCTGATCTCATCTCAATCAACCATGAGCATTGCACCTCACAGTACAGGCAAAAACCTTGAGCAGAACCAGACTCATGTTAGACAGCCATCTGCTTCAGAAAGAGGGATTGAGTAGAATAATCAGAATCAGAATCAGAAATACTTTATTTATCCCAGAGAGATGATAGTGATGAGATGGATAGTAGTAGTAAAAGTAGTGGCTGTTGCCGGAGTCCGGGTCGTCCGTAGCAACTGGAGTCTGGAACGTCCACAGCAGCATGCCGTCTATGGCAGAGACGCTGTTGTTGGTTTTCAAAAGTCGGCTTCACAAACCAATGGGTGATGTCACTGAGAACTATTTTCATTTGTGTATACAGTCCATGGTAGTTGACTTGTCACCTTTCAAATACAGACCAGACAAGTTTTTTTGCTGAGTCAGAGGGTTATGTTGATAAAATGTCAACAACTGTCTGAAATAAACTATACTTTAACCATCCAAGAATGCCATTTGTGGTGGGAAAAAAACACTGCAGCTATTTCCCCCTCCATTTCCAATCATTCCATATGCTTTCTTTATTGGTTTTTCCATTGTGGATCTCACAGTTAATAAAAAAACTCTTTCCCTACGGCTTCAACCAACTAAAAGGGTTGATGCAGTCTCAGAGCTGCTCTGTGTGAACATGAGAAATCACAACTTCTTGTGTTTAGTCTCACAGCTGTTCCTATGTTGACATGAGGACATTTCTACAGACCTGTGGCTCATGCTCAGATTTTTACTCGCTCATCCCACTCATCGGATGTTTTTCTTTTGTGTGAATGGACTCGTCTAGAAGTACTTTTATCAATGCACACAGAAACTGCAGCTCTCAAACTCTCCAACAGGAAGTCAATGGTAGCACTTCAGGAAACAGAATTAGTTGTGAAGAGGCAATGGTGCAGACAAACTGTACTATATATCAAGGCAAATATCTGTGAGATCCATTAAGGCCGGCACGAGAATTCCCCTTATCGCCATAATGAAGGCCTGAGGGACATCTGGTGTTACATCCAGACTTGCCTTGGTTACTAAAGCTACGCCAACACAAACACAGTCGTGTTTGATGTTTTTCTTTTCCGGCTTCTGTATGTATATTTTTGTGTGCATGTGTGTGTTTATGTTTCGTGAATGTGTTTGTTTTATTGTTGGACTTTGATTATTTGATTAAATTCTATGTCGGACTATTGGCGGAAGCACAGAAAGAATAAACTCTGCCTTTGACATGGTAGTCTACTTTTCAAGCTGCTGTGGTTTAAACTTCTTTTTATATTTTAGCATACTGGCCCCAAAAAAGAAGTACCATCCTACATGAAATAAACCAAGAAGTGAACAAATTCTACCCTGTAAAGTAACTGTTTGTGTAACTTATACTCTGAGGAAGCATTTTCTTTCAGCCAAACACGTGACTCACACAACCAGACAGCAACAAAGACCAGAATGATTTGGTCACCAAATGTTGTGCACTCACCCACACAAACACACACAAAGGCATTTGTGTTTTTTTGTCTACATCTTCCCACTCACATCACAGTGGTCATTTAGACATGCTTCTTCCCTCTTCATTTGAATTCAGTGAGGAAGAATGTCCTCATCCAAATTGCTTCTGGGTTCACTTAGGCTACAGGGAGGCTGCAGAGAAAAGTAGTGAGATCACTCAAGGTATTGTTCAAGGTCTTTGACTGTGAACTGACCATGAACCATGGCCTGCATTAATGCTGACTCTACTGCTAGTAGGACAAGCAGGTGGCTGCCAAAAAAGTCAGGGCAAAGAGTTGGATCTATTCAAACTTTACAGCAAATAAAGTTACTGTATTTATTTTGGTCAATGTGCGGTGCATGGTCCATAGTTTATGACATAGGTCAATTTGGGCATGTCCAGTACCCTTTAGCTAATGAAAAACCCAGCAATCAAGTTGCAAAGTGAGTCACAAAGCAGTGTTTTGGGTGTATCAAGACAAACAAACCAATCAGTATCATCTCCCATCCCCTTTGAACATTAGTATGCACATTTAAACAGACCAGCAGGGCTCAACAGAAGCTTGTTTTATCATCTCATTTAACTTACCTATTAAACTGACCTCCAAAGTTTTTGTGGATCACTAGCACAGTCACTTTCTGCTGCCTCAAGACAACACTGTGCAACAATGTGCCTGACTCCACATTGTCTTAAGACCAACTTACTATAATGGTCACACAAACATGTGCAACTGTGTTTGCTACTTTTTTTGGAAACAAGCAAAGCAGTTGTGATGCACTGAAGACTGTTTTTGGGAGTGTAAAATACATGTCCACGGTAATGCAAGCATATCTTTAATGCTGCAACAGTGTTTTGAGTTAAATGCTAACCAAGTGGCAACCTCCGGTCTAAAAATATGAGTCCAATGCGGAAGTGTTAAAAACTGCAGTTCATTGAGGATCCGCTTGAGGCTGGCTCCGGAAGTACCGGAAACCACATACACACCAATTCAAAAAAGACGATCTTTACAGCAGAAATAAATATGTTTACTGCCTGGTACAAAAGAAGAGTGTAGTCTGGATAGCTCATATCTCAATGTGCTCTCACTGTGAGGGGGTTGATTTTTTTTTTTTACGCGTCAATTTTGAAGATATCGAGGTTATGAGTCTACCAATGAGAGGCACAGCTGACTGCGGGAACACTGTAGCTGTTGGCGATGAGGCTCAAACTCCGCCTCTTTACGTCACACTGGCTTGACAGCGGCAATATGGCTGCTGTCATCGATTGGCCTCAAAACAGCACTTCAGAAACTGATGGGTGATGTCACGGATACTTATATAAATTATATATATATATATGTATTATACAGTCTATGATACTAACATGTACATGCAAACACACTCATGATTACATACAGATATTCAGCAGGTACAGTGTTTGATATTATCTTGGTTTATGTCTTACTTATTGGTGTACTCATATTTGTTAACTAGTATTAGCATTGAGCTAATCTATAAGGCAAATAAACTGACCAAACATGTAACAATTCATCCTCTAGGGACAGGGGTTGGCTGTACCAATTTTTCTGCCAACCTGGCCATTTCAAGACATTTTATTATAAACTTAAAACGGGTGGTTGTTGACACTGGAGGAAAAAGTCAAGGATCCCAGAAATCTCCCAGACTCATCCTTCTACTTCATGATTCTGCAAAACTTCATGCCAGTCCAACAAATAGTTGTTTGATATTTCAGACTGGTGACCTTTTTTGTTCAGATGTAATCTCCAGCTTGCATGCCAACAGTGAATTCTTCATGGAGATAGATCTCAGCTGGCTGAGGGAGTATCACACTCATAGCACAGAGTCAGTCTCATCCTGACAGATAGAGATATGGTGCAGATATGCGTATAGATGGATCATGCAGCATATTTCTATCACAGATGTTTTTCACGTTCAGTAACACTTATCAGAGCTTCCTGTTGATTGAGGTCAGATGTCTCAGTTCAACGAGTTTGCACTTTTACCTTAACGTCCACATCGTTAGTGTGAGAAGAGGCAGCTGTTACCTCACAACATCATTACAACTTCCATTTCTAGTCTATGAGTTAGTGTTGTATTTGAGTCGGAGTCGAGTCTTGATTAGTGTCAGAATATGAGTCGTTGCCAAGTCAGCGTAGAAAATAGTCCCCGTCCCCAGAGTTGAATCCTCATCATCATTATTATTTACTGGACTGTATGAAGCAGGGCTGACCCATGAGCTAAGGCTCATTCATCAGAATTTGAACTTGCCAAACAAATTGGAGTCACTTTGGAGGCTAAGGTTAGCTAGTAGCTTGATGACAGTGCTGTAATCAACAGTCTAAGGAGGTAAACTTGGGCCTAATGCAATGGATGCATGAGTCTGAGTCCAAGACAAGTCCAAGTCCCCAGTACTCGAGCCCAAATAAAATCACATGCCCTGAAAATTAAGACTTGAGTTGGACTCAAGTCCAAGGCCTGGACTCAAATCCATTGTTGCACTGGATTACAACAATGTGAAGTTGCAATGGTAATTTCAGTGATCCACAGAAAAGCATGCATGAAAAAAGACAACTGTAGAAAGGTTGTGTTTTAGATATTCAAACTTATTATCAGTTATTAGTCACATTTGATCTGACCTACAAGATCTGACCTACTTTAAATCAACGGAAATTAGAATACTTCAAGACTTTGGAGTTTTCACATAATGTGACTTTGCTTTTTACAGACCTATTGACCTCTTTTTAATATCGTCCATTGGCTTCCTTTTCAATATTTTCCTGGCTCCAAAGGTTGAAAGTGTCTCAATGTTTATGAATCATATCGTTTGAAGTCTAGGTGATGGCAGCCAACATCTAAGTGTTTGTTTTACTATGGGTAGGTGTAGAAACTAACTGGACGGCCCAATTCTGTATCGTGGGATTGAACACTTCTCTTGGCTGAGGGCGAAGTAGAAAGGCTGCAGGTCAGATCCTTTATTAAGGATGAAGATCAGCCATGACCCAACAGTCCACAGGTCAGCCACTTCTGGTCCCATTGTTTCCTTACAGTGGAATGTGGTCTTGTCTCAGGAGCTCTTATTTATGCCATCACATAAGCCATATTTTACATCCCTCTGCTAGGTTTCGTCTGTGTTGCCCTTCTGACACTTTGAGTTAGTGAAGGGAACAAACCATGTCATCACCAGTCGTGGATCAAACCTTCATCCTGACCTGCAGTACATCTGATACCTCAAACACAGACAGGGGGTCTCACGCAACCGCAGTTTATGCTTCAGTGTGTCGTTTCATGTGTGGAAACTGAGAAGACACCTCAAAGAAGCAGTTGTCATCTTCATCACTAGAGCTTTCTCTGGCAACAAGGTTGATCTGTGAAAGCTTGGATATTTAAAACGCTGAATGTAAAGAATAATGTCATTTGATGTATAGATTCTTGTTATCTATCTGCAAACAAAGAAAAAACAATCATGTGAGTGTGTTATTTATCCATAGGGATCATAGGATGTTTTAGAGAGTAATACACCAGGGAAAATGAGGAATGTACAGCTGTGTTTTGACGTCAGACTAAATCCTTTCCCTTCTCTTTTCAATGTTTTATGTCTTGTTTGCTCTTTAATTTCATATGGCAGGGGCATTTTCCTGGATTCCAATCGTGGATGTTTTATGTACTTATCTATATGATGGGATTACTTTCCATATCACACCATTTTTGGAGCTAGTATGATGTGTTAGCTCTAAAATACCATAACTCCTTTCATGATCCTTGTCTTTTTGGCCTCTTTAGTTCTGCAGACTTTAGCCAAGGCCAAAGCCCTTATTAGCTTCTTAGTTACAGCTACCTCTCTAAATGTTGACATTATTCCGCTCCATCTGTATTTATAATCCACGACTTCAGTGTGTTTTGTCTGCATTTTTCTGGTGTTTTGGTCTTGTCATCATCCTGTCTTCTTGGCTGGGTTGCTGTGTTGACGTTGGCTGCTTTTTATGTTGAGCGTTTTGAGTGGTAGGAAGTGGTTAGTTCTGTGGTGAAGCTAATTCAAACAGAACATAGGAAAACAAAACCAGAGTGATTTAGGTTGACCACAAATGAGCCACACAAACCAAACATAGTCGGGTCTGAATGTGCTGTAGGATGGTTGTGGAGTACAAACATACTGTTTTTAAGGGTCCTTAATAATGGGTCATAGAAAATAAATCAGACTATGTTTGGCTTTTCACCAACTTCTCAATAATAATATATTTTTTCCTGTTTTAAATGGTTTCAAATGGGATTTCTAGGGATATCTGGGAAGTTGTACCAGGCCTTTGGGACTATTGCTTAAGGAAGGGAAAAATGTGCCTTTTATTTACTGGCATTTGTCCAATTAAATAATATAGTGTATAAAACATAGACGCAGTCTCTGTGACATCACCCATTAGTTTCTGAATATGAGTCTTAAAGCCACATAATGATACAAACCATATTTGAAATGCTGAGTGAACCTACCTTTCAATCAACCTTAACACAGTCAAAGAGGTGGAGTTTAGGTGGGCTTTTGGCCTTCTGACAAACAGCTGCAATGCACCCAACTGTCATACAGTTCAGCCACACACCTAATGATGTACATCTCTGTATAACTCTAAAGCCTGATTTATACATAGCCTACCCTGTAGGTCTGTGTAGCTACCATACCTACACAGAGCTGACATTCTCAAAAATTTAACCACGTGCCTAAACAATGTGGACCGCAAGCCCTGTGATTGGTCCACTCGGCGGCATTGTATTTCCCGCATTTACAGCACTTCCGGGATCCCGGACATAGGAATCCTGGGATCCTGCAGCCGTGTATTTCATCTCCTCCAACGTGTCCTCTCTATTCTTCCCTGTAATCATTGCTATATCATTAACAGCAACAAGTATCAGCTGTTAATTAACAAAACATGCTCGGAATTGCTATGAAAAATTAAACAGAAACCTTAGTGGGGCCGGAAACAGACAACCGAACTATCACAGAGACCACACTGCCATAAAGTGTTTTGGTGGAATGTTGCTGCGCATCACGGACACAAAGACACAAAGTATGTAGAGCTCACGTCAGCGTCGGCCATTGCTGCATAGGGTCGACTTAGATAGATAGATAGATCTTTATTTGTCCTTAATAAGGAGATTTGTTGCCACCGTCTGTACACTGACTTAGAAGTATAAACCAGGCTTTAGCCTTGCTAACAGGGGCATTCTTTATTTCATTGGGCCCCTGCTTAATAATATCAAAATAGATGCATTATATAAAAAATATCATCAACATACAGTGTGTAAGGATAAATAAACAAGCTATTCACAACTTTTTTGAATTAGACTATTAGCATGTTTAGTTCAGCTGTATAAATGGGCATTTTAACATGGGACCTAATGGGGATTGTGTAGCTTTTGCTGCAAGCCTCTAGTGGACACTCAAGGAAATGCAGGTTTTTGGACTTAGGCATTGGCTTCAATTTTCAGCACTTGAAGCTGTGTTGAACATGCTCAAAATAAGACCAGTGCAAATGGCACCATTATTATTGGTACACTATAACAGTTTACTGATGCCCAGTATGCAATGAAGTATCCAATCAATGCTAATGTATTCAGTTACTAGCTTACTCATGCACATGTCTGTATATTCAAATAGTGTATTTTCTGAATGATTGAATGAAAGAGTAGGGGTGAGAGTTAAACATTAGCGTGAGAAAGAGTGCTGTTGATTCAGCTGGTTGTATTTCATTTGCTGTAAATTGTATAGAAGCAGTCAGTGCGCATAGAGAGAGAGGCAGCAGTGCAGCCATCAGGAACAGGGAGGCAACAAAAGCAACATTCCTCATTAAGAAAGGCATTAATCTGAGACCTTGAACTATACTAGCTTGTATATCCAGTTCTTAGACATTCAAGGAAGCAATGGAATGGAAATACAGAAATATGTCATGTCAGATGACGTGCATGTACGCTAGAAACTCCTTCACATGCACATACATCCTTGGACACAGATTTAAGTGTCAGACATCTATTATATCAGTACGACCTCACTGGCTCCATTGTGTCCCTAAGTGAAAAGACAGACCTCCTGATGAAACATTTTGTTATTTATTTTTTTATATGAACACTTATTTTATTCTTGTATCCATGCAAGCTGATAGGCTAAACTCACAATCAAAGGTTAGGATCTTACAAGGAGAGGAGTGGGGTTTGTTTTGGCTCAGGAAATGCTATGTTGGCTCCAAGAGGAACACAGCTTGCAGTTACTTAGACAAACATGACCTAATTTTCTAGTCTCTTCTCCAAGGAGCTTTTTTATTTCATTCTCCTTTGACTTGCATGTGTGGTCCAAATGGTGCAATGAAATGCACAGATTCATTTATAAATCAAAGAGGGGGACTGTGATGAGGATTTTTCTGAGAAGACTCGTGTCAATGTTCATGCACGTGATTGCAACTTTGAGGTAAAGCAGATGACTGCGGTAGAGATGATTAGCAATGGCGAGCTGAACTGTAAACCAGAAGCCAAAGATGATTAATTATAACAATGCAGACCAGAGGAAGCAAACAGTTCATGACCATTGTTTCATATCATATACACTGCTGTATGACAAGTTTTATAACAAGGTATGCTCTGGAAACCTTTCTGGATACAAAGTGAGACGCTGCAGGATGACATCAGCTTATGTCAGCGTCTTTGGCGGAAATGTACAAGACACCTAGCGATGTGTCTTCTGCCTCTTTAAGTGTTTCTGTGGTTCTCAGGGGGAATGTTGAGTCTGGTAGAGAGTTTAGTCCTGCATGTTGAGACTGGGAGCAGTTCTTCTTTCACTGTGACAAATATCAGATATATGGTAAAAATCTGTACGACCCCACGCTGCAGTATTTAGGTGGTCTTGATTAATCTGCCTGTCTTGTTGCATTGTAATGTTTTCAACTTCTCAACTCAACTCATCTAATTTTTTATTTATTTAGCACCTTTCATGCATTCAAGCATGCAGCTCAAAGTGCTTCACAAAAGAACAGAGAGACAGAAAACAACAGCAATAGGTAAAAAGATACAAGATAGAGGAAAGCGATATGTGATATTTAAAAATAAAATACAATCATTACAATAAAATCAATACAATAAAATCAGGGAAATATCAGAAAAATAGAATGAAATCAATAGATAGAATCAATAAAATAAAATATGATAAATACCAGAAAAATAAAATAAAAATAAGATGTAATATAAAATGATAGAATAAAATAAAATAAACAAAAATGATCATTTGTTCCAGCTTGAAGTGTTTAAGGTATGTGCTAACTGAAAATAAAGACAATTAAGATGATAGTTCATTCAACTTTTAATGAACTTTGCAGCTTGTAGCAGCATTTCTGACATTTTTTAAGCAAATAGCACACTGTTGTTAATGTTGGCAGCTAACTAGCCAATTGGTTTACCGAGATGACTGTCCCTCTTCGTCAGAAATTAAATCAGCCATGACGTGCTTCCTTTTCAGATGCTCGTGCATTGCCGTCGTACTGCCATGCCTTGCAGATTTTGCATTGCACATTCTTCTCTTTTATTTTGGAAAAATGCTCCCAAACTTTCGGGCTCCTAGGCCGGCTAGCCACAATACTGTTTGGGCATAACTTTTCCGGTAACATCACGGCTGACCCCTATTACCACTACTGCGCATGTGCCTCAAGGACGGAAAGGCGGACAAGACAGCGGAGGGTACAGCGGCAGTTTCGAGAGAAAAGCAAAGCGTCATCGTGACTAGTCGACTAATCTTGGCAGCCCTAATGGTAATAATGCAGTCCAGGTCTAAAAGGAAATTACTCAAAGTTAAAAGCCAGATTAAAAAGGTTAGTCTTAAGTTTACTTTTAAAAACACTCAGAGAGTTTGACGTTTTGATGACTTCTGAGTGTGGAAGCACTCTAGTCTGAGGAGTTGCACAGACACTTGTAGTTTTATGCTTTTGTGTAAATGTGTCATGATGTGACCAGAAGTTTGAAGATGCTTCAAGCTTTTAAATGATGCTAAAATCTACAAATAATAAAATCCAGTTCTGCATCTGTTGGATTTTCATGCCACAGATTAATCGTCTTGGTTGCATTATACCACCTGTTCAACTGATTTTAGGCCACTTTTCTGGTCCTTGAAACGCTTTGATTCACAACTTTACCTCTGATCAAACCTGGGATTTTGCACAAGTACATCAGATACAGACAGAGCCTTCTTCCGGTTGTCTGCATTCATTATGTCCATATTTCTGCAAGTTTTCTATAAGCTTACAGATACCGACCAACCATTGCAGTATCACCAGAAATCATGGGGGACAGTGTTGAGCAGTGTAACCAACACTTCAAGCCAGACCCGCAAAACACAAGAAAGATAAATACTTATGAAAGTTGAGGAACTTTTTGAGAAAAGATTGTAAGAGTTGTTTAGAAGCTATAAATATTGTACATGTTGTTACCTCGCCCGAGCCCAGGGTGAAATTGGCGCAGACAGGACAGAAACTGAATGTGGTAAGTCTTAAGTATGCGTACGGGATTTGTGAAGTACTAATACTTCATTTGTGTTGTATAGTTATTTACAGCTTAGATGGATTGACTTGATGTCATTGGAGTCAGCATTGGTTTTGAGCAAAGACTACAGCTTTTTGAACCTTCTCAGTTTCATAAACATTCGAGTTTCTTCCTGTTTGTTTCACCTTAAAAAGCGTGTGTTACATTGATTTTAAAAAATGATGCGAAAATACTTTCTTCATTGTGTTGTGTACAGTATCTATGGTGATTTAACAATGAATGGGTCATTGTGACAGCGGCTGGACAAAACAGGATACTGCAGCTCAGTCCTATTGTCCTCGTCTGAAACGGTCATTAGCTATTCTGAGCCTGTAAACTGTAAAGTGGAATTATTGCATCGCTTCATAATGTGTAATCACAGTAATGGGAGGCATTCCTTTGTGTGTCTGTGTAGAGATGACGCAGGCTATTGTCTGTGATTTTAGACTTCCATTGCAGTGTGGAGAAAGGTCAGAGTGTTACATCCTTATTAGGATGATGTGGTCTCCTGTTTCTGTCTTGTCAGTGAATTAAAAAAGGCGATCACGCTGCAGAGGAATATTGGATGGATTACTTAAAATGAAGGGATACAAGTTAAGAGTTCTGCTTGTAGACAGAGAGAGAGAGAATTTGCAGGGTAAATTAAACCCACAGAGTGTCTTAGCTGCATCAAACAGTGGTTTGTAAGGAACCCTCTAGATTCAGATAGTTAAGCAAGAAATGCAGCCTCTTGCATTCCATATGGGAGGAGGAGAGGGTCTTTTTGTTGTGGAGACAGGGGATCATTAAAGGACGTCGTCTCCAAAGTAAAAGACAGTCTTTGTGTGTAACGCGGGTCTCAATGTGGCCTTTGTTAGAGAGGCTGCCATGATCTGCTGTCAAAATGAGGAAGGAGAATTATTCTGATTCTTAATCTGCTGTTTTGTCCCCACTGTGGGCATAAAGTGTTCCTTTTTTTACATGGAAGAAGGGAGGAGGGTATTGAGGTATTTGCTGCCTAAGCAGGCTATTGTATGGTTGTGTAGGTGGAGGACGTAGGTGAACATGAGAGACGTCATAACAGGCGGCAAAGCTTTTCTGCATTTGTAAAGTCAAGTTTTAATCATACATGCTAATTTCAAGATCACCAAGGAATCTTCATCTAGTTCCCGGAACTTTGAAACTGCTGTCACAGTTCAGAGCAATTCATCCTCAGGCACGAATGTGGAAAGTTTAATGGAACAGAATGTAGTTTCCAGTATTCAAAGATGCATGGAAACTGTGTTAAAAGGGACTGATTAACTAACAGTTCTATTTTAAGAGCATCTGGATCAGTGAGAGGTTAAGGGCCTGTGTCCACTAACAGGGTTTTTTTTTTGCACTGGCACAACCTGCTTTGTCCACAGAACTGTTGCAGTTCAGCAATCAGCATCTGAAATGCAGAAATGCTCCCATTTTTTTCTTTGGGTCGCTCTCAATTGAAAATAGTTTAAGTGCAGGAACACAGTTGTGCTTGTCAATGGCCACGGTTACATGATGTTTTTTAATTCTGAATTAATTATTCAGAATTAAATAATTCGGAATTAAATTATTCTCCTTCGGGTTTACATTGAAATAGTAATTCTGAATTGAGGTTTACATGGAAAACACGTTTAATCATCTTTATTCTGCTTAAGGTCTGGGGGTTGGGAAGGGTTCTGATTTGACGGGGCGGGCGTGACGTATTTGCGTCTACCGGAAGGAAACAACTGTTGTTCTTCTGCTTCAACAATTTCCACTTGTTTTTTTTACCTGGGTGGCGTCTCTGTCAGGGAAATCTCCCTCAATTAACTTGGATGCCACAGCTTTAAAAAGGTCCACATTTTTATGCGTCCGTCCATCATTTCTTCTAAGGCTCCTATTAAATAAATAGTCTCGGCTCGAGTCCAATGCTTGCTTCGGGCGGCCATCCTTGAATACGTTCCTGCCAGCGTGGAATATGTGCGTCAGCGCAACAGGACCAGGGAACGAGCATGCGCAGAATGACCAGAATTAATTTAAAGTGGAATGAACGTATACATGATCGAGGAATTATTCAATTCGGATTTAAAATCAGAATAAACCAGCCACTTACTTCGGATTTAAGTTTAATTCGGAATGGTCATTCTCATTCGGAATTAGGTGTTTACATGGTCATTTTTTATCTTTCTGAAGAGGATTTAATTTTTATTCTGAATTAAAGAGGAATTAAAAGTCTCATGTAAACGTAACCATTGTCACTTCTCCATCACTAACTTTCAAAAAGAAATGGGACTCTCTGTATCAGCTTTGTCCATGGCTTTGGAGCAAGATAAATGGTCAGATCTTTTCCAAAACAGTCTCAGTGTAGATCGTTTTGAGCCTTGAAACAGGCATCATCCAGATTCACCTCTTTGCCTTTATTTTGCCTGGCTTTCCCCAAGACTCTCCTCTTTTGGATACTGAACACAATTAAAAGTCACTGCCATAGTAATATGTGTGAAAGAGTTTGAGTGGAAGATGAAGACAAGGTTCTTCAGGACGCCTTTGGTGGTCTCCAAATTTGTAGATAATCCAGCTGCAATATACTGCTGGAGAGAACGTACAATGGTTGGTGACCACTCGCACATATTTTGGGATTGCCCAAGGTTGCTTCCTTTCTGGAAAGGGGTAAAGAGCGAGATAGATAAAGTTCTAGGAATTGATTTACTATTCACCCCAAGCCAGTTTCTTTTCGATCTAACCCCTGAAGACAAGTACACCAGAGACCAAGAGTACCTGTTACATATTCTCTTGATGACTGCTAGGAAAATGGCTACAATAAAATGGATGAATTCAGTGGGAGTGCGGCAAGACAACTTTCAACAGTTAGCATCGTGAGAAGCAGGTTGATCACACTGCCAGCATAAGAAAGGTTGTTAGTGGACACAGGCCCTTATTCCAGCACAATGTTTTATCTAAACTCTTGATGTGGTCTGAGGGTCGTATTGTATCTTAAGTGATGTGCTGCGTCTACAGTTTTGTTATGCTTCAAAATTGAGAATCATGATTGCCTTAGACACCCTCTGACTCAGAAAAAAAAAGAGTTTCTATTTTGACTCCCTTAACTCTAAAGGGATAGTTCACTTTTTTAAGTGAGTTTGCATGAGGTACTTGTTAGTAAGTGCATAAGCCACGTGGGATGCCAGTCAGCTTGGCCCTTTGTTCAGAAAACGGTTGGAGAACTGGAATGGAAGGCTATCAGCCACTGCAGACAAGGTGAATTTAACCACATAGTATAATAAATGATCACCTGACAAAGACTATAGCATCAAAACATTGTTATAATTAAACTTTTTGTGACATTGAGTAAAAGTGCAGGCTTTTCTTCTTTTCTTTTCTCCACGAGACCCTAAAGGCAAAACCTTAAACTTGGATTTCTTTGGGACACCACATAAAAACAGAAGTTCTTAAAGACTTCATTCTTTCTTTACAATGTCACCAGCTATCTCAGCTACTGTAGGGTCACATCACCTTTGACCTGCGAGTTGGGAAACCCCATTTTTGTAAAAGCTTTCTTTGATCGCACCATATCCACACTGACTTTTTCTTGGTGTGTGTGTGTGCTTGTGTCGCATCTAGCACACACTGGCCTGTGATGGTGGGTGGTTTTGTCGGTATGCAGACATTCAAAGACAGATTGTCCCCCCACCAGAGTCCGGACCCAGCCCCTCTGTTGAATAGGATTTCCATTTTCACATGGCTGTCCTTTCTGTCTGGATCATGAGTCATACGAACCACATTGAAAACATCCTTCTGTAAACCAGACAGATTTACACAACAGAGCAGACAACGCTGCAGCAATCTTCAACACTCTTGCAACAGAGCTGCAAACACAAACAACTAATGCATTCATAAACCACAGTGTACACAAACACAGCCAGTGACACCTACAGTGCTCAACAATTTACCCCACACTGCGTCCTGTCTGACGCACAAAGAGGAGAGAATGCAACAACACATGGACACAAATCTATGCTGTGTTTTTATGTATTGAATAGACTCTAAAATGTTGCTGTTTGATGCTAATTTGACATCTATACCCTAACCTGCAACAACCATGAGCTAACTTTCTTGTTGTCTGTTTTGCTTCTGACAGGGCGGGAAGAAGCACAGCGGCCCCTGTGGAGGAAGAGACTGCAGCGGAGGATGTAAATGTTTCCCAGAGAAGGGAGCCAGGGTAAGTCGCCTATTGTGCCTTTACTGTACAGTCCAGAACAGCTTTATAAAGTCTGTTTCTCCCTCTCTCTCTTTCTTGACCTCTCTGTTAGCTTACTTTTCCTCTTGGATTTCAGTCTGCAGCACCAAATAAGGCCATGATCACATCGGATGCTTTTGAAATGCCCCTACAAATTATGAAACTTGGCTTCTGAGAGTGCATGCCTTCCCCTTGACTGTTTCAGATTGTAGCACTTCAAGATTTACAAAGCTCAACATTTTATCACAGTTTGAAAAAACAATAACAGAGCTGGCAGCAGACATAATAGATTCTATTATTTCCCTGTATGATATATCACTTTTTAGAAATGGCCCCACATCCTGTTCTTAACCCTCCTGTTAGGTTGCAGGTCTAATTGACCCTTTTTAAAGTCTATTTCAGGCAATATATGCCTTCCAAACCAGCTAAATGCAGCATAAAAATCTGGGCAGCATGTGACAGAAAAGGTGTCGTGTTAATTTATCAACATCACTTCATAAAAAATAAAAAAATTCAAAATGTAAAATATAATAAACAAAAATCTATGTCTTGTAAAACTGTTGTATTCATATTAAGGGCTTTCCAATCTACATTTACAAAAGTTTTAACATTAATTGTAATGAAAAACAAGTGAGTTATCCTCATTGAACCATGATCTGTGATAATTAAAGAACACCAATGGACCAAATCTTGATTTAAATGGTTAGTAATGGACTTAAAAATCAGATTTAAAAAAATGTTTTTTTGGGTTCTGACACTTTTGGATAATTGAATATGCCCCAGGTCAAATTGACCCTGGAACATTATTACTGATCCAGAAAAAAACAAACATAAAAGGAGGGTTAAAACATAGAGGTTGGTGTCATTCTAAATGTTTTTGATATTTCAACAAATCCAATAAAAAATACTTTATTTGGCGTCTTCTGATGAGAATTGACAGTGTTGGTATATATTCTAGAAATGTTCACTAACTTCAAAGTATGTTTAACAGGAATTCAAATCCAGACTAGTCTACTTGTCTTTAAGACTAACCAACACAATGTCTGTTTGCAGAGTATGACCTCACATAACGATGCTAGCACCACCAGCCTGCAGTCGTCCTTGCAGGTTAATATCTGCGTTGCTCCAGTTGAGTGACTGTGCCTGTTTAACCTGACACAGCCTAGACACAGCCTCATCTCGTTTTTAGAACAATCTATCACCCTTCTACTGCTCTTGATTACTTGCGAGTAGCAGAGAGAGCTGGCTCATTAAACCGGAGCTACAGCTCTGGGTAGTGTCAGAGGCCTGCACCATGGCTTAGACACAGCATTTAACTGGCAGTAGTTTTGGTGTTACAATGTCATTTAGCAGACGCTTTTATCCAAAGCGACGTACATACGAGAACAAGAACAACACAAGCAAAGATCTAGACAAGAGGAAACAAGATCAGTAAGAGTAACAAAGTGCTTCAAGTCAATTTGGGTGCAGGTACTGCCAAGCAGTGTAAAGGCAATGCACAAAAATAAGTAAGGAATTTTATTTTTTTTCGAAATAAGGAACATCTACAATGAAGCAACCAACCAATTTAAGTGCCAGCAAGCAATGGCGAACAATCATGCACATCCCTAGTATATTCTCAGATATGCACCGTTTGGCATTTTTCCATCCCCTGCAGAAAACAGTCCCTAATAAGTTCAACATTTATTCCATACAAGGCGAGCTTGCTAAAAACTACATCACCCAACAGATTTAGCTGATGAAATCACCATTTTCTTAAAAAGAAAGAATGTTTATTAACGTATTTGGCTTTGAAGGAATGAGCTTTGGGCATAGTGCCTCAGACAGAGTTGGAGAATCTAAAATTATTTACACCCCCGTGAGCCTAATCGTTCATCATAGCATCCTACGTGATCATGGTCTGAAGTTGCAGATTTACGTATCACAACAATGCAATGTAAGTGAGTTATGGTCTATAAGAATGCCTGCGTCTGACATGAGCATTCAGCCATATGGATAAACTGCACAGCTGGAACTCATTAACTTGAAATACTTATCACACTTTGGTACAGTTTCAGTGATGAAATTCACACCATTAACCTCTGTCAAGGAGGAGGTCAGAGTGGAAGGAGTGTTTGGGGAGTGGGAGACCCATTAGGAGAGAAATGAAAGACAGAAAAAAGACGGAGAGACAAACGGGTGTGAAATCAGGAGGCAGACACAGACTAAACATTTTTGAGATAAAAAGCTTAGGGTGAGTGGCCGGGGCTTCGCACGAGCTGCTTTATGCTCCACACACGTGCTGCTGTGATCATCAGATAGTAGCTGAGACTGGGGGGTTTCCTGTGTGTGATATCAGTCAGAATCACACAGAAGTACTTTTTCAGAAAATATCCACAAAGTCCTTCAGGTTTTTATCTAAAACTTTGAAAACTTGAAAAGCATCCAATATACTTTAAATATGGACTCAGAGAAGAGGTTTTTAGGGCAACATAAGTACTTTTAAAAAATCTGTGTTTTACTTAAATTTCTCCAAAATATTTTGCAAGTATAGTTCCTTCAAGATTCAAACAATAAACAGAACATGATGGCCGGATAGTTTTTGCTCTTTGTCGTGTTAAGTGCTTTCCCCCTTTATTCCTGCTTGGTGGGTACATTTTAGAAAATAGATTTATTAATGTAATATTTTGAAAACATGTCATCCATATTTAGTGTTGTTTTTTTATTTCCAAGCTATATTTTTCGGCATTTTCCCCTTTAATGGACAGGACAGCTGGATAGAGACAGGAAATGTGGGAAGCAGAGAGAGGGGGAGGACATGCAGGACATGCAAGGCTGGAATCGAACCTGCAACCTCTGCAACAAGGGCTAAAACCTCTGTACATGGGGCGCATGCTTAGACCAGTGGCGCCCATTTAAAACATGGCTTTCAAGTTATTCTCCTTTTTGTGCATGGACATTCCTCCCGAGCCCAAACTGCTGCTTCCATTGTTTCTCTTATCTTGTAAAGAGCGCTAACAGGAACCATAAATGTGTCAGCTTGGTCGTGTGATGTGGGAAACTCAAGGACTTAAAATTAACTCTTTAAAAACTCCCCGTCTTACAGTAAGCGGAGATCCGTAGGGAGACATTTTTAAGGAACACAGTGGTGAGGAAAGGAATGGGCAGGAATGTCTAGCAGCTGGACTTTGGCATGAATTCACCAGATTGACTTTACAGTAGGGCCGACCTTTGACCCGCACGCTTCGTGTGGATGCAGGAAACCCTGTTTGGAGGCGTCAAGAGACGGAGAGAGGAAGTTCTACATTCCACATTCTAACGGATGCAAAAGTCTGATCAGAGGGTCAGCACACTACGCCCCTTCTCTGCATCTCTCTCTGATGTGAAGGCAGGGATTTTGATCATGCAGAGACAAAGTGAACAAGCCAGTGATGAACTTTATCACTAGTCAGACCTTTGAAATGATTGGCGTTTGTCTGTAAAAACAGGACAAATTCGGAGGAAAAACATACTCAGCTCACAGGTCCAACAAACTTTATACATCTGATGTGCTGAATCTGAACTATAAAAACATTTCTTGCAAACAGGGTTTTGACTCTTGTACTTTTTGTACTTGGAGATCATCTTGTACTCTCTAGGAAGCCAGGCATCAGAAATGTTCTTGGTATTTGTCCTTCACTTGTTGACTCTGACTCATTGTACGCATATTTATCTTGTTAATTTTCCAACGCCTCGGGATCTTATACCTTTTTGATCCAAAACAATTCCCCCAACTTGTTTGTGAATCCCATGGAAAAGAAGATGGATTCTCACAGATGTCCCTCCTTCATCTCATTTCCTTCCAAATCTCTTCCCTGAGGACAGCCATGGTGATGAGCGCCTCAGTGAATGAGTCAAACTGGTCCCGCACATCTGTCTGGATTGGCGGGGACTTGACACAGCTGCAGGGATTAGGTGATGGTTGTTAATGGATACATGCAGGCCTAAGTGTCAAGATTTTGTCAACACTGTAAGACATACAAAGGAGGGGACTGCCAGTGAACAACGGATCATTTAGCAGCCTAAGAACCAGAGTTTCCTTCATGGGTTGTTGCAGACTAAATCTAAACAGATTAAAGGATCGTGAATGTCGGACTTACATTCATTGGGTGGTCTGAAATTAAGCTGTAAATAAAAGTCCTTCTGTATCTGGATGTGTATAAAAACTACAGCAATCTACAATGATGCAACAAACACTGACGCCGATAGGAAAGTGAAGATCCTTTAGAGTCTACTCACCAGCATAACAAGGGGCATGACTGTGGCCACCACAGAGGCAAATGGCAAAGGGTAAATGGACTTGTACTAATATAGCGCTTTTCTAGTATTCTTGACCACTCAAAGCACTTCACATTCACCCATTCACTCACTGATGGCAGAGGCTGCTAAGAATGTTAAGGGACCATATGTATTACCTAATCTAATTCATACACATTCACACACTGCTGACCATGCCACCGGAAGCAATGTGGGGCTCAATGTCATGCCCAAGGAAACATCAGCATGTGACTGCTGTAGCTGGGATTGAACCGCCAACCCTCTGATTGAGAGGCGACCCACACTACCAATGAACCACAGCTGTCTACAGATGTCTGAACTCAGCATTTCCAATATTGTGATCGCCAACTTTGGGCTTCATAACACCTTAGAAACACCTCACTTACCCTTTTTTCGAGCAACACAAACCAGGTTGTATTTCCGGGCTGGTGCTCGCGCTGGTTCGGAGCTGGTTGAACTCGCGAACCAACACAGCACCCGTTTGTTTTTCCACCCGCTAGAGCCCGTAGAAGAGGCACGTCATGACGTCAGATTACGTGACCGCTATTCCCAGCAGCACTAGCGCAAACTTGACCACTGACCACTGCTTTGCCTTGGAATCCATTAGTCTCCTTTTATTTTTTCACTGCAGGTCAATTGCGGAAACACGTTTGGTTTGCGTTTTTGATCACGGCAACTCCGCGCCTCGCCCCTGATGTAAGCGGTTTGCGGTTCTAGGCCAGCAAAGAGTTGGAGCTGCTCTGGAACCAGTTTTCCCGGCCGGGAGTCGGTTCACTCGCAGTCTAAACACGAAAAAACGGTTCTCAATTGAGCGGCGGCTCCGAAGCGGCCCTGAAACTTCCTCGGTCGAAAAGGGGTAACTGTGACTGCGTTCCATTTTTTTTATGATTTTACACAGTCTATGGTTTCAGTTTGTTCGGCCGCACACAATTGGCTGAAGAACTCCATTAACACAGGTTTAAAGAGATATTATCAATAACTTTCCTCTAGTTGTGGTCACGAGCCCTCGCTCTGGACTTCATTGTTCGCCCTCTGCAGGATAAGAACTACAGGCTCCTGGGTGGTGACCAACACAGACTCTCAAGCAACTTTTACCAACAATCTCATACAAGAATGGGGGTTGAAGACCTATTGTGACAAAAACAATAGAGTGGAGTTTATCCATCTCAAATAAATATTTTCCACAGCAACAATATGCATTGAACTGACATTGTTGCATAGCAAAGCATGACAGAGCATATTGACGCATACAAAGAGGTTAACAAGCTGATATCAACATGAGCAGGCTCATAAGAATAATCACCATGGACACGGGGTAATTTAGAGCAAGGCTCAAAACACTAAATATGGAATTGCTGCAACAAGAGAACTGGACAGAAAATTATTTCAGACTTGCAGCTTCCAGTTCTCTGCCTACTTGATCTCACTGGGAAAATAAGCATGTCCAAATAATTGGGAGTGAGTTGGGATCAAAAGGCACTGATGTTTCTGTCTTGGCCAGTCTGTTCACATTGAAAAATGCTCTAAATGTTAGCTGAATGGAACATGAGACCATTTTCATCTCTATTTGGTGGAAAAACAGAAAAGATGTGTTCTTCAGAATCAGTTACTCCTTACTCGATTAGTTGTTGACATCCCTTGTGGTAATGCATGGAGGACGGGGACATGAGTTATGTTGCCATGGAAAAGGGGTCACATGAGGTACTTTATGAATTAATGCCAAGATTCAAATGGCTTGTTTTCCCTAGAATTGAGAACGAGCAGTAAAGTGAGACACTGATGAGTGTAAAAAGAGACAGAGATGATGTGAGAGAGCGAGTGGAAGAATGAAACTGATTGTTGGAACTAAATACATTAATGTAATGGGTTTTCTATTTGGAGGGGGGAGCAGAGATTAGGCAGGCCAACTCTCGACTCTCTCTAGCTTTACCACCCACTCCTTTGGAAGTAAACACATCGCAGGCTTGCAGAAAAATATCAAACTCAACGCACTTCAAAACGTCTTTAATGTGTTTTTCCGTTATTACTATGATTCTCCTTAGATCCATAATAAACAAGGAGAACAAACACCCCAAAATGTAGTAACAAGAATTACCTCACATAAAAAATCCAAGGTTGTTTACAAGACGTGGGCGGTCAGGTGTGGTCAATTACAGGGATACGAATCCGAGGTCCTGCGAGAGCTAGGTGGTGTTGTAAAACAAAGCAGATTGTGATCTCCTAATTATGAAAACTAGGGCAGCATGAGAAAGTGAGCACAAGACACCCTGCGTCCTCACCAGAAAACATGCTAAGCAGATGAATGCTGTCTTTTGTGCTGTGATTTTTTTCCTTTTCAGTTCTCAGAAATGGGGAGTGGCGCCAGGTTTTATTCAGAAAAAGAAACTTGGGTTTGAAGAGCCCCATCCTGTATAGAGGACACTGAAAGACAGGAAAGATGAAAAAATACAGAGAGAGAAACAGAGGGACATGTTAGGACAAACTTTGTAGATACTGTGCAGCTATAGAGATGCTGTCCTCCCCAGCATGGGAAACCCTCTACAGCTGATCCAGAGCAGGAAATGACACACGTCTCAGGAAGCTGAGCACAATGACAGTCCACTGATCTTTTTTTAATGCAGACAGTCTCTGTTTTTTTGTGGGAACAAGATCCTCTGTGTGTTCTGCTGCAGCTATAAATGGCGAAGATTTCCTTGTTCCATGAAAACAAGTCTGTACCTTCACTCTGAATCCAGTGCACATTACTGTCATGGACTTCCCTGTGTCTTCAGAGACAGGATGCCGTCACAGATAGGAATGCTGTAGAATCAAAGAGCCCAGGAAGAAAAAAAGGTTCTGGTGGGTTGAAGGTTCTGGCTTTGTTTGGAGTATAACCTTTAGACTTTAGACTTTCAGAAATGCATGACATTCATGGTGAGAGCACAAATATGTTCACCTTTGAAGCATACTTTTACCTCAGAAAATCCCCCACTCTGCTCCTTTGTTAGACTAAAATGAACTCTGTGCAACCCTTGAGCGTAAATCAGGTTGGGCTCCTCTGATTAGAGCTACACTTCCATCAGTTTTTGTTAGCTTTGATCAAACATGATTTGTCTCTTCTGAGAGAAGCTGGTCCTAAGGATGAGGGGTAAGTCATTGAGCTGATTTACAGGCAATAAAAGGAGCCTTTTGTAGATTCACATTTATGGAAGACATGATATGAGATGGCAGTTACATTATTTTAGTTGGCTGTACTGCATTGTCTACCCTGGCATGTCCTTGTATATAAGGCGATTCTTAACTTGCTTCCCGCGTATTTATGCCATTTTATTCATTTAGAAAATACTGGAAGCTACAGTCTCCGCTCTCAAAACTTGCTTTTGCTTTCAGTCCCAAGAGTGTGTCTTGAAATGGGTAAGTTTTAGATGCCTGGAACCTGCTGCAGGAGAACCTGGGTTTGAGTGAGCTTGTCTCTTTAAATGTTTTTAAAAGCAGACTGAAGGCTCTTGAGTAAGATGCTTCAATTTGTAGATGCTTTGACTGATGACTTTTGTTCTGAAACCCATGATAAGTTGGAATGTTTTAGAATTGTGTGTTGTTTGTCTGTAACTTTTCTAGAATGTGCTGCTGCTGATCTTGGCCAGGACACACTTGCAAATGAGATTTTCAATCTCAATGTGTTTTTTTCTCCTGGTTATATAGTTAAATAAAATAATAATAATAATTTAACAAAACCTGTAATCAGTCGCCTCCATTCCCTCAAGTCCCTCTCCCCTGACCATGACCTCACGCCTGCTATGAACCAGCTACCAACTATGGAAGAATGATGAAAAAAGGATGCGTGTGTAGGAGTGGAAGGGAGTTGATGGAAGCTGAAACCTGCTGCTATCACTTAAACTCTTGGACAGGAGGATTTTCTTTTCTGAAGGTTGTTAGAATGGAGAATTCAGTGGGGATCTCTGGCATGCTTTGTCCTTGTGTGAAAATTAAAGCAGGGGAGCTGTAGGAAAAGTCTGGGGAGACGCTCAGACTAACAGACAGTAGCCAGCTGCTTTGGTTTGTAATGGCAATGGTAGCGGTTGTTGTGAACCTTCTGGTTTTAAAGATATCTCAGACATGGTGTGAAGCTGTTTAAAATTAACGGGGCATTGAAGTCATGCCCAGAAGAAAAAAAACAGTTAACTAGCTTGTAAAATCTCCACACCTCACACACTGTTTATGGTTTGTTTTTCTACTCCTCCTAGATTCTGAAATATCCATACAGTGGATACAGATAAGTAAGTATCATATTAATAACCAAAATACATTTGGCAATGTAACAGAGTACCCAAACATTAAAAACAAATTTGGAACAGTCCATCATTAATATATTATCACCATAATATGTTTTTAACATGTTACAAACACTATTTGTAGTAACTCTGTTTTGGTCTCCACCAGCATGGCTGTGTTGCCAATGAAAGCACTAAAACTGGTTGGTAATGTTGCTTTTAATTATTACTTGAGCTTGGACAGTTATCACAGTGTTTCTTTATTACAAAAACAGCTCTCTGCTGAATCTGTAAACCACATACTAAATTTGGGAATTTGAATCAAGACCATTGATTAGCTATGTGCAGTAAAACCAAAACAAGGTGCTGAAAGATGCTAAAACAAGCGATGTATGAAATAGAAAGATACATTGTTGTTGGTTCATTAAAATACAGTACAATGAGTCTTTACCAAGCGGCAACCTCCGGTCTCAAACTATGAAGCCCATGCGGACGTGTTATAAACTGCAATTCATCGAGAATCCGCTTGAGGCTGGCTGCGGAAACACCGAAAACCAAATAGACACCAATTCAAATAAGACGATCTTTACAGCATTAATAAACATGTTTACAGCCGGGTTAAAAAAAACGGCTTGGCTCTACGTCGCTGATTTCTCTATCAGCACACACTGTACGGGGAAGTGAATTTTTTTCTAACGTGACGGTTCAGAAGATATTAAGATTACGAGTTTTTGCCCAAATAAGGACATGACTGACTTGACTCCCGGACGGGAACACATAGCTGTTGGCTACAAGGCTCAAACTCCACCTCTTTACATCACACTCTGCCTGCTTGACTTCCGCATTTCTAATATGGCTGCCGCCGTCGATTTGCTCCAAAACAGCTCTCAGGAACAGATGGGTGACGTCACGGATACTATGTCCATATTTATACAGTCTATGGTCTTAACTAGCATTGTTATTGAAAAAGCATCAGAAAAGCCTAAACTATGTTAGTTTACTATCTTGATAAACTACACCTAGCTGAACCTCAAAGGACATCAAACAAAATGACAAATATACTTCAGCACTCAGACAAAAAAAGTTTACAAAATGAGCACCACAAGATCACATACTTTGTCGATGCCATCATTGTCTGCATCAACAGTCAAAAGGAATTCTACTGTATTGTCAAAGCCTAGTTTGACCTGCTGTGCTGCACCCAGCTGTGGTCCAGCTTTAAGAGTCAATAAAAGCAGATCACTCTCGATGGGTGCCATTTGAGAACAGGAGGACCATTGTAACAGAGTTACAAAGGATCATCTCTTTTCAAAAGACACACACGCACACTGACACTCATGTACTCTGCAAACCTCAAAGAACACACATACATGGGTGTAGACAATAATTCAAGATCTGGAAATTATGAGGTACTTCTATAATAAAATTTTTGTCCTTTGTTGAACCCTTTAGCCAGACAGCACTAATCCTAGCATGGTTAGCCACAATAGCAAGGCACTTTTTGTGTTGGAACAGCCAGTTTTTGTGTTATCACGCAGTTAAAATAATAACTGAAGGTGTCAGATCTTTTAATTTAAGATCTGGAGCACCATGAAAAGTTTGTAAAAAAAGAAAGAGAGAAAGTTACAAATAAAGCCATATGTTTTTCCATCAAAATATTAACTGCAAACATTACCATGGTCGGCTAATTAGCTTATTGTTGTTAATTGAATATATTTCTGAAAAGTTTTTTGAATGGATAAAACAACATTTTTGTCTGCTGAAAAGCCAGTTGCAAACATTAGCAGATCTCTCTAACTAGCTTACTGTTGCATATTGACCCAGAATTTCTAAATTCAATTGACTAACTTAATTTGTGGGGATAAAGGTGAGGCTAAGTTACACAGGGTATAGTATTTTCCAAATTAGCTTAAGGCTAATGTTAGCATCTCATTATTGGTTGGTTACACACCAGCAGTGTCAGACAATATGGACTTCATATACTGTATACTGAATATATATATATATATATATATATATATATATATATATGGGAGACAACATTTTTAATATTAGTTAACATTCGCTTAGTAAGCTAACAATTTAAATAGGATTTTTTTTTCTTCAGATGGTTAGAATTACAAGCAAAAGTTTTAAAATATGTGCCAAACTGAAACTTGACTAGCGTAGGGAACTCACTAAAAGGGGAGTGGATTAGAGCTGTTAATCGATTGGGCCGATGGGATGTATGTGGATGGGAGAATATAAAAAACGTATTATTTGTTAGACATAGCTTTCGTCAGCAGAAACATTCAATGTTTGTGCGGCCTTGCATGTATTTAGGCAGAAAATACTGACCTTGTGTTAATATCTGTAGCCTAACTATGTTATCATCAGCAGAAGTACATGGTGTAAGTGTAACTAAGGATATCCTGCTTTATGTTTAGGCTAGGAGGTTCTTGCCTCATGGGACTCTGAACCTACGCACACTTAAACCCTGATCACAGAGGAGTATTAAAACAAGGAAATAACAATAAAATATGGCTGATTTTATGATCCTGTACAAGTCTCGCCCATTTCCCTCATCGTTCTATTAATCCCCCTCTTTTATTATTGAATCAAACACACGGACACACACGACATATTCCACATCAATCAAATGCTTGAGTCTGGGCAAGCTGTGGACACTGTATGTCCAACTTGTGTGGATACAGTATGCGTCTAAGATTTACAGACGGCAGTCAGGAAACGTTATGGTCGATGAAGAGGGTCCTCAGGGTTGTAGGAAAAATGTGACCAGTGTTGTGGGTCACCACAGTAACGCCATGTGTTCCCCATCAGGCCTTGTTGTGAAATGTTCATTGGGGGCTTGCTGCAGAGGAAACAATTAGATTTTATCCAAGTCCACACATATTTATTCCACTTTTCCAAGAAGTACATGTTATCACTGGAGACATTTTTCCCAGGAACAAGGTCCCACATGGTGATGGTGCAATATGTGCAAAGCAATCTGTAATTTTGTCATTTTGTTAAATGTTTTGTAATTGGCCTCTACTAGGTCAAGGCGAAAGAGTGCCCTCTACCTCTCTCCGGAATAAGGATATGATGTGATTTACATGTACACCTGAGATTTTCAACTCAGAAGGCATTGATTCAGCGAGCAAACCACATCCATACATGCGTAGACCTCTGCCCTGATTTGCTCCCTTGCAAACTATAAAGGAATGTGCTCTGCAGCTGGAATGGCAGTGGGTGTTGCATCCCATGTGGGAAATGAAAAACTTTTCCAGACTGGCAAAATTGGCCTGTGGGCTGGGCCAGCTGGGTGGGATCGATGGGTGCAGAGTGAGGCCTTGAGGATTACATAGGTATCCCCTTAACTAATGTGACTGGCTGCAATCCATGTCAGTCAGAGCCAAGATCACAGCTGGGAATTTGTATATAAATCCTGTTTCCAGACGTGGATTTTCTCATTGCTGCTCACTGTTATGCATGTGTAAATCACTTCTTTATGGTGTTTCAAAAATCTTAATATATAACAGCGTTCATGGCTGCTACGATTAATTATATTCATCATTAATGGATCTTTTGATAGTGTGGGTCGATAGATGGGAATGTGGGTCGATCAGTCCATGCAGATGTTCCAGGTTCCCAGACGATAAACCTTTGTGTTTTTTTGATTCCCTTATGTTACCAATATACCACAGCTTTCTCACACTTCCAGTTCCCATGACCTTTAAAGCTACACTCTAATTAAACATACATACCTTTCCCTTTGTGGACTTTTATAAACATAAGGTCAGTCCGCACTGGGTGATCCACTATATGGAAGCTGTAATGACATTATAATCTCAGCAATAAATGTAACTGAGGGATTATAGAGGCAACACCCATGATGGACTTCATTACGTGTAGACATAGACTCAGACAGTTATGGACACGCAATATAGGCACACAGGTGGTCGGTCTCTGAGGTGAGGGCAACACCTCATTTAAGACATTTCACTTGTCACATACACACACATACACACACAGACGCAGGCTGCAGCTGTGTCTTGTTTGGACACATGTGTGCTTGGACCCCAGACTTGGGACGTCTCATTCCTCTAACGTGAGGCAATAGCACAGGTGTCCGGCCCCAGAGACCCCTGGGATAGCCAGAGGTCCAAGCTGTTCTGTTCTCAAGCTGCCTGGGATCCCCCCCTTGAGTCTTGATCCTCAACACACACACCCTCAACACATTCAGACCCTCTCTCTCTCACACACACACGCACACACACACACACACACGCACGCACTCATTAGTATAACCATTGATCATTAGCGCTTTCTCTGGTCTTGAAGCTGTCAGATCTCTGGCACACGTGTGAGCATGTGCTCGGTGAAAAAGACAAACGTGCATGATTAGCAAAGAGTCTAAACACATTAATTCTAACATAAACTTTTCTCAAGGCGGCCACACCACTCTGTTCCTGAAATTCTAAACAGAAAAGAGCAGCAGGCCCTCCATGAAAAACAAAGCAAGTGACAAGAAATGACAGATGTTTGTGTGAATGTCATGTGCTTCATCCCTCTGCTTCATCTTTCTGTCTTTGCACATGAGAAACTTTCAGCAGATGAGTCAGAGGGATTTGTTTCTGCAGCAGGTGTGAGTAATATTTTCATTAATTTGTCTGGCGGTTAAACTTCAGTTAGATCCGTTAGATTTTGCTTTTTCACATTTTGTGGTTACACCTGTAGCCTGTATGTCCTTTAAGCTTCTTCTGTAACTTCCAGTGCATCCCTGTATATCTGCTCCGGTCCTTCGCGGTCATCAAATACAACATTTCCCTCCAGCCAGAGTTTCAGAAACCTGACCTCCTGGACCTCAGCCAAGAGATCTAAACACACTCTAATAGATTTATAAACATCATCTACAGCTGTTTATTTATTCAGACTGATTCCTCCTCAGGGCATCCAGTTGAGGACCCTCTTTGTTCCCCTCAGGCCTCTCTTCTAACCTCCGATATCCCCCTCTCCATCCCTCCAGGGGAACTGAGCCCCGTTTCCCCCTGGGTATAATGCAGAAGGGATGCGGATCTTCAGGAAATGAGTGGAAGAAAAATGTATCCAAGGAAAACATGTGAGCCGGGTCACAGAGTAGTGGAACCAAATCCACCAAAGTGTCTGGGCCTGATTGTGAGAGTCTGAGAGAAAGGGCAGAAGTTAAATGTTCTACGACTCACCATCTTGACCTCCGCTAGCCCTTCTATATTTCCCTGATGTATCTTTTTTATGCACCCTTTAATTCTGTCTTCATCTTCCTTCCTTTTTCTCTCTCTTTACTTCCTTTTCTTTTACTTTCTTTCCTTTGCGTTTGCCTCTTTCTATAGTTTCATTATTTATTTTACTTCCTCTGCAGTGCAGGAAGTAGATTAGTTCAGAACTCCTGAAAAAAAGAGTTCACTAAAAACGTAAGTGAATCTCAAACAAAGAGTTAATTTTTTTGGTGAAACCACCTGTTGCTCCAACTTTCTGACCCAGGAACCTGGGACGCTGTGTCCTATAAATGTTGTAACTTATCTCATGCAGTGATTGGCCACATCTGCAGAAGAGGGGGATGTGCAGGATATGAACTTTCCATACTATTCCTCTTTTTCTGTTCCTTTCATATGTAAAAAAACAAGCAGTGCACCATGAGTGCTCCCAGTGAAGAATCCAGAAGGGTGCACAGTGTGACCCTGTTTTTCACTTCTCTCCCATCTTCATGATAGCGGGCTCTTCATAAGTCTCACAAACACACAGATCATGATTTACCCACCGTCCTCAACATCCCAAATTTAAATTCTCAGCAAGCGTCTCACCATTGTATGAAAATAAGTGCACCCACTCTGGTGTGAGGATGTCTCTGTAGAGGTATCTGTCAGTGACCTGTCCCACACTGATGACATCACTGCAGTCTTTCCTCAGCACAACCCTGTCTGTTTAGATTCCAGTGTTGTTTCTAAGGAGACAAATGATGTACAACACATTGGGGCAAATCTCCAAAATTTTAGCCAGTCTCTGAAAACAAATAAATTGTAAGCTCCGTGTAAAATATGTCTTGAATCGCGAGTTAAAGTTTGTATAAAAGCCAGTAATTGAGTGAACATGTGTCCTGAGGACACAGTTTAAATGCATCTCATATGGGAGACAATGATTTAAAGACAGACTGTCTGACTCAAGCTTTACATTATTACTTTCTATCATTTCACATAATTTAATTGGATTTTCCCTTATTGTTGCAACTTTATCTTGTTTGCCTCCAAGCTTTAATTTCTGTTATTTCCTGTGATCATATCTCTTATCTCTGCTGACCCTCCTTATCTTTAAATTAATGGTGTAATCAGTAACTCTTTCATTTTTTTTTGCATAAAAAAAATCACAGACTGTCCTCCGCTGTCCCAGTTTTTCAGGACAGACAGATAAAATAACAGAGGGTACTTCCGGCCAGTTGTTTACTGATGTTTTTTATTCCCCTCTGAGGTCAGAGGTTTGCGCACTGGGCTGTGTGTTCCCATCCTGTTGTTAGCTGGTCGTTCTCAAAACCGTCCACCCCCGGGGACAGTCTGGGTCCAGATGAAATTTATGGTGTCAGGCAGGGGGGACTTTTAATAGATTTGTGTTTCAGGAATGAGAAATACAAACACACCCACATACACAGAGGGGGAGGGCAGTGGGTTTATGGTTAGTGCATTTTATAAGAGGAATTTTCTCAGAGAATTCTGGATATGGGTCACACATCATGATTGTTTCATAAAAGCAATGTTATGAATGGTTTAAGTAAGCAAATATGTCATTAATGGAATCCAACTGTAGGAATGAGCTCAGTCACTAATCAGCATGTTTTATCAAGAAAAGAAATGGTTTTGGGTCAGAGTGAGGATGAAGACCAACATCCTAAATAATGAACATTTAAAAAGTTATATAAATGATAACAGCAGACTGTTTGTGGGTGAATTGTATATGTTGTCGCATCACTGATTTGCACCTGTAACTGCACCCAACAGTAATGTCATGGTATACCAACACACCCTCAGATACACCACTACATAAATTGAAAAGAAAATTCCTGGTGGTCAGCAAGATATTTTCACTAGTCTAGTTTCTCTTTAAATAATTAAGATATCCACAAAACAAGTGTCTAACTTGACCTTTCCATTAAGATGTAATAAGAGGTAAGGGTTATACATGAATTTGCATAGTTAGGGCTGGCTGAATTGACTGACAGGCGAGTGTGTTGATACTATTTGCCAGGCTACAGGTCCAGCTTAGCTCCACCTCTTTGCCTGTTTCTAGGTTGATGGAGAGTAAGGCTGTTTTCGAAACGGCCTGCTCATTACTACCTAGAAATGTAGTATGCAGTACGTACTGCATACTACATACTGTGTTTGAATTTAGTATGTAGTATGACTGTTCTGTTGGATCTGTTCTGCAGTATGCTGGGCTAGGAGTCGCTGGATTTCCGGTTTCGGAAAGTGGAAGTAAACAACGGCCAAACTGATAGTGAAGCTGCTTCTTTAGCATCCACTTATGATTTAAAAAGTTAAGAAGTGGTTCATATGGAATTTAATAATTTTCAAAGCAGATAAAAACTGAGTGCCCCCCCGTCAAAAACGAAGAAAAAAGAAAAAGCGGAACGTTAGCGCTGTGCATTTTGGGAAACAGTATCCAAGGGAGACTGGTCCGCTGCATATTGAGAAATTTTCCTGAATCCGTACTACATCCGGGAAGTTTTGGCATACTGCAGATTTTGTTTTTGTTCACATTCTACATACTACATACTGAATTTCAGAAAAAGCAGCACGTACTGCTAGTAGAGTAGGCGGTTTCGAAAACAGCCTAAGTCTGAGCAAGTGTTTCCAATATAGCGCCTGCCATTGTTTGGAATCAAAGCCTCTCTTTGGGTGACTTTACAGAGGACACATCCATGATTTCTACAGTATATAGTTAAACAATGAAAGCAAATAACAATTCATCCATCAGGGGACTTCTTATAACGCATTAAAGCTGTCCTTTCGGGGCCGATGTTTGTGCACAGGGCAAACATTGCCTGATACCAAAGTTCAATTGATGCATTCGTACATCCCTAAAATAAAGAAATGATCCCACTGAGGGCATTTTTGTTCAAGTTTTTTTGACAACCAGGAGTAAGTCTTGAGCAATACATTTTAACCCACTGCTTTGTCTATGAGGTAGAAAAATAAAGTAAAAAGCTGCAGACATGAGTAGCTCTCTGTGGTTTTATGCTGCCAGGGTGAAAGAAATGTATTTTTTGGATGAACTTTGGGACTGCAGTTTTTATTGTGATAAAGCTGTCACACACTTGCATCACCCTGTCTCTCCTTGTTTAGCCTCTCACATGGCAGGTTTTACTCAGAGTAGGACCAAAATTTCCTCACACGTTCCTGCAGCTGCAAACGATGCAGCTCGGGCATCTCATTGTTTTTGTTAAATGATTTATAAAAGATGGGGTAAATCCTTGGATTAGATCAAATTTCTCTGATTGTTAAGAAAGACCTGTGTTGACTTGTATTTCAGCTTTCTTTTAGGTTTATTGTATTGGCAGGCTTGTTGCAGAAAGAAAGGGGGATTTGTCTCACTATCAGCATCTCATCAACCCTCACCTTAGCCTCACTTTGTTCACTAAGCCAGGATGTGTGTTGGTGTGTTGTGTGTGTGTGTGTGTGTGTGTGTGTGTGTGTGTGTGTGTGTGTGTGTGTGTGTGTGTGTGTGTGTGTGTGTGTGTGTGTGTGTGTGTGTGTGTGTGTGTGTGTGGTAGTGTATGCCCCTGAAATGAGGTGAGAGGTGATAAAAAAGGGGATAAAAGGCAGACACCAGTTGGCTGAGCAGTGTGGGAAAGGCAGGTGTTTTATTACTTTTTATAGTTTTTCCTCAAATCTGTTCTTCACAAACCTAATCTTTTGTGTGTATCCAGACTCACTCTCTTTTTTTATCACCATTTATTTCCACTTTATCCTGTGAGGTGTAATCGTGCCATTTCAGTCTGCTTCATTTCCTCCTGACACAGTTGCAATAATAAAGGGTCAAGTCACTGAACTTCAAGGAGTGAAGTTGGAGTGGCCATGGTGGTTAGTCTAGCAAGCTCTACAGATACATTTATCTTAGTTTTTTAAATGTAACTATTTCCATAATTTTAAATCAGTAAAATGAAATGTTGATCCAAAATGACCAATTTCTAAGTCTTGTGAATGAAAAATTCAAATTCCCATAAACAGACTAGTCTAAAGGTAAGAAAACATTCAGAAAACAGTCAGATTGATGTTGAATCAATCACAATTAAACGTGTTCAGCTAGCACCACCAGCCATCTCAACATCCACATGCCTGTTCTTGTTACACATTGCTCCAGTTGATCATATAGTATATGCAAGTTTAACCGACACACGACTTTATTTCTGTTTTCTAGATCAAAATACTGCCAAACAGCACCATGCTACCAAATACTATCCGTCTTCTGGGCTTGTTTACATCCAGTCTGGCAGTTCCAGTCATAGACATAAAAAGACACCGCATCAACCGCTACTTCCTATTAGCGCTGATGAGCCGTGGCATCTTGGTCCGGTCACCCGCTCCACTCAGTGTAATCTGTTTGGCAGACACAATTAAGTGTCATCGCATTTAATCAATCATAACTCGCTGAATATTAAACTGATTTTCATGCAGGGCTTTTTTTCTGCAAACATCATACATGTAGGTATGATACAGGACACATGGTTCGGCATATTTTAATATTCATAGTGGGCTTAACTGTAATAGAATATTCTGATATGTGATATATGTGATGTATGATAGGTATTTTGTCTCTGCTGCTTCAGTTTACGTTTACAGGTAGGATCATGGCTAGGATGACCCGACCAAGATGGCGGCTGCATTTCTTGCGCCCCAGCAGCCAATGTGGCGTCTACTCTTTATATGTCTATGGTTCCAGTAATCCAGTAACCAGAGCTACAGCAGCTAGTACAGGCTTGTTTGAGGTGAATGTACTACCACTTAGAGACAACATATGAGCAGCATTTGGGGCCATTAATAATAATAAAAATATAAACAATCAGTTTAACTGACTAGTAATTCTGGTGCCAACTAGTGAGGGTGATGAGGTTTGATTGTTGAGTTGACTCAGTTTGCTCAAAATTTGCTTTGACATTTAACAGTGAAAATCAACAAATCCTCTCAAATAAGAAGACATATTTTTTTTTATGACAGAGGTTTTTTTTTTTCATCTTAACTGAAAGCAGAAGAATCGAGAATGTAAATGCTTTACAGCCTATATATCAGTCTGTGATAAATGTGCCCTTTTTATCTTGGGGCTGTATTCAGAACAGTCTTGATCTGGCTGTCTACAATGCAGAAACAACTCTGCTCCATTCAGAGGTCAAACCTTTGGAGATTATAGGTCAGCTATGATCCACCTCTGGCCCGCCTCATTTCCTTTTCCTCCGCCTGTGGCTTCAGTAGATTGGGCCGCTGTTCGATGG
Organism: Notolabrus celidotus; assembly: GCF_009762535.1. Classification (NCBI taxonomy): domain Eukaryota; kingdom Metazoa; phylum Chordata; class Actinopteri; order Labriformes; family Labridae; genus Notolabrus; species Notolabrus celidotus. The sequence goes on from NC_048281.1 coordinate 23,801,359, forward strand.
CTTCATGTCTCCCATTATGAAGCTCACGAGACAAGAAGGCTGAAGGCATGACGTTAGCCGGCTGTGACAGGAAGAAAAATAAGGGAGCTCAGACAGCTACAGTTACAAAAAAAAAGCTAGAGGGCAGCGTGTGTCTCCTGAGCTTCATAATCTGGTAAAGTCATGACCAATCTTCAAAGACAGAGAGGAACGCAGACCTAAACAGACATGCATGTCAGTGAGTTGGATGTTCTTTGGTGAATTCCAAGACATGTCTGTTAGAAGACTTCCTCTGGTTTCAGGGTTAATACAAGTTCAGGATTTTACACTTAACTGTTAAAGACAACTTTCAGAGCCTCTTACCATTGCTCCTCCACCGTCTCCTATTTCTCTTGCTGATTCAACCACTTAGACTGAGCGCAGCTTTTCCTCCACTTTTGATTTATAGGCTTACAAGTTGTCACCTTCCTCCCAGCAGAGACAGGAAGGGAGAGAGTATCAGCAGAAAAGGGAGGTCAAGAAGAGCTGCAGAGAGATGTAAGAGCACTCGAGAAGAGGGGAGGGTGTGCTGGGTGGAAGTCCTGTGAGCTGATAAGAATGGGGAGTATGGAGGTATGAAGGAAGTGAAGCTGTGGAGGGCTGTTGATTCACAAGTAGGGGGACCGGAGCAATTTGGCTGAGGAAACAAGTCGTAACACAATCAGTCATGCTAATTGGGAAAGGCGTGAGCACTCCAAGACCAAAATTCTCAAAGTCAGTCACGGATTTGAACTTGTTCGTACACTTGAAAGTGAAAGTGTGAAAGTGTTGAGAAGAATACAAATTGTTGTTTGCTTCCTCCCCAATAAACATCAGGAGCGTGCGGCAGAAGTGGTCCAGACAGTGTTTGACAATATGATATGGAGATACAGGTGATAAGCTCCAGCAATAACCAAAACACAGACAGGGCTAATTAAGCTAACTGTTGGTTGACAGGCGACACCGCAGAGATTAATGGAGCCACATTTTAGCTAGCTAAAAACAGCAACATTGGGAGTTTAAATTACTCTACAGTCAAATTATGAGGAAGGTGAGGAGCTAATAGGTATCCTGTGCACACTTCTTCTTCTGCTTTTTGTCCTCAGCTGTTAGTTTTAACTTATCAAGATGATCCACATTCCTCATCCTTAGTGAAGGCAGCTGGGTGCCCCTTTGATATCCACATAGATTACCCAAATCCTGTCACTATGTCTTCTGTCTCATATAAAACAACTTTAATCTAATTTACAAGTATATATTCATATATTTATGATTTTTGTCTTGTAAAACAAATACTTTGTTCTGTCATACTAGGATGGATTCTATGATGTGGCCCTAATCCTCTGTCATTCATACCACATGGATAAAAAGTGGTTTTATCAAGACAAATTCACTTTTTGACCAAATATGATGTAGCTGAGCTCTTTTGTAGCTACAGATCTGCTCAAACACACACACACACACACCCACGCACACATACACTTGCACACAAAATAAGCACTCTGAAATACCTCCAGGTTATCAGCTCTGAGAGAGGACTGGTGTTTATCAGCCCTTATTTTAAAGTCATGCAGAAAGACATAGACCAGTGCACATAGTGTACCGTGCAAGTGCTTAAGACAAGGATCTCACATGCACTTGCATGTTTATACACACTCATACATACTGACGTATACACACAGAGTCACAGACTGTTTATTTCAGAATCAAGACCTTGTGGATTGTGATACATCCATCTAACTCTTTGTCCTCATCCCCTCTCGTGGCAGAGTTGATCTTATTCCCATCATCAGAGGGCCTTTTTTTCTATTTAATGATTTAGCACATTAAATTTCATAGTTAAACAGGTAAAAGGATACATGATATCGATAATCTTGGTACTAAGATATAAATGACAAAGTTTGACTTTTTTTTTAATGGAGAAACCAAAGAGAGAGACTCAATACTTAATGATGAAAGCATTAGAGATAAGTGTTGTGCAGGGTGGATTGTAAAATCGCACGCACATATAACGAGGGGCCCAGGCTCAATTCCAACCTGTGGCCCCCTTCCAGCATGTCATTCCCCACTCTTTCCCAGTTTTCAGCTATTTCCCCTTTCCTTTGCTCTCTAATAGAGGTGTCAAATATAACTTTAAAAAAGAAGTCAGTGTTGTGATTGGGTCCTGTAAGGGTAAAAAAAGTATCAGTTTTCCATCTTGTTATACTGTTATGTACATCCTTAGAGGAAGACACGTTGTCTATAACAAGCTTAATAACATGTTGAGCACAAACAGTACTGAATTTGCTAAAAAATCTAGACCTGGTTGTTCAAAAGTTTGATCTGGAAAAGAATAATCCATCCATCCATCCATCCATCCATCCATCCATCCATCCATCCATCCATCCATCCATCCATCCATCCATCCATCCATCCATCCATCCATCCAGTAAAGTTATCTCAAGACACTTAACAAAAAGAGCAAGTGTACCCTGTACTTTCACTTATACAGACTTAACATCGTATAGTGATGTACTGGTGGCAAACTCGGCTCTAAGAGCTGACCTCTTGTGCGTGAACGCCATAAACTGACCCTTGTTTGAGAGCCCACTCTCGTTTGAGCGCTGGTTTTCCTTTTTCCTCCCTTTTTATTTGTATTTGATACACAACAGAGTAAAGGGACAATTTGGCCCAAAGCATATGTGCAACCTCCCCTCTGTGTTTCCAACAGATCCCATGCATGCCTTATGCATCTGGGATACAGTTATAAAGGTGCATTATATGTTGTAATTACTGCTTTCTGTCCCCATTACGTGGTGGTTTTAACCGTATAGTGACGCAAACATCACCGTGGGAAACATATTTCATGGTGTCATACATGACTGAATTTTATAAATGCCTGATTGGTCCAGCCCTCTGACTGTTTTCATGTATAAATGGGGGAATTCGCAGCACACACGATATTACACACCCGCCTTGTATCCATGGAGTTTGAGTTGTTTTGACAGCACTGTTGTCGGCTCTATAGGCAGCAGCTGCAGGGTCGAGATGAAGCAGAAGACAAAACACAGTTGTCCTGCTCCAAAAAAAAAACTTCCAGTAGACAAAGCTCTGACTACCACACACACACACACACACACACATACACACTCTCTCTCACACACACACACACACGCATACGCACACATCCATCAACCATTTATTTGAGTTCGTCTGAGGCTTAATCTCACACTAGTCTCTGCACGTCATTTGTCTGCGAGCTTGTTTTCAATTGTTGTTTGACATTATTTAGATTCTCTCAGTTTAAGCGATTCCTTCGAGACACTTGAAACAACAAGGCCAAGAGCATTTTTCTCTGTGTGAGGACAAACAACATCTCTGTGTTTGTTGGTTCTCACAGGAACTCTGTCAAGCCCCCCCAAACCTCAGAGGTCAACACTTTGTGACCCCATGACCTCACGGACCCTGCATACTTAACCAATTCCCATGTAGTCGTTGCCCTTGCGTGTGGTTTTTTTGACCTTTTTATAAGAATTGTCCTTGGAATTTTCGCTTTCCATTCCAGTATCCCTTGAGGAGCTGCTCTCTCTAGCCTGTGTCCTCGAAGATGAGCTGAGGGCCAACACAACTGTTCCTGAGGATACATATTTGTGTCTTTGATTAAGACCTCTGTTGGACCAATGTTTCAATTGAAGGTCCACGAAAATAGATCCTTACATTCTTAACGGTGTAATCGTCAAAGCCCTCATACTCTCATGCATCGTCTGCCTTTGAATGGACTTTAAAGGTGACATATCATGCAAAATCGACTTTTTAATGGTTCTTTACCTGAAATATGTGTCCCTGGCATGTCTACAAACCCCCCGAAAATGAAAAAAATTCCATTCTACCCCTGTTTTGATTTCTCCACCTTTCTGTAAATGTGTGCTGAAACGAGCCGTTTCAGTTTTCAGTGTTTTTCATACGTCACAACGACATCCAGTCTCTAACGGAAGTCAGAGCTCGGAGCTTGTTCAGCCCATAGACTGTATAAAATACAACTCAACCCCTCCTCCATTTTTCATTACCTGCACACGTGTGCTAACAAGGAGCTGAGGAGGGAGGCATGCTAGTTGTAGGCTGTCTTAATAAACACAAAGGTCAGTTTCACTCCCCACATCTGCAGATTTGAAGATCTAGTGGATGATTTTTATTTTTCATGGAAAAGTGCTAGCGCTAGTTAGCATAGCCACATAGCTACATGTCCGTAGCTGTGTACCAAGACACACGTCGACATACTGACAAATAAAACAACAAGAAAAACTAAATCTGTGACCAATCATTCAGAAAGGTCCTGCTGCAGGCACCTCTCCGTCAGGATCAGATTCTGGATCAAATTCAGAGGGTTGAAGTAACGCGGGTCTGTGAGCAGCCATGTCTATGCAGCCAACATGTAAACATTAGATCAACGTGCTGGAGAGCTGAGGCCACATCCACTTCCTGAGGGGGCGTGGTCAGAGAGCTCATTCTCATTTAAAGGCACAGACACAGAAAAAAGCCTGTTCTGAGCGGGGCTGAAAAAGAGGGGTTTACAGGCAGACCAAAATCTGATTTCAAAGTGTTTTTTTGAGCATAACCTTTAAAGACATGATTTGGGGGCCTCTTAGACCAATATATTTTGATGAAAAAGGACTTAATATATCACCTTTAAGTAATACAATACCTCTTGAAGTGTCGCCAAACAGTGTACTTGCAGCTGGTCAAAAGTTACCCTAAAAACAAGAAGAAGAAGGCTCAAAAGTGTATGGCATCAACAAACACGCCTATGGAGGAGATAATAAAAATGTATCCGCTAAGAAAGAGGCTAAATCAGTGGCAGCGTTGAAGATGGTTTATGAGGCCAAAATACTTCACGACATGTGGATGGACACACTTTTCAAAGTGTGACGTTGTGTTTCATGTTTTAAACAGTCTACGGTTTCAACCATTGGCTTCACTGCCCTACACTGCCTCCACGATTGTCTGTAGTACTTTGACGTTATGTCTGTATTTGCAAGCTTGCAGAAAACATGCAGAAATATGGACGAAATTAACGCAGAGTAAATGAGCCTTAAGCCTGTGCTTAAGCCACTTCTTGAAGTTCATTGCCCTTCTGCTGGAGTGTGCTTGTTTCCTGTTATTTGCGTAAAGAAGAAACTTGATTGGCCAATTTCCAAACAAAACACAAATCTATCACGGTTAGAAATAAACATGCCATCATCGGCTTGGCAAGCAGATACATGTCTGCAAGCCAGTCACATTCACATTTCCTTCATCCTATCAGCCTGCCTGTCCTCTCTTTCATCACTATAAGTATTACGATTAAATTGTTATATTTAGCCTGCAGACCACTGAGCTATCTGCAGTTTACAATTAGAATGCTATTTAAAAAGCCCTTTAGTCAGGCTTTAAAGTTTATTCAGCCTCCTCGAGTCTTGAGTTTCATTAAGGGAACAGTTGAGTGTGTCCTTATCTACTCTTATCTCTGTCTAGCATGTCCTGGAAAAATAAACAAAACCATATTGAGTGATTTTTGGAGCAATTCTCCTAAAGTCTGCTCGATGATCTGAAAGTGCAATCTCAAGCTTTCTTTATCGTCACGTGTGTTTGTAAATGCTTCTTTGACATTTGGTCCCAGAGTCTGGCTGTCATGTTTTTCCCTGTAAGCTTCTGTCTGCATCAGCAGCTGTAAGTACACTGTTTGGCCACTGGATGGATGTAGAGAGCTAAAGGAGATGGTTTCACATTCAAAGACATGGCTTTGGCTCCCCCTTGTGGCAGAGTCCAAAACTACAAGCAGGAATCAACAAATAGAAATTATGCAGTGTCTTTAATTGATAGATTTGGTTTGTTTTCAGGCCCCTTGTTACATTGTTGTGATACTTGACTTCTTTAAAACTTTCAAATTTTCCCCTCTTTTCCTATCCATCTACTTTTCAAAAGGTAAGTCAATTAATTGTTGTTACCCAAGATATCACCAGAGTCTAGTGTTTTGGTAAACTCCCAACATGCATGGCGTTATGGATTCATAGAAATAAAAAGATAAGGGACTCTTCTGTATAAGGCTCCAAACTTTGACTGAATATGCAGCAGATGACTGTGTGTTTCCTGCATTTTTATTACTGAGCTGAAGCTGATAAACTTAATGTTTTATTCCCTATTCATTCAATCTTAGGGTCCCCCAGGGCCTCTTGGTCCCCAGGGATCTCAGGGGCCTCATGGACGACCAGGTGATGCAGGCATCCAAGGACAGAAGGGGCACAAAGGGGACCGTGGACAAGGAGGCATCATCGGTCCTAAGGGGAATGTGGTAAAGTATCGTTCTGTTCTTTTGTTTTTTGGGGTTTTTTAACAGGCTTCTTTGTCTTCTTGTTTTTAATACGGGATTCTTGTGGCTCTGCAGGGAATGACCGGTGTTCCTGGGTTTTCTGGAAATGATGGCATCCCTGTAAGTCTCACCACCAGTGAAACACGAATGATATTTTCTATTGTTTCTGCTTGTTACTCTGACTGATGTGATTTAACTCTCTCTGTAGGGACACCCAGGGCAAGCAGGTCCCAGAGGGAAGCCCGGTGCTGACGGCTGTAACGGGACAGTTGGACAAGGAGGCTTACCAGGGCAACCTGGCTTTAATGGCTTGCCCGGTTATCAGGTAAGTGTGGCACTGAACCTGTCAGGATTGTGATGCTTAAAACAGATTTCCAATAAGTGCTACTTGAACTGACTTTTGATACTTATTTATACATGTCATGTCTTTTACACTTCTTTGTTTCATCTCTTAGGGAACATCTGGCTGGAAGGGACAGAAGGGAGATTCTCTGGAGCTGGAGGTGTTCATGGAGCGTTTCAGGGTGAGGAAGAAGAGTATGAAGCTCTTCTGGCTTCAAAAAGTTGTTCTCAGAACTTGATATTGCTGTAACAGCATCATATGAACATCTCACTGACCTCAGGTGTTTCTTACTATCTCTCCACAGGGAGAACCAGGCCCATCGGGGTTCAGCGGAATAACTGTAAGACTCACTGTTCAAATGATTGTATCTGTCTGCTGATATGACTGCTGTACGGTTGTTACACATAATACTGTATAATGTGTGTCCTGTTTTCCAATATCTGAAGCTTACTTTTATTTCCCTTTCTGTCGTATCAATCTTTCTGTTTACTCTCTTGTTTGTTTGTTTGTTTTATTGTCAGGGGCCTCAAGGAAACCAAGGGCGGCCAGGTAACAGAGGCCTCCAAGGACCAAAGGTAAGTGTGATTATGTGCTGAAAACATTTTTATATTAAGTTAAATTAAATGTATCAGGGGCAGCTATACCTGACACATGTTCTGCTGTGCATGGGGGGTTGTGTGTGTGTGTGTGTGTGTGTGTGTGTGTGTGTGTGTGTGTGTGTGTGTGTGTGTGTGTGTGTGTGTGTGTGTCTGCGCGCACTTCTGCCGTGCGCCATAGAAAGCAGAGGAGAATTGTGAACGCACGACCATGTAGAGACAGAAATGACATCCCTTCATGTGAATAAGATACATAACATGAGGCTATTTAGTCTGTTAAATAAAAGAACAAGGTATAGACCTGATCTATGAGAGAGGGAACCTTAAATCACTTCTGCTTTGACTGGTGACCCGGACTGGTGCTCCCCCAGCAGGGGAAACACTGTCCGGTATCAGGCTGAAGTCTTACACAGCATGCAGTATAAGACCACAAGTAGTGCATATACGCACTTTAAAACCACATCACCCAGTCTAGCATCACTACAGGACCACGGAACAACTCTGCTCTACAACCAAAGAGAACACTCGTGCTTCCCTCTCGTGCGGGCGCGCGCTCACACACACATACGTGAACTTATGAACCCAGCAGACCGTCATATGGTGAAATATATATTTCAATATGAAGCACAGTTAAAACAAACGTGACCAGCTTGGACTGAATGAATGTGGTAGGAGCGCGCAGTTCAGTGGACCTGCGTGCCGCTCGACAATGCGTATTGTTCGGTTCATGGGGCGTACCGAACCGTGACCACTGTATCGAACGGTTCAATACAGATACACATATTGTTGAACCCCTAATGTATATGTTTATATATATATATATATATATATGACACTACATCTATTATGACATTTATTGGGATTCTGTTTCTTCTTTCAGGGCCCCGCAGGGTCTCCAGGTCCTCGTGGACCAAAGGTAAGGCAGCAGCCATATTAATGGATATAATATAAACATTTGTTCTTTATTTCATAAACACTGACTAGTATTTTATCTAATAGGAACATAAATGTATGGCTGCAGCTTTGAGTGTGTTTTGCTTCTTTGTTTAGGGCACTATGACCAAAGTGCTGAAAGGAGTCAAAGGAGGACAAGTGAGTGAGAAATATTCACTGATATTAATCAATCACATGAGTTTGCTTTGACATAAAGCAAATGTCCCTAAGATGAATTTGTTTATTTGTGGATCCATAGAAAATCCTGAATTTATTCAGGTCCCAATCATCTGATCTACTTCAACAACTTAATCATAAAATTATTTGCATTTACTGTTATATTTTAACAATAAATGCAAGTTAAAATTTAGGCTCTAGTCTGACGATGAAGTCATATCAATTAATCAGTCGAAACGGAGTGCAAATAGTAGTGGTATCTCTATATGACCCAGTGCAGCACTAGAGACAAGCAACAAGACAGTGTATTTCTATATCGTTGTTTTAAATGCAAAATGTCGAAGGGATCTACAGCACGCTGCCAAAAGAGCCTTTTGTTACATTTTCCATGGCACAAATTCTTGAAGTCTGACTGTTTGATACAGCAGGATTAGAGTTTGAAAAAAGCAACACTTCTTGCCCATGTGCAGGACAAAATCAGCAAAGATAGAAAGAGGTACAACTTTGCCACCAGAGGGCGCCAAAACAGCCACAAATGGAAAGTTCCTCGTAGAAGATTCATATCAAAAGTGTTAAAACAACAGCAGAGGAGTAAATCAAGAATCAAGTAGTGTAACATGTACTTTGTCCGTCACAGTCACACTTTACATTAACACATACTTTTTAAACTACTACTTCTATACTTTTATATAAGGTTGTTTTTTTTTTATCACATTTATTACTTATAATGGAGTACATTCTATGAACTCTTACTTAAAGAATCTGATGATTTGTTTCTGTCTGAGCTTGCTGACTGTTGTCGTGCTTACCTCTGTCACCACAGGGAGACATCGGACCACAAGGGCCGCAAGGAAACTCTACTTACCCATATTCTCAGCCCCCCTATGGCCCTCCGGTCTGTACACCAGCAGAATGAGTTCATCTTTACTCATGAACCTGTTGTTATGACATTAAGAAATATCTTCAGAGCATTCAAGATTGTCACAGACACTTGCACATATATCATTAAAACCCTCCTTTGGTGTTATTTTAGGGACCTAATGGGTCGAAAGGTGACACAGGTGACGTAGGAGAACCGGTATGTTTAACCCAAGAAAACTTATACTCATATCCAGACATGCATACAGATTATAACATGAACACTTCAGCCTTGTTCCCTCTGCTCATTGGTCCTTTGATTGTGGTTTATTACAGGCTGACAACAAAGGAGAGACCGGTATGCCAGGGCTCAGTGGATCAAGGGTGAGCATTGGCACAATCCTAAACATTTAAACTAGAAACAGTCCCCCATCCATGTGTTATCACCTCACAATGCACTGTTTTTTTATGCCGTTTAAGGGTCCTTCTGGTGCAGATGGTAGTCCTGGACAAAGGGTATGTTTGTGCAAGAAATGAGAGATGATGCATCGTCATTTAATGAGAAAATATGTGTTGAATTATGACTTAATGAAGGCTTCTTCCCTCTTGTTCAGGGAGATCTTGGTGAACCAGGACCAAGAGGCAGAGACGGTCCCAAGGTGAGAATATACCGAACCATAAATGTGTCTTAACTTGAATGCCACTGAAATTAAAAAGTTAATAGATTTAAAAAAAAAAAAGTTACAAATAAGTTATTCTTTCACACGTCATAGAAATATATATATATTTTTATAGTTTACTTAATTTTTCAAGAGAAAACGAGGAGACTAAAATATTCATAGTAAAGCAGCACATTTATGGCTCATTAAGAGAAGCTGATCTAAATCTCAATCCTTTTTTTTTAAACCGGCTCATGTTTACTTTAACAAACTAAAAACATCCACATTTTTAAAATCAAAATGACTCTATTATTAAATACCAGAGGTGACCCAAATTTTCCTACAATCATGAATGCGTCAAGTCATCCAGAATAATCCAGTCAAATGAAACTTTGCAACAATCACCATATCATGTAGTATTTCAATAATTGCAACATCATATTGCTTCATACGCTGATTTTAACGCCTCTGAAACTTCAAATTTAAGGGGTTAAGGGAAGGATAATCTGATTGCAAGTCAAAAAAAGTCTCTGAATTTGAGAATGATGTTTGCAAAAAACATACTTTCCTCACTTAAAAGTCTACCTCACCACTTGGCCTCTTAATAATTATAATAATAATACATTTTATTTATATGGCGCTTTTCAGAAACTCAAAGACACTGTACAACTGTTAAAATCAATACAAGCAAGGAACACATATCAAACAAAACAAAACAACAGTACAATCACAAATTAAAAGCTAACTTAAAAAGGTGAGTTTTTAAAAGAGATTTAAAAGCTGAAGGGTCAGAGCAGTTTTGGATATGGGAGGGGAGTGAGTTCCAAAGGGTGGGGGCGGCTACGGAGAAGGCTCTGTCCCCCCAGGTTTGGGTTCTTAATGTATGTTTTACAAATGGATAAACTGTGTTTGCACAAACCCAACACAGAGTAAATTTGAGTTTGGGGAGTTCAGGGACCTTTCTTGGCACAATGTAACATTAACTTGCTTCATAGGATAGGTTTGGTAATCCTAAACTTAGACCATGTTCCATTAATATATATTCATGTCACCGTACCGGATTCCTGAGTCGGGACTTTAGTGATGACAATTTTGAAACACAATTTATATAACTCTGCGAACTGGCAGCCCTTTTTTTGTTTCTTTGGTTGTTGTTTCCATTTGTTTTTGTCTCTTCTTTTAGATACTCCTACCTTTGTGTTTAGTTTGGTGTGTTTAAATAAGTGGTGTTCTATTTCGACATATTTGACTTTGTTAAATTAAAAAAAACTATGAATACAATATTATTATTAATATTATTAAATATTATTAGAAACAAAAAAAAAGTTGGTCAAGAAAATAGCTTCTCTGGTTTTTAGCCAGTAGCAGCAATGGAGGTATGGAGTCAGACTACAGCTGACTTGTCATTTTCCAAACTAGCTTGCGGTCTACCCAGACCTTTGATCACAGATTTCATATGTAACCCACAACAATATACTTAATTAGTTAAAAATAATCTAATCCATTTAATAATCACATCATAATCTCATGTTCAACATCCCATTTAAATTAATCTGTGTCATTGTGACAGATCAGGAAACAGACACAGGACTCAATATGACAAACAACAGGATGTGTGTCACAGTCATCTTGAAGCCATGTGTTCACACCCAGCCTGTGCTCTCATTCAGTAACTCCTGATCTTAGTACTCGAGGCTCCTATGATGAAATAACATAAAGTTAGACAGCTGCCACTGAATACTGAAAGACTGACATAAACGTTTTCTTTTCAGGGAGTCAGAGGAGAAGCAGGAGAGCCGATTTCATCTGGCTGGTTTTCAGGGGGTAAGTTGAGTAGCACTAGAAAAAAAGACTACACCTCGCCAGTCAATAAAAGGAGAAGAAGTTAGAAGATGACCTCCTTTTGCCTTACAAATTATCATATAAACTCTGTCCCAGTTGTCACGGACATGAAGTGAAACTCTACAGGGAATGTTGGGACATTACTAAAGTTCATCACATAGAGTGAAGAGTCAGGTGTTCATAAAAACAAATATCGAAACTGATGATGGTTAATAAAATACAGAAGCACACACTCTATGAACTTTAGAAACAATATAGCCTCTGTCATACAGCTGACCACCTGGTGAAGGCTGTAATATTAATGGGAAGTGATGAGTGATGATTAGGCAACTTATTACATCACTTTAACCCTGGATTCCCTCTGCACTGACCTCCTAATTGATTTAGAACTGACTGTAAAATTTGACTCTTTACTTTAAAAGCATGCATGGGTCTGTCTCCAAGCTACACAGCAGAACTGTGAATGTCTTATGAGCCAAGCCACAGAATTCGCTCCTCAGGTGGAGCCCTGTTGTTCCAAAGCCGAGGTTTAGATCTGAAGAGATCATGCTTTTGCTTCTAGGGACTCTTAGCTTCAATTTCACTTTTATAGACTTTCATGTATGTCATGTTGTCTGACATAAAAGTCTGTCATGATTATAGTAATACTAATAATAAGAATAAGAATCTTAACCCTACTGTTATGTTTGTTTCTCTGGAACAGCAATAATGTTCCTGGGTCAATTTGACCTGGGGCATATTCAATTACCCAAATGTGTCAGAACCTCAAAAAATCCCAATACACATATTTTTTTTAATCTAATTTTTAACTCCATTACTAACCATTTAAATCAAGATTTGGTCCATTGGTGTTCTTTAATTCTCACAGATCATGGTTCAATGAGGTTAACTCACTCGTTTTTCATTAAAATTCATGTTAAAACTGCTTCAATGTACATTTGAAAGCCCTAAATATAAATACAAAAGTTTTACATGACATTCATTTTTGTTTATTTTATTTTAATTTAATTTTTTCTTTATGAAATGATGTTGATAAATTAACATGACACCTCTTCTGTCACATGCTGCCCAGATTTTTATGCTGCATTTAGCTGGTTTGGAAGGCATATATTGCCTAAAATAGACTTCAAAAAGGGTCAATTTGACCCGCAACATAACAGGAGGGTTAATTTGTTTAGCACTTTTCAAAACAGGGTTACAAAGTGCTTTACTAATAAGAAGGAAACTAAAAGGCAATAAAAGAGAAATGTGAGGAAGACAATGACTACAGATGACTGCAGGTAAGTTGCAGCAAAAAAAAAACAGATATAGAGGAAGATAAAAAGGTTATGACCGCCAACAAATAAAAGGAAATAAAACAAGTTGGAAGAATAAAAGCAACAAAAGATAAAAAAAAGTAAAACAATAAAAAGATTTAGAACATATCTCCTGTAAAAGCACGTTGATAAATATGTCTTTTTAAAAGAGGATAAAGAAGTTGTCAATCTGATCTCCTCTGGGAGGTTGGGAGGTTGTTTCCTCGCCTCATTATGTTATTTGTTATTTTTCTTCAGAATATTTTTATTTAATTACTCCATTCATATTTGTATTGATTTTATATATATTTTTAATTGACTTTATTTCCTTCTTTCTCATTATTTTATTTCCTCCCCTTGTATTAACTCTACATCTTTTGTCCTCTGGGCTTAATGTCATGTACCTTCCAGTTGTCTTTCCGTCTGTGTCTTTTTCTTACCTACTGTATTAGTGGTTTACATGTTGGTCAAAGCTCTTTGGAAACTCCTTTTTTGATGGTTTATACAATAAATATGTTTTAAGGTGCCTGTTTCTTGAGAGAGTGAACACCTGCATCAAATAAGGGAAAGAGATCTCATCATATTGAATCAAAGACAAAATAGGAAGTCACATTTGTATCCCTGTAAAGTTTAGTAAGAAGCACAATCACTGTTATCATGACTACACAGTTTGTTCAAATAAGAATACAAAAGATACAAAGTCTTTATCCTTCATATATAATCTGTTTCATCATTACAGTAGAAATTTGAAGAAGAGGCAGAGTGTCACTGATCGATTCAAGATGTTTGAAAGTGTTGAAAATCTGTCATCAAATGCTAATTCCTGTGTTTTTTTTATTATACTTTGACTTGATAAGGAGGTTCTCCTGGTCCTCTTGGTGAGCAGGGTCCTCAAGGAGAAAGGGGCCCAGTAGGAGACCAAGGCTCTCCTGGACTTCCAGGACGCATGGACTATGAATCACAGCAGCATGGTCTGTATAAGGAAGCCGATTCAAAGAAACAAGTCCACACTTAAAGTCATTCTAGTGAGAGCTGAAATATAAAAATCTGAACTCACATTTGAATTCCACTCTGTGTCTGACAGTGCTGGATTTCAATGGGCCATTTGGCAAAAAGGGGGAGCCTGGAGGTAAAGGACCGCAAGGCGAACCTGGATTTCCTGCTCTCCGTGCTGGACGCCCGGGCAGCAACGGGCGTCCAGGAGAAAGAGGCCCTCCAGGTCCCAAAGGATCATGTAAGTCAGTGAAAGAGGGAATGAGTGAGATTGCATTTCTCTTCATTTACCTTTATTATCTCGTATATTAATGTAGATCTAAATGCAGTACCTGTGTTTCTATACTTATGTAGGGACTGAAGTCTTCAAGGGGAGCGCTGGCGGTAGTGGACGACCAGGAAATGCAGGCTTTAAAGGAGTGAAAGGTGCTGTAGGCTAAAGACAACTGAAATACATTTTTTAATTCATAACAAATGATATTGACCTGTGGCTGAATTGTGTCTTTATTTAGGTGACCATGGGGAATGTGCATGCAGCGTGGTAAACTCTAAACAGGGACCACCAGGCCCTACTGGGGACCTTGGTGACCGCGGGATGACTGGAGAGTTTGGTCAGGTGGGAGACGCAGGAGTTCCTGGTCCTCAAGGAGACGACGGGTTTCCAGTGAGTAGAATCAAATTGTAGAATCTTTATTTTGAACGATTTTGTGTATTCTCAATCTTACCATTGCTGTCTTGCAGGGATCTCCCGGACTCAACGGTGTTCCAGGTCCAAAAGGTCGCAAAGGAGACTTGGGTGTGGCCAAACAGAAAGGTGCAGTGTACCTGTTACTGTCACCTCGTTTAAGAGCAGCACTTTTAGGGGAACTGACTACCTCTGCTCTCTGTTTGTACATCTGTCAGTCAATCCATCTTTATTTATATAGAACCAAATCACAACAATAGTTATCTGAAGACGCTTTAGAAACAGAGCAGGTCTAGACCATACCCTTTGTTAAACTATCAACAAAGACCCAACATCAAGACAGGATAAGATCCAGTTTCATCTTACAGACACGACTCTCTCATTTTAATCAACCATGAGCAGAGCACTTTGCAGCATTTAGCAAGTTACAGCGGCGAGGACAAATGTCCTTTTAACAGGCAGAAACCTCGAGCAGAACCAGACTAATGTTGGATGCCATCTGCTTCAACCGTGATTGGGTTGGAAAGAGGGGTAGAGGGAGTTGAAGAGAGAGACAGATGATAGTGAGCACTGTGTTGTGCATGTGTAGTTGTGAGTACATTTTAATGCTTGTTACTGGATGATCCCTGCAGGGTCAGCTGGAGATCCAGGAGTACTCGGGCGAGATGGTGAGCCGGGATCACCGGGTGCTCCAGGACGAAGTGGAATGCCTGGGTTCCCTGGGACCAGAGGTCAACAAGTGAGTCCTCATCTTATCTCTATTCAGAAACTTTCATCTTATACTTAAAGTTCCTGTGAGGAGATTTTAGCTGGTTGTGAAACAGACTTGAATACTGACACCTCTATATGAGCTAATATAGCATGCAAGATCATCAACGTGGGGCACTGGTGGCCTAGCGGTCCAAGCGCCCCATATACAGAGGCTACAGTCCGCGTCGCAGGGGTCACCGGTTCGATTCCCGGCAGGTCGACCATCTCCTACATGTCTTCCCCCGCTTTCTACTCCCCACATTTCCTGTCTCTCTTCAGCTGTCCTATCAAATAAAAGCAAAAATGCCAAAAGATATTTAAAAAATTTGGTTAGCAGCTTGATGAAAGAATGTTTTTTCATATGTTCCACCTAATAAACTCAGTTACAGTTAACTGCTAAAAAAGCCGGATGATATTTGTCTTAAAAAAAATGACATGCACATGTTCAGGTCAAGATCAGCAAAGCGATAAAAGCATTGTTTTGTCCACAGGGGGGCGCCGAAATCAACCCAAATTGAAAATTCCTCACAGAAGCTTAAACTGTCATATCTCATCAGTTTTAATAGTTTAATACATCCTATGGGGAGGTAGTGGAAGAAGTGTTAATGTTTTGTTTCATGAATGTGCTGTTGATATTCACAGGGAGAAGGCCCCCGTGGAGAAAGTGGTGACAAAGGTTTCCCAGGTCTGCCTGGTCAACCCGGTGCATTTGGTTATAGGGGGGAACCAGGTGGAGAACTCACTGGCATCAAAGGCCAACGCGGTGTCCCCGGTGACGACGGCCTCGCAGGATATCAAGGAGTCCAAGGAACACCTGGAATCCCAGGTGAGAGACAGATGTCTGCCTCCTCTCCTTGAATTATTGTTGCGTAATTCTCTTTTAAAGCTTTATCTCTTAACAGAAAATTGACCTGTTTCCACTCTTAAGTATTACATTTGACTTTGCCTCCTTTTAAATACCCTTTTTCATTGTTTAATACAAAGCAGCAAAATGGGAATGAACATTAATGGCTTGTGAGTTCAAACAAATGGGAAGCATGAAGTGTATTTTGCTGTTTAATTTACTTCTCTTTCCTTACATCTTGTTGTCACCTTGATGCAGAGGCTGCATCCCTCAAACCAGCTGCAGCTGAGCTTGTTTGAGATAATGCTTGTACTTCTGAATAACTCCTGTTTCGAATGCCTCTCTCTTCCGTTCCCTCTCATTTGCATCTTGAAGGCGGCTGTATTCCAAGTGGAGATGGAGGACAGGTGGATGTAACAGGTGGATGTATAATAATGTTTTCACCTTATTGCTCCCTTTGTAACAACTCTTTTGAGCTTTGCCTTTGGATTACATTGCTCTGTAGCATGATCATTGGTCATTTATTTATTCAATGGAGTCACCAGCTAATGTAAAGATAAATCTGTGCTCTGAAAACGATCCACGCTGGGCAGAAGACAAAAATCACTTGCACTTGTGTAGTCATTTCAACATAGATATTTTAAACATGTACATACAACCACAATGTTTCCTTAGGTCTTTGTTTCTCTAATGTTATTTCCAGGTCCTTGTAGTGCTGTTCCAGGACCTCCTGGACTTCCTGGTCCTCCAGGACCTCCTGGAGTACAAGGTTTCTCAGGTAACACAAGAAGATATAGTGCTTGATGTTGCCTTCAGGGTACCCTCTATGAACAATTTACGATAGATGTTTGTACCATGGGATCCTTTTACAGGTGGTCCAGGCCAAAGAGGACCCCAGGGTCAGTATGGACCATCTGGAGAGAAAGGAGAAGCAGGAGAGCAAGGCAAAGGTGGCGCTCCTGGACCACCAGGTAAAGAGCGACAAAGAATTAAGTTCTAGGGTATGGTCTCATAGAAAGAATTTTTCACACCAGGTTATTGGTTTGGACGTTTCCTTTAGCCCAGATTAGTATTTTCCTGTGTTCACATTTATGGGTCTTTGTTAAAGGTTTCCCTGGCCCCCGTGGAGAATCAGGGATTCCCGGCAGGAAAGGTTCAGGAGGATCCTTTGGTTTCTCCGGTGTGCCCGGCCGACAGGGGCCTCTGGGTGAGAAAGGTTTTCATGGGGAGGTAATGGGAGCATCAACAGGACCCCCCGGTGACCCCGGACAGCCAGGACTACAAGGAAACAAAGGGAAGTCTGGTGATCCAGGAGAGCCCGGCTATGGAGGTTAGTCATTTCCGTTTATTTAACTCGTCTGCCATGATTGACTTTGTTGTCTTAGCCTTAACATCAACAGAAAGAACAGAGGACTGAAACACTGTTATCCTCTAGGAATCGGTGGGATGCCTGGTATGATCGGTTTCAAGGGTGAGAGTGGACCTTCTGGATTGCAGGGAGAGGAAGGGAGGCCTGGGCCTTCTGGAACATATGGCTACCCTGGAGTTCCTGGGAGAGGAGGTCTTCCTGGGCCAGTTGGTAACACTGGACAACCAGGTGAGACGGATGTAAACACCAAAACTTTTCAGAATGTCCTTATTATGTCCGTCATATGTGACTAAGTCTTGCCTGACTTCCTGCTTGTAAGGTTTGACTGGAGAGAGGGGAACTACAGGATATCCAGGCCCTCCAGGTCCAATCGGGTTAAAAGGGGTCCCAGGGTCATTTGGTAATGATGGCATTATAGGAGATTATGGCCCAACAGGTGAAGCTGGACAGCCTGGAGGAAACGGGCGCCCTGGACCTTCAGGAATGAAAGGTTTGTCTCTCATATTTTTCCTCCCATAATCAGATTCTTGAAGAGAGCAGATTAGATTTTAACATCAAATGATACCAAAAAAAAAAGCTGTTTATCCATGTTTTAAGCTGATGTGGACACAAAAGATGCTTCTTTCTTTGACTTCTAAAGGTTTATTCCTTTCCTAGGTTACAAAGGGTTGCCAGGCATGTCAGGTTTTAAGGGGATGTGGGGTAATTCAGGAGTCAAGGGCTTCGGTGGACAGAGAGGAGATCCTGGAGTGATGGGTGAAGCTGGCCTGGAAGGGCTGAAGGGTCAAAGTGGAGAAAAGGGTGAGTCTGTTTGAAATCAAGCAGCTCCGAAGTTTGTCAGCAGATGAACACATTTAACAATAACCTCAACTGTTTGCCAGGTGATCGAGGTTTGAGAGGACCACCTGGGAAGAAGCCTGAAATTCCCAACAAGATGAAGGTTGACATGAAGGGAGTCAAGGGAGAACATGGATTTGGTGGGAATCAAGGTTTCACCGGAGCAAGAGGTGTGTGAACACAACCTCGCCCCAAATCAGTCGCTCTTTCCTACCCTCTTCCTCTCTCCTCTCCTGCCATCACCTCCTTACATCTTAATCTTTTCTATAGGTATCAAGGGTCTCCACGGTGTGCCGGGAACAGAGGGAACTCATGGTCTTCCTGGAGAGCCCAGCTTTGTTAAAGGTTACCATGGAGATGCAGGTGCACAGGGGCTGCCGGGGATTAAAGGAATGCCAGGCGTGACGGGAAATCAAGGAATCAACGGTTTCCAGGGAATGTCAGGCAACACGGTGAGCAGAGCTGCATTGTGAAAATAGATATGACTGAGTTTATGTTAATGATCTTACCTTAAAGAGGCGTTCCAGCAGTTTAAGAGATAAAGTTAAGTTTCCTCGTAAAGCTTATGAGCACAGCTGTTTAATATCCTCTGTAGCTGAAGAGGAAACTTCCCAAGAATGTATTTGCTGAGCTATCAGGCTTTACATCCTTTGTCTAGCGAAATTTACAGTCAATGGACACTCTAAGGACACTTGTGTTGGAAAAACTTAACACACACTTAGTGCCTTTGATCACTTATGTCCACCAAAAAATGTATAGCCATAAGTTGCACTATCTTCTGCAAAAGACTTGACCCATACTGGGACTTAGGGACACTTTACAGTTTTTCTCAGTTGCTTTGGTACATTTCTCGAATCGTCCTCGACATTTCAAAAACAGTAAGTGCATTTCTCAAAACAATTCATACAAATAGTAAAACACCATGGATTACCCGCAAAAGCCAGTATCTTGCTCAAAATTCTTAGTTCCTCTCTGCAAGTAGATATCTGTGTCAATGTCAAATTGCTTAGTCATGTTGTCAGTATAACAGTCTACTCTGGAGGGACGTTCTGACTGTTGTAAATCATAAGTTACACCTTAGTGTAATGTGGGAGATTGATTGCAAGAGACTGGACAAGATTCACATTCACACTTTTACTGTTTGTTCTTTAATTTGTTGACAGACCATGTCATTGCAATACATAAAGAAAAAGGCAGCACTGCATAGCACAAAGAAAAAACAAAAAAACAAAAGTAGAAATGTGAACATAGGGGAAACTGTACATGCATTGCTGTATGAATCACAGTGCAGTGCAGTCTTCCTACACCTCCTGATATTCCTGTCTGTTTGGCCTTCGTTAGAGAGAGTCAAGATTCACCTGAGAGCAAATTACCAATTCAGGACAGATTTAGAAAAAAAGTCTGATGGAAATGTACAGAAATATGACCGACATATTCTGACAACATGTTAAACCATTTTGCATGTGAAGACTTATGCTATGAACTAATGCCTAAATGTTGTGGAGGTTGAGACTATTCAACAGAGACCCATTATAATACATTTTGATCAACATGACATAAGCACTTCATAATGTAGAAAACAGCAGAGAATTGAACATAATCATTTGCATGGATGTACCAAAGCATTTGCAACTTGTTCAAAGAAATGAGAAACTGCTTTTTTGATGTACGCAAGTGACGCAATGATGTGAAGATTGAACGAGTAGTTTTGAGAATTTCAAATCTGATCTGAGAAATGTACCAAAGAGACTGAGAATAACTGTAATGTGCCCAAAATGAACAGCAAGTTATATTTAAGTACAAATTTCAGGGACTTCTACTTGTAATACAAAGTTTAAAGCATTCATTCTTTTTTTAAATCAGTGCTGCTCTGAATAGCTTCATTAGTCACATGAGTCTGATGTGATACTAACAAATAAGTAAGTCAGCAAACATCTATAAATTAGCTCATCTGTTCAGTTGTACAGCAAAGCTTGCCCTTTCAGAGAGTACATTTTTGGTTTGACCTCTGGTGACACTGTGATAAATTCCCACTAAGGGGTAGCTACAAAAAGGTTCAATGTATTTCTTCTTTAGATACATCTCATACTAAAGTGTTATATATTCCAAAGTTTGATGTGTTTGTCAAAACCCTTTTGTCACTTCTCAGGGAACCAAAGGAAGCCCTGGTGCTTATGGTGCATCAGGAGAGAAGGGAAAGAAAGGAGTCAAAGGTATAGCATCGAATTGAATATTTTTACAGATAGGGATATAAAACCAGGTGATGATGTTATGCAATGTTATTCCAGGTGAGAAAGGCCCTCGTATAGACCTTCCAGGAACTCCCGGGTTGAGAGGAGACTTTGGTTTACCAGGAGATCCAGGTACAAACTCTACCTCATACAGCTTCTTCTTTCGTGATGATTAGCACTGCTTAACTAATTGAGCCCCAGTCTTTTCTAATGTTAGATGTTTGATTCCCACTTCACAGGCCAGAGAGGATTCGCTGGACCAACAGGCGACAGGGGTTCATCTGGTTTTGATGGTATTGAAGGAAAAAAGGGAGAGCCAGGTGTTCCAGGATTATTTGGATCTCAAGGTAAAAATCACTTCCAATTTCCCCTTCATGTGTGTCATAATACTTTGAATATAAAATTATCAAAATTACATCTCTACTGTCTCATTTCCTGTTGTCTGCAGGCTTTGATGGCCAGAGCGGAACTCCTGGTAACCAAGGTCAAAAAGGATTTGCCGGACCACTCGGGAAAGATGGACAACCAGGCTTTCCTGGCTTCCCAGGAAACAGAGGTATCATCATCAACCCATCGTCCTAATGTTTGATTCCATACTAGTTATCTTCATATTCTTTCAGCTGATCCTTGCAAATGTGTGCAGGTTTCCCCGGCCTGAAGGGTCTTTATGGATTACATGGATTGAAGGGACAAAAGGGTATTGCAGGAACACCAGGTATTCAACTATATTTTAAATATTTAAAGAAACAGTCTCTGTGTAGCTTCATCAAGTTGAAATTTAGTCTATGGGGTACAATGTGAACATATTATTTTCTGCTATTTACTTACAGAACAGTTTGATACAACAAATGTCAGTGGAGTAGAAAACGTGAGAGATTTTCTGTTGTTTAGAGACCTCAAAAGTAAGGTTCTGCTTGTATCTTTATCAGGTCTGGATATCATAGGACCAGCTGGTGAACCTGGAGTCAAAGGAGAGAAAGGAGAGGGCGGTGACCCCAACAACCAACCAGGTTTTCCTGGCACAGAGGGTTTGAAAGGCTTCCAGGGGCCCCAAGGTCAGTCATTAGTCTGTTGCATCTATAAGAAGTTGCTTCGTCTAAGTGCTCGAAAAATAAAAATTGATGCAAAGAAATTTAACCATTGTAAGATTTTAAATTAAACCCTGTTTAAACAATTTAGGTGACTATGGTCAACCTGGGCTGCCAGGATTCCGTGGTCCAGCTGGACCAAATGGGACCCAAGACAGACCTGGACACATTGGGGATCATGGCTTTTTGGGACCTAAAGGGTACCATGGTGAGATGATATAGTTTGGTCAAAGAAAACTGTTATTAAAAATAAACAAAGCCACATCTTTCCCCCTTTTTCTTTATACACTTGCACATTTTATCCCACAACTGTCTGGTCACTCTGAAGTTACTCATGTACCACCCCATGTATAACAGACACTCAACAGTCTGCTCTGTAATGATCCCGATACCTGTTGAGTGAATTGTAATTTGAGTATACTTTACTTTAAGCACATTATGTTAACCCTAAAAAAAATCTAATTTCACTGATACTGATATTAATATGATCAATTATTTCCCAGGATTCCCTGGACCCAGAGGAGTTCCTGGTGTGGATGCTTCTCCTGGAGAGAATGGTTTACCCGGGGTAAATGGGTTTCCTGGGTACCCAGGTCAGAAGGGATTAAAAGGAAATCAAGGTCCATTTGGATTCAGAGGGCCAAACGGGGTTTCTGGGAAAAAAGGTAAGACAGAAAACCAGTAGCTTGTTCTCAAAAATGCTGTGTTTTAAGTGACTTGTTTACAACAGAAGGTCTTAAGGTGAAGTGAACTTTTTGGGTTGTGTTAGGTCATGGGTGCCATTAACAAGCTCTGGTGATAAGGTGTTATATAAAACTATCTGGGCGCAGCATCACTGGATGCTCTTTTAATACTGAGAGTACAGTACTAACATATCAGGCTGACAAAAAAACCAAAGCAAATAAAACAACATGAGCTAAAAAAGAAAGATGAAGGATGAGAAAATATTTCTGACTTCCACCTTTTTTGATCTCTTGATTTATATTGCCATTAGGTGACTAGTACTCACCTCATAACAATCAGTGCCTTTAAAACTCATGTTGTGATGCTACTCACGCAGACACATACAGCTTAATATGGTCTCTTGCTCTCTTGTGCATTATTCATACTTGTTATATTTTTCTTCTCAGGAGTGAAAGGAGAGCAAGGGTTGATGGGAGTTCCTGGTCAGTTAGGTTTGAAGGGTGAATTAGGGCCACCTGGTCCAAAAGGAAACACCGGTCCCCCAGGTAGATTCTGGATTTGTACTTCACATATAAAATATGCTTAGTGTTATTCTTCTCATGGTTACATGATACTTTTGCACTACAGGAGTTCCAGGAGCTCAAGGCAACAAGGGTCGTCTCCCAATACCCATCAGAGTCCCTGGAGAGAGGGGCATTCAAGGGCCACAGGGTATCCATGGACCAAAGGGGGTCAGTGGAAGTCCAGGGGCACAGGGTCCCCCTGGGGATAACGGTCAGTTATTCAGATAAAACACTTGTTTATTTATCTATTTATTTGTTGAGTTTATTTAATGAGGACAGTGCACATTAATCAACATTTCAGCTGTATGCCTTGATGTAAATATAAATATATATATATGCATTTGTAAGATAAGACGTTTAGCTAACAATGTGCATAAGGAAATAGCTTGCCCTAAATATTTATCAATGCATGGGTTTGTGTCTGCCTCGATCTAAATACGTTGGAATCAGCACAATAGCTACATTTCATACGTAATAATACTTACATACACTTTACCGGACCCTTTTGTTACGATACAAAAAACAGCTCCACATACAGTTAACTCATTAAAAGGAAAGGTGAGCCCAAAGCCCCTTGGAACGGACATCAAAAGAGAAGACAAATATTATTCATGACCGAGTACTTTATCGGATTGCTTTCAAAGGATGTTTAAGATGAAGTAGTTCTCACACTCCCTGATAAGAGCTGGTAGTTTGATCCATGAATGTGTGCCTCTAACAGACGGTACATCACAGTCTCCTCTAGTTTGAGCTCTTGTATTTATCATATCATGTTTTTTGAGCTATCATTAAGTGAAAAGTCTGGCTCACAACATATCTTCATCCTCTTGTTGTAAAGGTTTCATCGGACCCAGCGGTCAGAAAGGCATGCCTGGGATCGGCGGTACGCCAGGAACGCCTGGCTTTCGTGGAAATCACGGACAAATGGGCCACCCCGGTCTGCAAGGCATGGAAGGTGCGTCTGACACAGTGAGCCAGTTGAGGATTAACCTAATAATCCTGGATTACAGGATTTAAAGTTGGTGGAGATTCCAGAGGGAGCCAGTTGCATAGAGGGGTTTGAAATGAATGAAGTAATAAAGAACTAAAAAACTGATCCAGTGATGAAAAACCCCTCATGGTCTGTTTGTATTATTATGTAATGATCCTAGCAGATCTGAGGGGAGGGTTTGTGAGAATTATGAAAGTATGATATCACATTTATTTTAATATATTACGATGCATTTTTCATCTGACACAGTTCTAAATCCCTTTCTCTATAGGTCGCCGTGGCACCAGTGGTGTTCCTGGGTTACCTGGTATGCCAGGCCGCAGCGTCAGCGTGGGATACTTGCTGGTGAAACACAGTCAAACAGAGCAGACGCCAATGTGTCCTGTAGGCATGTCCAAACTGTGGGACGGTTACAGTCTGCTGTACCTGGAGGGACAAGAGAGGGCTCATAATCAGGACCTGGGTACGTCAGGGTGAACTGTGTGGCTGTTTTTGTCTTTTTGCTCTGAGTGACAACCATCTCAACTTTAACAGAGAGTTTGCTGTTACATTATAACCAGATATAATTAATTATCTGTGCAGTTTCCTGTCAAATGCCTGTGAGAGTTTGTTTCAGGGCAGTTCAGTCAGAATGCATCACTGTTCAGGAAAACATGCCCACATTACATTTCTCTGACATTGTGATCCAGTGGAGCAGAAGACATTCCAAAAAGATTCGGCTCATCAGTCAGAGTTAGGTCTATTCAGCCCAGCAGTAACTTGTACAGTTTACATTTCAAGTAGACATACAATGCCATGGTGGGGATGAAATTATTATTATTATTTTTATTTATAATGCGTGTTTTCTTTAAAGTTGAAGTCAATGGGGTATTCCAACTAAGATTCATTTGACTCAAATTTTCAGTACAAATTTATTTGAATGAAGTTACCCTGAGAAAATGTTTCTTCATTGAATGTTAGGATTCCAAAAGCCCAAAAGTTCTGAAGGCAGAATCTCATCCACACTCGAACACCAGACTCCAGCTGATAAAACTTTTACAATCTGTCTTGCCACTATCATCAAGTCAATTCAATTCAATTTGCTTTATTGGCATGAACAAAGACATGTTGTTGCCAAAGCACATACAATTCATACACATACATTACATATATATTCTTTACATATTATATACAGTACATAACACATATATATATATATAATGATAATTCACAGTGATGACATATACCGATTAATAGAATCCCCCACCACCCCCACCCATGGTAACATTAAGAGGGAATACAACTTAATATCAAAACGTTACAATAGAATGAAATAAAAACAATGAATAAAATAATAATAAAATAAATAATATGAAATACAATAAGTAAATTGAAATAAATACAAAAAATAATAAAGTGAAATGGTGTGGGTTTAAACAGTACACCATCATCTAGGGCATACACAAGCACTGAAATACACTAAAGAGAGGAGTAGCAGCATGAGCCAAAGGGGCATCTCAAGGGTCCTTCAGTTTGATTCATATGCCTCTTATTACTTACATCGACATGAAAGGCTACTCATCCACAAAATTATCAGAGCTTAAAACATCAACATGACTTAGAGAGGGCTGCCATATCAATAAAAACATATTAGCTGATCCTCTGACAGTATACCTTATCTTCTCCAGCTTTACAAAATGTAACACGTCTCTAATCCACTGTTTAAATGTTGGAGGGTTACAGTCTTTCGATCTAATCAAAATTAGTCTTCTGGCTACAAGTGTGGCAAAAGAAAGAAAACTCTGTGTCCTTGTTCAAAATTAGGTGTTGTGTTGCCACACCAAATAGCGCTAAAAAAGCAGACAATTCTAAATTCTACTACCTGTAGTTTTGGAAAGTACATCAAATATTAACAGCCCAAAATTGGATAACCCAGGATATTCCCAAAACATGTGAATTAAAGTGGTTTCAGATTGTTTACAGCGATCACATATAGGGTTTATATTGGGCGCAAAATGAGACAGTTTTTTTACCAATTTTTAAGTATAAACTGATTGCTTGTCCCGTTTAGGTCTCGCTGGCTCCTGCCTCCCTCGCTTCAACACCATGCCCTTCCTGTACTGCAACCCTGGAGACATTTGTTACTACGCCAGCAGAAACGATAAGTCCTACTGGTTGTCAACGACGGCTCCTATTCCCATGATGCCTGTAGAGGAGGCAGAGATCAAACCTTACATCAGCCGCTGCTCAGTGTGTGAGGCTCCATCAGTCGCCATCGCTGTCCACAGCCAGGACATCACTATCCCACAGTGTCCTGTGGGCTGGCGTAGTCTGTGGATCGGCTACTCCTTTCTCATGGTAGGTTCTGGACTTGATGACAAATATGTCTAAATGAGAAGATCTGGAGTCTTAGCTCAAAGGTTCAGTGTGATGATGCAGTTGATGCAATTGGCAAAGAAAAGGTTAAGATTTTCAGAGGCTGTCTCACATATTGTACTGTCAGAGCTAATGATTAACATTACAGTCAGTATTCTTGTTGTTGGCCCTACTTCTCAGCTCGTGTAAAATATTCACATTCTGGAGGTGGGAGATTTACAAAAGAATTCCTGCCTTACAAAGTGAGACTTTAGAAACTCAGAGGTGTGGGTGTTTACCAGACAGGGAGGGTATCACAAGCTGCAGTGTGGGAAGAGTTTCAGAAGCTTGACTCACATTAGTGACTAATAGTCTGGATAGCTCAAGTTTTTTTGTTTTTTTTTACCCTTAAAGCTGCTGTTGGTAGGAATGGTGTAGAAAAACGTTATTCTTTTTCTGCTGGGTTTGGAGAAAGGGTCATAATGCCCATCAGTACTCATCGGTAAGTGGAGTAATTTGAGACTATGGCGAAATCTCTACGTTTTCCAATGCCTTTGTATCAAGCAATGTTATTATTCCCCTCGTTCCCGTTATGACCTACCATGACCAACCATAGCTAATCTCCAATCCTCTGTCCTGATTGGTTAAGGGGCGGCCCCTACTAAGTCCTCAGATTGGTATTGAGTCCGGCACTAGGCTTTTTTCGACCGGAGAAACTTTACCCCGGAACTAGAGACTTTACCCCTGAACTACCCCTATGGGAGGGGAGAGAGCAGGCACCAACAACCAGCAATCTTCTCAGCTGTTCTCACGATGCGCTGGAGGGTCATTCGGCAGGACGCAGTGCAGGCCCCGTACCACACAGTGATGTTGCTGGTGAGAATGCTCTTGAGGGTGCCTCTGTAGAAGGTGCACATAATGGGGGCAGGGGATCCATTGGACTTTCTTCTACAGCAGTAAATTGTGTATATGTTAGGATGTGACTACAAAGACTTAGCAAATACTGTAGTTCCAGTGCCAAGTTTTATTCATGAGTGGTTATTTGTTTTAAGACCAAACACCTGAGTGCACATTTGACACGTTCCTCACCTCTCACCTTCCTCTCCACAGCACACAGCAGCAGGAAGCGAAGGCGGAGGTCAGTCTTTGTCGTCGCCAGGTTCCTGCCTGGAGGACTTCCGCACAACACCATTCATTGAGTGTAACGGGGCCAAAGGAACATGCCACTATTTCGCCAACAAGCACAGCTTCTGGTTAACCTCCGTCGATCAGTCGTTCCACACTCAGCCGGCGTCAGAAACGCTAAAGGCAGGCCAGCTTCTGTCACGCATCAGCCGCTGCCAGGTCTGCATGAAGAACCTTTAAAAAGAAAAAAACTAACGTGGACATGAAGACATCTTTCCCATGGACAGTGGTTTGGTGTCATCTCTCTAACCGTGTCTTGACGTTATGTAAATGAGAAACTCTTCTAAAGCCACAGAGCTCAGAAATGAAAAGACTGTGTGATGGAAGGAGTCGACATGTCCTAGAGGAGAGGAAGCCTCACAAGTATTTTGAGATAAATGTGGATTGGTGCTTACTGTTTAACTTATTACCTCAGCTACTATGATACACATTTGATTATCCATCTGAGACCATAAAATACAGCTGAACCAAAGACGCCTTATATATGCACTGCTTCAGTTTATCTACATGTTTTTATTGTTTAGGGTATCCTGCCCACCATAAAGCCACTAACACTGCTTCATTAGAAGTTTTGAATCATTTTGGTTGACAGCATTATCTTGCTTTTATTTCATGACTCTTAACATAACCTATTTTTATAATAGACAGATCTGTTTTATGCTCTTATCTGCTTTTAAACATCTGAAACTCTTTGTTTCATTCACCACACAGTCACACAATGCACTGATTCTCGTTGTATTTATATCAGCTGAATAAACTTGAGCCCCCCCTCCTGAGGAGTTTAAAGTGTCACATCTAATACCTCTCATGACGCACTCACTCGCCTTTACAAATGTACCAATTATTGAACTGCCAGCGGGACACAGTGTAAGCAGCTTGGATCAAAGGTCTCACTGTATCAAATCCCTGCTGTGGTAACTGATCCCGGGTCAGATTACAGTGTTTTTCACACAATTCAGAAAGTAGGTCAAATGTTCCGCTTCAACTAAATTCACTTATTTGGAAATGAACAGCATGATTAGTCACAGAAAACCCACTGACAACATTTGTTTAGCTTGTAATATAATTACAGTATTTTTTATGACATGATTATTTCATTCAATTGTACAGATTAAACGTTGTTTGTCAACTTCGGACTGTTTGTATGCTTAATTTCACTCTCCCTAGTTTATATTAATGTGACAGAACACACACGCACAATATTAATCTTTATTATGACAGCATACAGGTGCATCTCAATCATTTCAAATATAATGAAAAGTTCAATATTTTCTATCATTTTTTTTTAGTTTAGATGTATTACATGTAAAGATTACAGTTGTTCTCAATTGTTTACACACATTTTCTGAAAGCATGCCTCATACTCTCAGAATTATACACACAAATCAAAAAACACACACAATGTGCAAAACCCCTCAATTCTCCTACAAAATGAAACTTTACTTTCTAAACAATGTTATTTCTTCTCAAAATGGTATTTTGTTTTCAAATGACACACAAACCACCATATGAATAGACGTTTATAAGAACCAGTTGAACACTGATGTGCTCAATGTAAAACACTATCATGAATGGAAAACACTTCTTTAATCATCATAATGAAAAATATTTTAGAATATTGTTTTTATACTCAAAACACAAATACACGGTAACATATACATTTTATCCCCCCCCCAAAATACACAGTGTACATCCCAACCAACACAAAGTTGCACATACAGTGGTCTACATACAAAACAACTGAAGAATTTACTGTATACAGTTACAGTAAATTAAAATATAGAAACAACTATGTTGCATCCTCTCTTCTGTTTCAGTCTGGCCACCTCAACCACATCACAAGCAATGTTTTCCCTGGTCAAGCAGTGGGGGAAATATAGCTCTGATAGCTAATTGTAAAACTGTGTGGCAGGTGTTTGCCTGTGTGATAAGTCAGTGTGTATAGTAGGGCAATTAACTTTAGATTTTGAATGACAGTGTGTTCCTTGTGAAAACAAGAGATTTTCTTCATTAGAATTGTGCCAACTGCAGAGAATTGTGTGTAGTGTTTTGAAAAAAGTGTGTTTTAGATCTGCAATTTGAGTGTAAAGCAGGAATTATGCTTGTAGTTTTTCAGAATTGGTTCAGGGGGTTGGTGTATGGGTTACATGTTGTGGTCATTGTATTTCAAGTACCAATATTTGTGTGTAAACAATTGAGAAAAACTGTAAAGAAAACAAATATTTGCATCTCAAAATATAAGAATATTTTATTTTTATATATATTTTTTTAGATCACTATTCAAACAGAATAGATACCATGTATCTTAGTCTAGTTAAAACATGCACCTACAATCATAGGGAAGATGGCCGTTTGCAGAGTGATGTATGGAAGCATATTACAGTTTTTCTCGGTCTCTTTGGTACATTTCTCAGATCAGAATTGAAATTCTCAAAACTACTTGTTCAATCTTCACATCATTGCGTCACTTGTGCACATCAAA
Source organism: Notolabrus celidotus (assembly GCF_009762535.1). Lineage (NCBI taxonomy): Eukaryota > Metazoa > Chordata > Actinopteri > Labriformes > Labridae > Notolabrus > Notolabrus celidotus. The sequence continues at coordinate 23,831,420 of NC_048281.1, forward strand.
AAAGCAGTTTCTCATTTCTTTGAACAAGTTGCAAATGCTTTGGTACATCCATGCAAATGATTATGTTTAATTCTCTGTTGTTTCCTACATTATCAAGTGCTTCTGTCATGTTGATCAAAATGTTTTATAATGGGTCTCTGTTGAATAGTCTCAACCTCCACAACATTTAGGCATTATTTTATCCCATAAGTCTTCACATGCAGAATGGTTGAACATGTTGTCAGAATATGTCAGTCATATTTCTGTACATTTCCATCAGACTGTTTTTCTAAATCTGTCCTGAATTGGTAAATTGCTCCCAGGTGAATCTTGACTTTCTCTAACGAAGGGAAATGTGTGAAGCATTAGATCAACCAATGATCAACCAGTTTACTGACAGCTCAAAAGTGCATCTCATGAACCATTAACTGGCAAGTATATATATAGCCGGAGCACAACACAATGTTACAATGTCTGACAATGTAAGGACAAGGAATTGAACTGGGTTAACAACCAGAGAGAAGAAGAAGAAGAAGAAGAGGAGTGAGGCTGCGTGGTGGAGTTGGGAGGCTAAACAGAGGAAGAGGCAGAGGACATATGCGCATTCCTGATGAGATAAGAGCCACAATACACTAAGGTGTGACTTACAATTTACAATAACTGTCATCAAAACTTTAGCCATAGTTTACATCAGAATGTCCCTCCAGAGTACACTGTTATATTGACAACATGACTTAGCAATTTGACTGTCTTATCTGTACACAATGACACAAGGACTTGTCATTCTGATGGCACTGACATGTTCATTGACACAGATGTTTACTTTTGAGAGATGAACTAAGGATTTTGAGCAAGATACTGGCTTTTGCAGGTAATCCATGGTGTTTTGCTATTTGTACGAATTGTTTTGAGAAATGCATTTACTGTTTTGCAAATGTCGAGGATGATTAGAGAAATGTACCAAAGCGACTGAGAAAAACTGTAATAGAAACTCGACTGGAAAAGAAGGTGCACAAAGTAACAGGGATGACTGCAGCCTTGCAAGGATTGTCAAGAAAAGGTCAATTCAAGAACCTAGAAGATCTTCACAAGGAGTGGGCTGAAGCTGGTGTCAGTGTATTAAGAGTCATCACACAGACATCTTCAGGAGAGAGGCTTCAACTGTCCCGATATCAAGCTGCTCCTGAACCAGAGACAACATCCAAGCATCTCACACTGGGGTAAGGAGAACAAGGATAGACTTTTGCTCAGTGGTCCAAAGTCCTCTTTTCAGATTAAAGTAAATTTTACATTTCATTTGGAAAGAGTCTGGAGGAAGAGTGGAGAGGTCCAGTGTGAAGTTTTTGCAGTTTGTGAAGTTTTTTGGACGCCATGTCATCTCCTACTGTTTATCCACTGTGTTTTATCAACTCAAAAGTCAACACAGCCGCCTACCAGGAGTTTTAAGGGCACATCATGTCTCCATCTGCTCACAAGCTTTATGGAGATGTCAGATTCCTCCTCCAGTAAGATTTAGCACCTGCCCACAGCGCCAAAAATTTCTATCAAATGCTTCCCTGGCGATATTACATCGTTTCATTAGCAAGCCAACTCACCTGACCTGAACCCCACAGAGAATGTGTGGGAAATTTATCAAGAGGAAGATGAGGAATGCCCAAGCAAAACATACAGATGAGCTGAGGGCTGCTTATAAAAGTAACCTGAGCACCAATAACACCGACACAGGCTGATTACCTCCATGCCACACTGTAGTGATGCAGTAATTCAAGGTAAAGGAGCCCAAACCAAGAATAAAAGGTAGAAATGAACCTACTTTTCAGAAGTTGGACATATTGGTATAACAAAGTTTTTATTTTGAGTGATCTTAGAAAGGGTTCTGATAACTTGATACTTTATTTCTGATTTTTAAAAGCCAAAATCATCAAAATTAAAACAAAGGTCATAATTATAAGAAGACCTAAAAGTTTACCTCATATAACCCTCCTGTTATGTTTGTTTCTTAGGGACAACAATAATGTTCCTGGGTCAACTTGACCCGAGGCATATTTAATGAACCCAAAAAAATCCCAATAAACTTTTTTTAATTTCATTTTTAACTCCATCACCAAACATTTAAATCAAAATTTAGTGCATTTGTGTTCTTTATTGTCACAGATCATGGTTCAATGAGGATAACTCGCTCGTTTTTTTTATGAAAGTTCATGTAAAAACTTGCTTTATTTACATTACAAATTGATTGGGGTGAAATATGTCACACCGTTGCAAAGAAACAAGTAGACCCACAAACAGTATCTATGTAATATAATCATGCAGGAGGGTTTTGCAAATGTGTGAAATTAACCATTTCCATTTTCTCTGTTAAGCCAAGCAGAAGAAGTTTCACAGCGGAAAATACTTTCAACATTTTTTTTTTTTAAACTTTAAAATGAGTCAATTTGACCTGCAACATAACAGGAGGGTTAATTAAATTACAAAAAAATACTTTCACAAATTTCTTATTTATTGAGATGCACATGTACTTAAAAATTAATCAGGGTGATTTATTATTTACATTCATTGCAAAGTTCCATATATTTTAATGAAATATAAACAACTCTTTTCAGCATGAGAAAAAAAAAAGTGTGTTCTATGAAACCTTAAAGAACAAACAGAACAAAATCAGTCCAATCAGCCGACCCGCTAACTAGTAGCACTGTTAAAATGTGTGGTTCTAGTTCTTAAACATGAGCACATAGCAGTGTTTGACATTTTAAGTGTGTTCATTTTATCCCCTGGTAACACCTCAGGGGTGGCAAGTGCAGCTTCAGTCATCTAGGTGAAATGTTTCTACCCACTGCAAACACATTTATTATTACCCTTCCTTACCTACAAACACTTCAAATGTCACTGGACACTATGAGTATAGAGCTAGCTGCGTATTCTGGCTGCCTTCACAGAATCAAGAATGTGTGTTTGTGTTAAGAGTGAGCACTCTGAGGTAACTGATGCTGTGGGGTCTCAGTCAGAGCACATAAGTAGTACCGTCACAGTATGTATTTGGTGTTGATTGTTCTTCATAAAAAAACGAGTCTCTGCTTGTTTCCTCTGCAGGATACTAGCAGCAGGAAGATCTAGCCCGCTTGTTATTGCCCCCCCTGAAATCCTCCAGGTCCACTGTGGGAGACTCCTGGTTCTCATTCCTCTTCCTCAGGATTGAAGGCAGCACCAGGTCGAACAGTGTCTCAAACAGAGTGTCCACGTTGTAGCCCGTCTTGGCACTCGTCTCGAAGCACATCTTCTCTGCAGGCAGGCTGCTGGTTTCCTCCAGGCCTTTGTAGCGGAGTACCCTCCCATAAAGAGCTGCTGCATCCTCAGTTGTGACCTGTTTTTGGATCATCACCCCAGAGAGGGACGCAGGGGAGGCAGGAGGCGTGGGACAAGCAGACAAGACATGTGGTTCTGTTCTCTTCCCCTCACTCTCAGTTCTGTCCTCAGACTCCACATCTGAGTCCAGGGACAGCTGGGCTTTCTGGTCTGTGAGATCCACCTTGTTGCCCACTATGGCGTATATACAGTCGTGGTTAGCGGTGTCTGTCAGCGACAGGAAGCGCTCCTCCAGCTCAGCCAGGCTCTGCCAGTTGGTTACATCATAAGTGAGGATGATGGCGGCTGCACCTCGGCAGTACATCGAGCCCAATCCGTGGAACTGTTCACGACCTGAGGAGACACACACACACACACCATGTCAACACAAACCACATTAACACACACAGTTTTAACAGACACACAAATCGTCGGAAGAAAAAAAGGACAGAGTGTAGAGAGAAGTTGTGCAAGACAGTCAGCAGTTTGAAAACAGAAACAACGATTGTTGTTGAAGTATGTAGGAGTCTTGAAAGAGAGCATTGTGTCTGATTATTTGGCCTCTTGGGGCGTCACATTGATCAGACTCAGTTGCTAGTTTATGAGGTTAATTTAACTGCTTGTTTTCCTAATTAACCACATAAATCCTCCTGAACGTTTCAGGTTCTGTCAAATCAGATTTAGAGAGCTGCTGTCATAAGATGGGGACTCTTTTGGGAGTTTTTTTTTTAATGTTGTCCATCACAACATGGCTCTATGTGACCCAAATCTACTCCACTGAGGCACACAGGTGTATCAACACCACTCTAGAGGTAAAAAAAAAACAAGAAGAAAATTTCCAGAGAGGTATTTATTACAAAAGAAGTATCATTTGACCTCTTCTCTGACAAAATGGCTAATGGCAAAAACAGTGTTGCCAACTCCTCAGTGAGGAAAGTAGCTATTGGCTGTCCTGAAAGTCGCTAGAAGTCGCTAAATGACGTAATTACTTAATTTGCATAATTTAAATTATAATGGACGCTGCAGGAGAGACGAGTAACGTTGAGGGAGAGACAAAAAGAGGTTATAAAAACACCCTAAATATGTTTAGAACTACACTTAGGAGCCTACAACAAATCAAAGTAAAACGTGACATTTTTCAACCATAACATTTTCTACATTTCTATGTATACAATCTACATTAAAAATCTAAACGTAGGGCTGTACGATCAGAGGCCTTAAAACTATATTGTGTTTGAATTCAATGTTAGCGAAACTACATCATGCACTTTTAAAGAAAAGTTTACAGTTTTTTTTTTTTGTTTTTTTTAGGTACAGTGTGTGGACATAGGACTATTTAGCAATATCTTGACAGTCAGATTTTAGACTGAAACACTTCCTTGCACACCCCTCCCGTGAAACAACAGTGGCCTTTAATGAAAATAAGTTCCTGTGATGCAGTATGATACTCCATTTGTCAAGTTTTTACTATCAAAAAAGGATATCAGTACAATGAATATTGTTTTCCCATTCCTACCAAGTCTGTTCTGTCACTACTGCACACTGTACCTTTAAGGGGAAATTCAGTTTGCCTTGAAAATTGTATTGATCAAATGAAATCAAAACTTGTTGTTATTGAGTAAATTGAGTTTTTTGTAATTGGGATTTTATTCCTAGGCCATATCGCCCAGCCATCTAAACGGACCAAAAAGAGACAGTAGGCGGGATCAGCCAGCGGTGTCTTCGTCTTTCTGGCTGCAGAAACACTGGAAACCACATAGACATGAATGGGAAAAAGGACGATCATTGCAGCATTAATAAACATGTTTACAGCCTGGTTCAAAAAACGTCTTGGCTCTTCATAGCTAATTTCTCTATCGGCACACACTGTATGGGGGATGATTTTTTTTCTAAAGCGATGGTTCAGAAGATATTAAGATTAAGAGTTTTTTCCAAAATAAGGACATGACTGACTGGACTCCCGGTCGGGAACACATAGCTGTTGGCTAAGAGGCTCAAACTCCGCCTCTTTATGTCACACTCTGCCTGGTTGAGTTCCACATTTCCAATATGGCTGCCGCCGTCGATTGGCTTCAAAACATCGCTCATGAACAGATGGGTGACGTCACGGATACTACGTCCATATTTATACAGTCTATGGTCAGGAAACGTGGGGAGCAGAGAGTAGGGGAAGACATGTAGCAAATGGTCGCGACCTGGAGTCGACCCGGCTACCCTTGCGACGAGAACTCCTCCGTATATCGGGCGCGCTTAGACCGCTAGGACAGGGGTGTCCCATCATAACTTTTTTTTTTTTTTTAAGTTGTATTTTCTGCCTTTTTGCCTTTATTGGATAGAACAGGTGAAGATAAACAGGAACTGTGGGGAGTAGCGGGGGGGGGGAAGACATGCAGGAAATAGTTGACCGGCCGGGAAACAAACCGGCGACCCCTGTGACGAGGACTGTTGCCTCTGTATGTGGGGCGCTTAGACCGCTAGGACAGGGGCGTCCCATCATTTAACATTTCTTGTGTAAAAAAAAACGAATATTCTTTGAATGACTGATGTTTGACTGTTATTTAGTCATGTATGACTAAAAAAGCAACAAATCTACAAGTTTGAATCTGGAACAAGAACATGTTTGATGTTTTATTCTTGATTTATCAATGGAATCGCAAATTGATGATCTTTAAAAAAAAACTGTTTTATCCATGCTATTAACAAGTGATGAAAAGAGAAACGAGTGTGTCTCAGTCTTCCATGTGCTTCAGGAAAGTACTATTTTCTGTCATTTTGGAAAGACATGTCAGAAAAAGAGGAGTCAGGTCTTCCTGTCATGGCCCTGTCATGTGACTGTTAAGAGGAACAGAGCAGAAAGCCAAAGTCACTGTGCTCTGAAACTCAACACTTAAAGTGAGAAGAGCAGAGTCAGTGAGGAAATAAAGCAGCTGATCTGCTCTTTTCAAACAGGTTTCAGGACTACACTCACAACTGTCCCTCTTCCAAGCTTGTTTGTTCTCTGCAACAGTAGCCTTGAAATGACTCAGCGCTGATCAAGCATTTCTCTCTCCACTCAGGCTGAATAACACGGAAGGCTACAGGCTGCAGTCAAGAGTTCGTGGAGTTTGGGAGTGCACAATGGATATATCTTAGTAGTGATATGCTCGCTCTTTTCTTATCTCTGTGGCTAACCAACTTCACTTTAGCGAAGTGTGTATTTGTGCAAGAAAGTTTACAGTAAGTCATGTTTACACAATGAAGGAATGTGGGGCAGTGGAGAGGTGGGGTGAATCACCACATTATTCCTGTCATTGCCAAATTAGGTTATTTAAGAGAAGAATGTCATGAGTTTGTTAGGGCGGTTGTGATCCTAAATAAGGGCAATAAGTATGTGTAAGTGTAAAGTGACATGGAGCACTCACACACATTTAATTGTATCAAAAGTAAGAACTAAGACCCATGGTGAGGCAGCTTTTTATTATCACGGCCCATGCCTGTGGAACACTCTACCTGAAGATCTGAGGGCTGCACAGAGCAAAAACCTTTTTAAAAGCAAACTCAAGACCGATCTTAGTCTTGCTTTTAACTGAGTTTTATTCTTATAACTTTTTTATTTATTTATTTATTATCTAGTTCAAATTTTAGTCACTTTTACTCTATTTATTTATTTTAATAGTAGCATCTTATTTTCTTTTACAGTTTAATATTTTAGTGTTTTATTATCTTAGAAATATATTTCATTTTGGTGATTTTAAATTTCCTGTGTTGAGCTTTAACATCTTATTTTACCTCCAGTGTTTCCTCATTAAGAGAGCTTTTTCTCAGTTTGTTCAGAGACTTCTTTTTTATTTTTTATTTTATTTTTATTGTTTTTATTATTATTGTTGCATATATTGTGTTCTTAACCTTAGGATTGTGGGGTTTGGGGTCAGGGCTGGGGGTGGGATCTTTTTCTTAATTCATTCTATTTTAGGTTGGTTTTATGTGCAGCACTTTGTGTTACAATGCCATTGTATGAAAAGCGCTTTATAAATAAAGTCTGATTGATTGTTGATTGATTGATTGATTGATTGATTGATTGATTGATTGATTGATTGATTGATTGATTGATTTACTCAAAATCCAACTGTAATATACAACAGGTCAAACCTTACACCACCAACACTGTCATACTTTATAATAAAATCTACTCGTATAATTCAAGCCACAGTCCTCGTCTTTGTTCACTGTGAACAAGGTGCTACCAAGCACAGACGAAAAGTTTGGACACACCTTCTCATTCAATAGTTTTTATTTATTTGAATTATTTTAAACATTTGGATTAATACTGAAGACATCCAAACTATGAATAATATGGTTTTACCATAATCTGGATTACAACAGGAGTCAAATAGAGCCATCCATTGTGTTCTACCCCTACCTCTGAACAACACAACTGATGGTCTCAAACACATTAAGAGGGCACAAATTAACATTTGACAAGGCTCACCTGTTAACTCAAAACCATTCCAAGAGACCACTTCATGAAGCAGACTGAGAGAATACAAAGAGTGTGCAAAGCTGTCATGAAGGAAAAAGGGGGCTACTTCATAGAATCTAAAATATAAAACATACTCTGGTTTATTTAACACTTTTTTGTGAATTAAATAATTCCATATATGTTCTTTCATAGTTCTGATGTCTTCAGTATTAATCCACAATGTTGAAAAGAGTTATAATAAATAAAAACCATTGAAAGAGAAGGTGTGTCCAAATGACTGGTGCTGTATCTTCGTTCATGTGGTGCTGAAACTAAAAGGCAATAATCAAACCAGTTAGCAAAAAGAGAATTCAATACAAACCGAATTATCTTCTTTTTTTTTTTCACTATGGTTAAAAAAGACCTTACTTTTGCTGTTATTAATTAACTGCATTTGGATTTCTAGCTTAAAGTCAAACAAATGAGGACAATTTGTAGCACCACAGCATGAAGTGAAGCTGATTCGTCAGCTTTAAGTTTGAGGCCTACAGGTTGGACGGTTGAATAAAAGTATCTAGAGCATTTGGGGAATTTGTATGTAGTCTCAATGGTTTTCCAATAAGGGGATAATAAACTTTGAACTGTCCATTTCTTGGTTGTTTATCTCTGAGGGCTTGCTATCAAACAGCTACTCAGAAATGTAAAAACAGGCCAACGAACTCTGTATGATCAAGTGTTCCTGCAGAGCTGACATGATTAGGTCAGACTTGTGGAATATTGAGCAACGCAGTAAAAGACAATGAGCAGTGACTGTAACATCTGTGTTGTTTAGCAAGCCGGAAACAGAGGAAAGCGACCTATACTGTGGGGAATTTATAGTCAAACAGTATTAAGATTACTACAGCATAACATACAGGAAATAGATGCAGTGTGTTGTTCTCTGGTTTGACTTGAAAGATTTATAGACTGTTATTTTTTTATTCAATGGAGACGTTTTAGGAATATTCTCTTATTAGAAATGTAGATATATGTCTTGTATTATGTTTTATTTCATCCTAAGCTCCACATTGCACGGTTAGACATGCTGTAAACATGTTTGAAAGATAATGGATGGATTTATACTTGGGGCTTAAATTAGAAACTTGAGCCATCTTTGAGCATTTTAACCCTCCTGTTATGTTTGGTTCTCAGGAACAGCAATATTCCCCTGGGTCAACTTGACCCGGGGAATATTTAACTATCTAAAAGTGTCAGAACCAAAACAAATCCCAATAATCATTATTTTAATCGCATTATGAACTCCATTAAAAACCTTTTAAATTCATATTTAGTGCAATGGTGTTCTTTAATTCCCACAGATCGTGGTTCAATGAGGATAACTCACTCTTTCTTTATGAAAATTCATGTTAAAACTTTTTTTTAATGTACATTGGAAATACCTTAATATAAATACAGTAGCTTTACATTACTAAGATTTTTGTTTATTTTATTTTACATTTTTTTCATTCTATTAAAAATTTATTTTTAGATTTTTGAACTTTAAAATGGGTCAATTCGAAACTGCAACATAAAAAGAGGGTTAAGGACCTTAGTGTAATTTATTGAGGTGTGTGACTGCATAGATTAAGAGATTAATTTCAAAGTTGTTTTAAAGGTTCTTTATTCCCTGGGCTGGGGGGATTATCCTATTTGATCCTGTTTTAAACTGCAGGGTTTTGATTCTTGATTGATTTATGTTATTGATATTTGTTCAGTCACATGGATTATGAACCCACTCTGCCATTTTTTATACATGAGAATCAACAACAACAGCCAGGGGCAGCCAGGGCTACAGGGTGCCAGGCAGATAGGCTGCCTGCCCTGACTGAGCGGTCACATGCCAGTGATTGCCTCAGGTAGTGGGTTCAAGTGTTATCAGGTAAACACAGTTAGTAGCACAGAGGAACGAGACTTGATTAGAGTTACAGACAAACAGTGTTGAGAAATCACATAAAAAGAGGTATACCAGCTGTGTCCCATATGGAGATGTTGTACGGTCCCCACTGTTTGAGGAAAAACGCCCCTCCAACCGTGCTGATGGTGTCTTTGAACTTCCTCTCCGTGTACCTGTGGAGCAGCGACGTCTTCCCCACGTTCATGTCTCCCAGGAGAACCACCTTGACGTCGGGCTTCTTCATCTTCGACACTTCGGGCATGATGCTGAGTAGGGTCCCGCTGTAGGGGAGCTTTTCTGGAGGGGCAGGAAACACGGTCTAGCTCGTAAGATAAAGAACAGACTTGTAGAGAATCCCTCGAACCAACGCCATTTTATGAACCCAAGTTAATTTGTAACAACACGTCTTTCCAGCACTCGCTCATTCTCAATCTGTTGCGTGAGTCCAAACTTCTAAAAGTAATTGAGGTGAAACAGGAAGTAAGTGCGGAGCTACAGGTCCAGGGGGCGTGTTTAACCCTGGGTAATGCCTGTCAGGTTTATCCACTGACAGGCTATTGTACTGCCCCCAACAGTCAAGTTTATTCTTTGAATACTGTGTGGGGGGAAAATGCAGACCAAAAAGAGGGAACAATGAAGTAGCCTACATGTGACATGTAATGACAGGAACAAAGATAAGAGGTTAAAGGTAAAATCATTTATTTTAATTAAATCGACAGACTTAAATTGATTGAAATCTACAGAAGAGGATTAGGGCCACCGGAAAACAAAAAATTAAGGTCAACATTTTTTGGAATATTATTATTATGAGATAAAAGTCAGAATTCTAAGATTAAAGTCAGATTTCTGAAAAAAAAAAAGTCACAATTCATTATAATAATCATCATACATTAATTCTGAGATTATTGTCAGAATTCTGGAATTAAAGTCAGAATTCTGAGATCAATTCTGAGATTAAAGTCAGAATTCTGAGATTAAAGTCAGAATTCTGAGATTAATTCTGAGATTAAAGTCAGAATTCTGAGATTAATTCTGAGATTGAAGTCAGAATTCTGAGATTAAAGCCAGAATTCTGACTTTAATCTCAGAATTCTGACTATTTTCCTCAGAATAATAATGATAATAATAATAATAATAATAATAATAATAATAATAATAATAATAATAATAATGATAATAAAGACCTTAATTATTTGTTTTTTCCAATGGCCCTAATCCTCTTCCGTAGAAATATTTAGATAAAAGCAAATGATAAATTATTTTATGACCGTGCACATAAAGAATATGAAATTTGGTGTCTGTGAGTCCACAAAAAAGATCTGTTTTCAGGTTTTATATGAGAAGGATTAGTTTAATACATGTTCTATTGTTATAGTCAAGTTCGTAATAGTGTTACTAGATATATGTGCGTTGAAATTTGGACAAAAAAAATAAAGAAAAGGATGTTTCAGGATCAAGATCTCTTTAAACCACTTTTGCTAATGCTATGATTCCTGTGTCAATATATTTTAAATCGTTATTGATGAAAGTCTTTTTTATCTTTATGTAATTGGGATCAGCTAAGTTGAATGAAGGGAGAGTCGTTTTTATACATTAAAGCCCATTAAATGATGTGAAAGAGCCAAAGAATAAGGGGTGTGAGGGTTTGTTTGTTAATAACCTACAAGGCTAAACTCAGGGCAAGAAAAAACACCAATTATCACGTCCGATTTGCCACCATGTTTGTCACACTTAATCTCACAAGTTTGTGGGTAGTAGGTCATAGTTTTTACTCTCAGTTTGAGCCAACTCTAACAGTAGTGTTTACTTTGAAAGAATGCTTTGAATATTCTACTTTCAACTTTTAAAGTGAAATCTTTAAGCTGCTATTTTCATTTTAGGCTAATCTCCAAATTTTAAACCACATGTTTAGCAGAAACAGTGCTGCGTTCAGGTACTGTCGTAAATGAGGAGGCAGTTTTGACACACATTGGTGACCCCTTTTTATAAACATAGGATAAAAAATGTTACAAACAGAAATACATTCATTAATATTGAACAATAATTTTAATTTTCTTTTGGTAAGGCTTATTTAACATTTTAGACATTTAATAATACAGTAGAGGGGTTTAAGGGTTTTATGACCCATTGTAAAGGATGCTCTCCGGGAAGGAAGGACAGATGTGAACTGTAGAATATACTACCCATGTAGATTCATTAAGTATTAAGTCAGGAGAATTATAATAACAGTCGCAAACCCAGTCCAATCCGTGTTTTCAAAAGTATTTTTTGATGTCTAAAATTCCACCAGAGGGCAGCGTTGCATTTATAGAGCCTATTTTAAAAAAAATAAGGTCAGAAATCTAGATATACTGTAGATCAATGTAATAATACAGATAAGTAATATTGAAAGGAATTGTTTTTTCCATAAATTTTCATTCTTATTTCAATTGTTTTGTTATCCAATTCTTACATACTGGTTCCATATAATCCCAATATATCTTTAAAACATTCGTTTTTCAGCTCCACTTATGTTTTAGAGTAAATCTGGGTCATGAAACTATTTTTTTAAATTATTTTATTTAGAGGATGCCATCATCAGCATCTAGTGGCCATCAGAAGGAGTACAGTTTCAAGTGGTTGAGGCTTCGGCTGCTCCCGGATTGTTGACAGCTTCCGACCTCCTGAGAGTTGGATTTCCCGAGGCACCATTGAAAGCAGCACAGACTGTTTCTTCCTGTATTTACTCCTCACAGTAAAAACCCCTCATGATCAGGATCAGGATCGTCTGTGTGCAGTTGACAGCGTTGAAGCGCAGGTCAAGTTTAGGTAAGGAGAACTGTGCACACAAGAGGGGCTTATTGGAGCATCTTCACGTGTCGCTGGCTGTAGTTGGAATATAGAATGAAGGAGAGGACAACATGCTTCAACAGTCACATGCTCGCTTTTTGCTTGATCACAGCCACACTGTCGATTGTCGCCACGTTACTCTGTTTGCAGGAGAAAGGTATAGTGAATTAAGTATTATACATTTGTTTTCAGGGCACTCCCTTGCTGTTGCGTTAGCTTAGCTACTCTCTGTTGTGTACTACAAAGACCAATATCCTTTTTGTGTTGGTCGGTGAGTTGACAGGCTGTGAAGTAGAGATGGGATTTGTGGGTCTTTGAAGGGAACCGGATCTTGAAGAGTCGTTCCTTTCAAAAGAGCCGTTCAAAAGACTGGCTCTTTGGCTCATTGTTATATTTATTTATTTTTTAGAAGTCAACCAGGGGTAACTTGTTTTTATCAAGGAAACAATCACTGGTAGCAGTTATAAGATAAGATTTGGATCAGAATGATTCAAACTTACACATCCCACCAATATAAATACTCTTTTGGTGGGAATTATTCTGAAATATTGATTATAATTTCATTTGACATTGTAAACATTCCATATGATGGTGCCATATCCCCATGCTTCCACAGTGAGATCACTATTTTGAATTTTACCTCACCTAAAAAACTTTGTGGCACTATAAAAACTACACAGGCTACAGATAACTTCCGTACTGTAAAACTTTCCACTCAAGAACATTTAAGCAATACAGAAAAATATATAAAAAATAATAAATAAGAATAAATACATATGTATATGAAAAAATTTATACAAATAGAATACAAATGAGGACAGTATAAAAATGTGAATTCAAAATTGTACTACACCACCTGGTGTTTCTACACCTGAACTACTTTACAAACAGGAGCTCATCTCCTTGACTCGAATCCACATCAAAACAATGTAAACAATAACAAAGTGTAGACAATAAGTGTGACTAAAGACTCATGGGGCACGCAGGTGACATGTTAAAGCAGCGTGGGCAAACTGCATATAAAAAAAACGGCTCCCAAATGAACGGCTCGCAACTGCAAATCAGTTCCAGTGTTGCCAACTTAGCGACTTTGTCTCTATATTTAGCGAGTTTTCAGACCCTGTAGAGACTTTTCTGGTGTTAAACAGAGACTTTTGGAGACTGACGTGAAAGCGTGTATCATATCTACTCTACTCAATGAGCAGTGGATGCTGCTGTGAGTCCCTCCTAACTGCATTCAGAGCAGGAGGCGTTCACCCCTCAGCATCCAGACTGCAAATGTATCACGCATGTATGAAGACACTGCTGGCTGATCCCACCTACTGTCTCTTTTTGGTCCATTTAGAGAGTTAATGAACATTGTATACACTAAACATCTTGAAAATGTTATGGTTGAAAAATATCTTGTTTTAATTGATTTTTTGTAGGCTCCTAAGTGTAGTTCTAAACATATTATGTTTTTTAACCTCTTTTTGAGTCTCCCTCATTGTTACACGTCTCTCCTGCAGCGTCCATTATAATTTAAATTATGCAAATTAAGTGATGACGTCATCCATCGACTTTTAGAACAGCCAATAGCTACTTTCCTCGCTGAGGGAGTTGATCGGTTCTCATCGTTCACTTAAAAGAGCCGTTCAAAAGGCCGACTCGTCCTCGAACGTCCCATCTCTGCTGTGAAGGGGTGTTAGGACCCCGCAGACATCTAGTGGGCGGAGGAGCAGGCAGCCAGAGGTGAAGTTACCCCCATAGGACCGATCAGAGGTCAGTTCTGAAATGTTCCCTTTGAAGCTAATGGTAGAGAAAAAGGCTGGAGACACTGATCCTCTGTCAGTTTAGTTAAAGTGCTCCGCTACGCACTTTGCGAACGACGTGAAAGGATAAACATAGACAGCTAGGCTTCAGCTAGCATGCAAATAGTTGATATTTATAAGCTATTATCATGATACCAAAGTTAAAAACTATAATTATAACCCCAATAAGTCCTCCTAAGGTACCTTGACGACAAGTTGTGGTCGTTAACGTTGTTTGGGATAGCTAGGAGCAGAGACCCAGACCAGACGTCCATCATAATCCGCAGTGTCAACATCTCCATCCAGCTCATTGTGCTGGAGGTTACAACGTGAGCAAGCCTGCTTCAGTCCGCTATGCAAGCAAACACAACGCGGGGCTTCCTGTGGTCGGACGTAGAGACGAGGACCTTGTTGAACATCTGGGGGGAGCAGGACATCCAGACGGCTCTGGATGGAAACTTCCGAAACAGCTTCGTGTACCGCGACGTCTCCCGGAGGCTGGCCGCGATGGGGTTCGAACGGACGCCTGAACAATGCAGGGTGCGGATCAAAAGCCTCAAGAGACAGTACTTGTTAGCAAAGGAGGGTAATCTACGGAACAACGGGCAGTATCACAAGATTTGTAAGTTCTATGACACCATGGAGAGGATTCTGAGCAACCGGCCCGCTCTTGACCCGCAGGAGTTCATAGAGAGCGGGATGGGAGGAGAGGAGGCCGGGGATGGCCTGGAGGAGGATGTAGAGGATGCTCAGGATGGATACTCAGAGAGCACAGGGGAGTGTCCTTACCCAGCTGAGACTGAAGTAAAGTTGGAATACCCGACTGTTCCCATCTCTATTCCTGTCAAAGTCACAGTGGGAAACAACAGTAAGTTCTCCTTCTGTGTCCACCTTACTGTCAGTCCCTGTTTCATCCATGTTCATCATCATTACAGAGTTAATGTAATTTCTAAAAACATACTTTATTTACTTAATATGATTAAAAAATCTCACCCATCTCCGCTGCAGGCACTTCAGCACGACCGCAACACAGCAGCCAGTCAGCCAGTAATTTATCGGCCAGAACGCCAAAACGTCCCCGAAAGCGGCGCTCCAACTTCCCCATGGAGAAATTGATGGAGCAGTTCCTGGAGCAGAGCGCCCAGGCCGAGGACAACTTTTATCGCATTGAGGAGCAGCGCCTGCAGGCTGAAGACCATCGCAGAGAAGTCGAACACACCAGAGAGCTCCACATGCTGCAGATGCTCGGGCAGATGTTTTCGAATCTCACCTCCGCAAGACCTGGGTCTGCAGCCTCTCCCTCCAAAACAGCTCCTCCTCCTCCTCCTCCTGTGTTCTCCAGTGCCTCCTCCTCATCATGTACACGTGGACAGTCCGGCCACCTTAAACGCCCTTCACCTCAGAGAGACTGTTTCACCCGACAACGTCATCTCTCAAGCCCCGATCCTCAGGCATTAGGTAGTGGTTTGGGTGTCATGGGTGCAGCCTGGAGGTGGAGTGTGTGAAGACTAAACAGAAACGAGTAATGAGAAAGCTCAGAAATGAAGCGATCACTCTATTTCCCTTTTTTTGTTTGTATTTTGGTCATTTGGTGATAGATAGACTCATGTTTGTAGTTGTGTATTTGGTTCATTCCTTGTGTGTCTTGCCAAATACTTATCCACACTTTAAAACTTTTGCTTTCTTTATTTCCTCAGTGTTTGAACGCTGCTACAGTTTGGGCTCCTCATCACACAGAGGCATGGAGGATGACTTCCTGTCACTTGCAAAGAGTATAGTTCCTCCACTGACATCCAAGAAGCACAAGGGACAAGACGGACGCATTGGGATCATTGGAGGATGCCAAGAGTATGACATACAAACATTGACTTCTTCTCAATATGCGCATCATTCATTTATTTTTCTATTCAACACAACAACTGCTCTAATTCTGTACATCTCCACCCCCTAAAGATATACAGGAGCTCCTTACTTTGCTGCTATCTCAGCACTAAAAGCAGTAAGTAATAATCTTGCCATGCTTTAAAAAGGTTCATTCTTAATGTTACTGAACATGTTCTTTATTCTGAGGGGGTTTTCTGTTTCCAGGGGGGTGACCTGTCCCATGTTTTCTGCACCAAAGATGCTGCGACTGTTATCAAATCATACAGCCCTGAGCTCATAGTTCACCCTGTTCTGTAAGTACAGATCCATCAACATCACTGACAGTTATCTGATAATTACATAGGAGTAATGTGTGGTGATTAACATTCAGTCTGGGTGATTGAATCTACTCACAAGTCTAATTTAACAAAGGAAATTGAAAGAGTAGTCTGAAATTGTTTTGGGGGGGGGGGGGGGGGGGGACTAGTTCAGTGGGCAAGTAAGAAATTGAGGTAATATAAATTAAGAAATATAATACTACAACAATAATAACAATAATAGTAATAATAATAATAATAGTAATTAGTTCAATTTGATAGAAATAAAAAATAAATTGTGTTAGGTTCTTGTCAGTTGTAAGTGTATTACCCACAGGGGATCCCAGCCAGCTCAGACCTGACATCCTGATCAGTGCACTGCATGTGAGAACTGTGCACAAAAAAAAAAATGGTTTCCAGAGACAAAGTTAAATGAGATGAAAATGTTTTTAAATACAGTAAACACTTGCACGGAAATTATTATTCTGGTTAAACATTAGCTACATTTCACAGTAAAACTGACTGTCTGAAGATGTTGACAGCCTAGTTCTCTGACTGGTTTCTCAACAAAGGGGCTGATCTGACCTGGATCCTCTGCCGATAATGCACTCACTATTAACAGAACTATTCCTTTAAAACTGAAACTGAACTCTCATGAAAGTTAGAGAGACACTGAATCAGCTTTATGGACATTTGGAGCTTCAGTTGCTGAGTTTAATTTAGATTTTCTATAAGATGTCTCTACTGTTTTGTAGAGATATCATAGAAACATGCTAACAATTGGTCAGCCCATCATCAGGCAGAAACCTCGAGCAGAACCAGACTCATTTGAGACAGCCATCTGACTCGACCGAAGTAGCAACATTACCAAGGTCTGACGTCTTTATTGTATATTTAAACATCTCTCTCTCTCTCTCTCTCTCTCTCTCTCTCTCTCTTTCTCTCTCTCTCTCTCTCTCTCTCTCTCTCTCTCTCTCTCTCTCTCTCTCTCTCTCTCTCTCTCTCTCTCTCTCTCTTTCTTTTTACTTGTGTCTGTTTATTAAGGGACAGTCCTAACGCAGTGGAAGAGATAGATAAATGGCTCCCAAGACTGCACAGCCTTGTTGTGGGACCAGGACTTGGGAGAGAAGACTTGTTATTGAAAACAGTAAAGGCACGTAGAATACATTTCATAATGATCATTTTATTCATATAGCAAAAGCATACGACAGAGCAAAACCCAAACATATAAAAAAAACAGGGTGAAATATTCCAAACAACATTAGAAATGTAATCTCTCCTACTCTTCAGACTTTCTCTTTGACAGGCTGATGTTACAAAACTACCCAAAAGAAAGTTATTACCTAGAACACTCTAATGAATTTGAGCTGAACAGCACATCTCCTCATGTTTGTGGCTCTCTGACCAATAACTGTGACATTTTTTAATTTCAACTTTCTGGAAATCTCATGACTTTTAGCCTTTCAAAGAACTGAGAGCTAAATTGTTAAATTGTGCTCTGAAGCACTCGCATGTAGAGCTTTGCTTGATTTAGACACCAGCAGCCTGTTGCACCAACTTGGTGTAACTTCAAACGTAGCCTAGTTTGAACGTAATTTATCATTTAGGATGGAGTTTACACTCTACTAATGTTTTGTGCAAGTTACAACCTAATTCTTACACTTAGCTCCTCGTAGGTGTAAAGTCCTCCATAGAGTATATCGGCTGCAATGGCGCGTTGTTTTGAAAGGAAAAATATGATGACCAAGATTTGCGCTCCTGAGTATTAACATATGTTGGAGTCGATAATTTTACCACTTGATGTCACTGTTATTATACACACACCGTAGATTAAGGCTTTAGGCTGTAGTTATCATCTTACTTTAGTTTGATTCAGCTGTTGGTCAGTTCTGGGAAGATTAGGCACGAAAGATAACAATGCATCAAAATTGGTGCTTTCCTCTGACTGGCTGCTGGAAGTGTAAACGTCATATTTGCGACAATGTTTTGGTTAGTTTGGACGTTACGGTCTACTAGTTAAGATGAACTTTACTTCTCTGTGGTGAAACCAAACAACTTAAGTTACACACTAACTAGCTTCAACGTATGGTTTAGTGTGGACTTTACACCCTAACTTAGGACACAACTTACACACAGCTGGTGTAACAGGCTGCTGGCCCTTGTTGGTAAAGACATGTACAACTGAAACTAGGATCTTTGAAGCAGAAAGAGTAATTCAACAGTGGAGTTGGCGTGTTGGCCAATCTTGGTAAAAAAAAAAAGAAGATAGAAGGAGCAATGTTTACATACTTAAAGAGTTTTAGATCAGCTTAAAAGAATATTACAGAGTGCTTCTTTTGTGCGTTTATCGTGTGAACATCTCTTTGGTGACATTAATGTTTATTTCCAAAAAAACATTGGTTTCTCTGTCTTCAGGAGGTGATCGAGAAGTCCAAAACAAGAGATATCCCTATAGTCATTGATGCAGTAAGTCTCAAAGTTCCTGCTGTTGAACAGATGGTTTTCATACTCAAAGCTATATTCAATCACTCAGTGTGTGTGTGTGTGTGTGTTGTTTGTTTTTATCAGGATGGATTATGGCTAGTTACACAGCAACCATCTGTTATCCAAGGGTACCAGAAGGGCATCCTTACTCCTAACTTCATGGAATTCACTCGACTGTATGAAGCACTGGTGGGTCTTTCGGCAGAGTCAAGTCTGTTAACATTTGATGAAACATAATAGTATTCATGTTAATGTGCATGTGATTTTCATGTCATCTGCATACTATCTCAGCATCACGAGCCCATGGATAGCAGTGATCATCAGCGCAATGTCATGCAGCTCAGTACAGCCATGGGGAACCTGACTGTGGTGCTTAAAGGAGAGCAGGATCTCATATCTGATGGCAGTAAAGGTGAGACAAAGTTCACCGGTAGATCCTGTAAAGCAACACATGGATTTCTTGAATACAATGTTTGAGCTCTTTTGCTGTTTTTTAGTTATCTAAAGAATGTATTTCTTATTTTTAGTCATCACATGCAGCCTTGAGGGCAGTGGGAGAAGATGTGGAGGACAGGGGGATCTGCTATCAGGATCTCTAGGACTTTTGGCACACTGGGCTCATGCTGCTTCTGCAGCTGGAGTGTTCAGAAGGTAAAAGCATGTTCTACTCTTTCTGTAACATTTAGATTTGTATAAATCACAATTACAAGAAACATATCACTGTTTTTTGTCTACTGTTTAAATTACCTGTAAAATGTTTGAGCTTTAGGGTTCATTTTGGTTAAGACAAGATCAGTTGTGATTCTGTGTCTGGCGGGACAGTAAGACTGCAAGTTAAGGACTTCAGTGCAGTGAAAGGGGCTGATTATTTATAATAATCCCTCCTAATTTAAATGAATAATAGCCAATCTGATCCTGGTATTGATTTAACAATCTATATTCCTTAATGTGAGGATAGAATCATGTTTTGGCAACTTCAAATAAAATAAACATTTTTAAACTGACAGTATCATTATTCAAGAGATTATAAATGTGTACCAGCAGTTAGGTGAGTTAATCTTCATACCCAACAGATATTACAATTCAACTGTCAATCTCAGTGGTGGATAAGAAACATTACCGCTGCACATGTTGCAAGTTTCCGGCGGAGTTGTTAGCAAAAGAAGCATGACATGCACCTAAACTGCAGAGCCTCTGTAGTTATCCTCCATCATTCTCCACCGGGCAAAAATGCACAAACCCGCCGGCGCTGATCACGTAGGAGACACACATGGCTGTTGTAAACACAGAAAAGCATGGAACTGAGATGAATAGATCTACCATATGGATCTGCACTATATATTGGCCCTTTGTCACCGATATCCGATCTAGCTTTTTGAGTTCGATCTAGCCGATAATCCGATACCAGGATCGGATCGGTGCATCCCTATTTGCTCTGTGTTTTTGTTGATTGTTACTGTCCTGGTTTTTGTTTTTAACTCTGTAAAGCACTTTGAATTGCTCTTTGTATGAATGGTGCTTTATAGATAAACTTGCCTTGCCTTGCCTTGCCTTGCCTTTACATAATGTGAACAATTTCAAAAAGGGGTGTTCTCATTGGTTTGAGCTAAATTCAGTATGTTATTAAAAATATATTTGAATGGTCCTAAAATGTTAGTGTCATGCAACCCATTCTAGTGAATTGGAGATACACTTACTTGAACATTTAGTAGAGCTGAGATAGCATGTCTGGTCATTGGTCACTCTTTCTATGTTGTATATAGATTTAAAATTCAAGTTTTGAAAATATTTTTGTGCATTTTTGTCTTTAATGGATAGAAGCAATACAGGACGTGGGGAGTAGAGTGGGGGAAGGCATGCAGCAGAACCCGCGACTGCTGCGACAAGGACTATGGCCTCTGTACATGGGGATCACATTGAGACCAATATTCAACATTTTTAACAAATTTGGCAGTGGTAACCTTTCCAGAAAAATGTCAAACATTCAGTACACTCATGGTGCATTCAGGCCCTTTCTGGTTCAGTTGCTTGTCTTTGTCTTCTGTGATAGGGAATGGGTTGCATTTAGTCTCTTTAAATGTCAGTTGGTAAAACAATCACTGTTTCCTGGAATTTTAGAGATTAAAAAGAATCCAGAAAATAATCAAGGATTAAATGATAAGATCTTGAGTCTCAGACCTAATATTTTATTTGCTCATGTTAATGCATCAGAAAGGCCTTTTTGATGTACATCTTAGAAAATGTGTCTTTGTTTTCCTAATCCATCTTTTGTACATGCCTGCAGTGGGAATCCATCAGTGGTTGCAGCATTTGGGGCCTGTTCTCTCACAAGACAGTGCAACAATCAAGCATTCCAGCGACATGGCAGGTCCACTACCACATCAGACATGATCCAGGAGATTGGATCAGCCTTCAGCAAGCTTTTTGAAAGTTGAAAATATATATATGATGTATAATAAATAAATATACAATACATCATATTTTTGTTTTAAATAGCTAATTTAAGAATTAATTTTGACAAGTGGATGCCTTTCAAAATGAACACTTACTAGAAATTTAAGAAATTTTACTGAAGGTTTCGTGTAAAACACGGCATTTTTATTTTTATGTAACATTTTAAAGTGCACATTTCCACTTGCGTTGTTGCAGTGGCTGGTGAATGGCATTATACTATCTGAGAGCTAACAGCTCATTTGCAAATCCAAGTGTCATTTTACAGGCCTGTCATATTGGCAGAAAGTCAGATATTTTCATTTAACCCAAAAAAACCACTGATTTATGTTGAAGTTTAGACCCGTAGTTAGATAATATTATTAATGCTTTCATCAAACATGTTTGGACCATGAAGATTTCCAAACTTGCTAAAGACACAGGAAATATCAATCCACTGTAAACCATAAACCTGTTTCAGATATGAAATAAATTACAAATAAGATTTTTTTTTTGTGAGTGACTTTTTGAAAAACGTGTTTTCATTTCATGAAGCCTTCTGTATCATGATAACTTGCCTTTGTGTCCACAAGGTGAAGATATTAAACTGGAATATTGTAACACATCATGATCATGGAAAACAGCTGAACGGTAAGTACAGGGGAAGATATTATGTACGACTAAGCAATAGAAATCCTGTTGCCCACATATCACACAATATAAGCTGTAATGTTAACTGTAAATATAATGTTGCCATAGATTTTTAGGTTGAAGGATAAACCTTTTACAAAAATAAGGGGGTTGTATTTTACTATACACTACTAGAATCCCCTAAATAATAACAGCCAAAAAATGTAAGTCGGTTGAAACAAGAGATAAATTGTGGCACTGTTGGCCTTCCATACAGTTTTCTATATGAGGTGCCAATATTTTCGGCGCAAATTGGGGAACTTTTCCCCAACTGTGTCTGACATATATGCATTTTTAGGGACTGCCATGTGACAATTACATGTTTTCAAAGAGGGAACACCAAACCAGTGCTGTTAACGAATGAAACGCTGTAAAGCGTATACTCGTGAACATTGTGTCAAATTTTATTCTAATAATTATGGAAGAGGATTAGGGCCACCAGAGAAATAAGAAAAATGAAGGTCAAATATTTTTTGTATTATTATAATTCTGAGAAAAAGTCAGAATTCTGAGAAAAAAAGTCAGAATTCTGAAATTAAAGTCTGAATTTTGAGATTCATTCTGAGATTAAAGTCTAAATTCTGAGATTAAAGTGAGAATTCTTACTTTTTTCCGAATAATAATGATAATAAAAAAGAATCAACTTTTTTTTTTTTTTTTTAGAAAAGAAGTCAGAATTCTGAGATAAATGTCAGATTTATGACTTCAATCTCGGAATTCTGACTTTAATCTCAGAATAATTTTAAAAAATGTAGCCTTCATTTTTTTTTCTGACTTTAATCTCAGAATTCGGACTTTTATCTCAGAATAATAACAATAATTTAAAAAATGTAACCTTATTCATTTGATTTCAGTGGCCCTAACCCTCTTCCGTATAATGGCTCATACAGCCTTCCATACAATGCTGCGGTCGTCAACTCCACACACGACCTAGCGTTAGCAACGACAGCAAAGGGAGTACCGCGGAGTAGTCAACATTAGTAACAGAAATAGTCCCACCGCCCAAACAGGTACGATCATCTGCAAGTCGCCTTATTGTTACTAATAACAGAAGTTTGGTGAAGTTTTGTTCAGGGTTTTTTATTTATGAAATATGTCGGTACAATTTGAAGATTGAAAAGCTAACAGACGCTAATAGGGCTAACAGTTGCATTGAAGCAACATTGCTTTTACTGCGTCCACTTAAAGAGGCAAAAACACATTATTATGATGTGTGTAGAGCTTCGGATTCATAAATTGATTTGATTTATCGTTGGATCGCTAGCTTATTGCATTAATATTCAGAGGATGAATGAAGAAGCTCGTTCATGTTGGTAATCTTTTCACTTTGGACACATCTTTGCTCAAACCATGAGTCCTGTCAGCTAGTGATTTAAGCTAGCACGTATCTCCCGTGAAATCTAATTTGTTGTTTAACACTCTTGTTATTATTATTGTAGAGAGTAAACAGTTAGCAAGTCTCAAACTTACAAAGAAGGGAAGGTTGGTGAACGTTACTTGATGTAATCTCGCGAGCAGACTGTGTTAGCTGTTAATGCTTTGTATAACTGACAATAACATTAAATGCGGGTACCTCCGTTTTATTCAAGGGTAGACACAAACACTGATCATGTCATAGGTCGGGTCTACCTCTCGATCTTTGTTTTTTCCTCACTAACATACAAAGTAATGGGACCAAGCGAAATCAAGCTAGCTTACATTGAGTTACTGCTAAGCAAGCTAGCTTTGTTGTCTGAGTAAATCCTGCAGTACAATCAATACCTTCAAACACATCCTGCTTCTTTGATTTCCATCACATTCATTTATTCATCGTTTACTTTAAAGTTGTTATTTGCTGCATAATGTTTCTGTCCCGATCCAGTTAGCTCCTTATTGGCAGATTCAGTGTACACGTAGCAATACCAGGATGGCTGACTTCAGATCATTTGCACATTCCCCCCCTTCAGGCTGCAGTCAGTTTATCCCGCAAAACAAGATCAAGTGAAGAAGATAAGCATAACTGAGGAGCCTGATACATGTCATTTAAGGCAGGGGTTCCCTAGCGTTTTATTCTGTGACCCCTAAAATAATAATGCCAGAGACTGGAGACCCCCCACTGTCCTGATGTGGTTAAATGTTGCTCACAAACTAGTTGGCCAATCAAAAAACCTACAGGCTATAGCAGGATCATTTCCTTAGGCTACAAATTTTGTGTATGTTTTTACAACAAATGATAAAAGATACAATTTTAGATCATTCGAAGTTTTTATTGGTTTTTGGAAGGCAACTGGCGACCCCCCAATTAGTGACCCCCGCTTTGGGAACCACTGATTTAAGACAGGGGTTCCAAAACTTTTCAGCCCGCGACCCCCAAAATATAGATGCCAAACACTCGCGACCCGCACTGTCCCTCAAGCTGATTTAATGTGGCTTCATTTAGCTGGTCTGCAGAAATTGACCCTACCTATATGAGCATGTGTCTGTGTTTCCTGTGCTGTTATGAATTAACCTACTGCTACTGATGCCTTTGATAATTAACTGTTCACTAACCCTAAACTTAGGAGTCATCTGGCTAAAAGAAAGGCAGAAAACTCATTACATTTTCTATTTTCAAGTTTTTATTTCAAGGTTAGCGTCTATTTTTGGTGATATTTTTTACTATAATGGGTAAAATGTAGTATTTTAGATGGCTTAAAAACAACAAACATTCTGGAAGACATCTCACGAACCCCCATTTGTGTCCCGACCTACATTTTGGGAACCACTGACTTAAGGAGTAGTTGCCTGGAAATCCCCCTCTTTTGAAAACTCCAGCATCATTGTTACAAGTGCAGCATTTAAAGCTGCTGTTGGTAGGAATAGTGTAAAAAACGTTACTTTTTTTTCTGCTGGGTTTGGAGAAAAGGTCATAATACCCATCGGTACTCATCGGTAAGTGGAGTAATTTGAGACAATTGCGAAATCTCTGCGTTTTCCAATGCCTTTGTATCAAGCAATGTTATTATTCCCCTCGTTTCCGTTATGACGGACCAATCATAGCTAATCTCCAATCCTCTGTCCTGATTGGTTAAGGGGCGTCCCCTACTACGTCCTCTGATTGGTTACAAGTCCGGTACTATCAAGACTGCACACGCCGATCTGTGTTAGGGGGCTAAGAGGAAATCTGGTTGGGAGGGTTAGTGTTGACAATCAAAAGTCCCTCTCTCTGAACAGATGTTTACTCTGTGACTACCAACAGCAGCTTTAAGAGCTCTGCAGCAACAGAATGCATTTAATCCAGTGATGATTTATTGTTAACAGGTGAAGGTGCCAAAACATCCAAGGGCGAGGACGGATCGACAATGTTGAACCCGACCAATGGCGATCCAAGCCATGTTGTTGTGAATTACGTCGAGGAGTATTTGGATCTGGTGGAATCGCTGCCTTTCGATTTGCAGAGGAGTGTGTCCCTCATGAAGGAAATCGATGCCAAGTATCAAGGTGAAGAAGCATGACTATATAAACAAGACCTAAATATTTATATGATGATGAAAACTAAACAATACAAGTTACCTGAACCACATTTTCATAAAGTAAAACTATTTGTCATGCAGATATCTGAGTTGAGCATGAAACATTGTAAAAAAATATGTATGCAGCTTTTATTTTTGAGCACTGTTTCAAGATACCCGTTAATATAACAACCACAGTCATGGTAGGATTTGTTACAGGGTTGGAAGGCAGAAGTTTTAGTTTCATGAACCAAACAAATCAGCAATTCAATGTGGTAACATTCAATGTTTATCTTTAACATTATATAGAGTTTGACTGTATTTGATGGATTATTAAACATTTTTTGCAGATGTTCTAAAGGAGCTGGACGATTGTTACGAACGTTATCGCAGAGAGTCTGATGCTCTTCAGAGGAGAAAGCTTCAGTTATCCATCCAGAGGGCCCTGATTCGCAGTCAAGAGCTTGGAGATGAGAAGATCCAGATCGCTGGTCAGATGGTGAGTAAAGAATCCTCTGCCTGCACTCTGGAGGAGCTGATCACTGCCAGACTTCCTGGTCTCACTGTGTAATCACTCTAGACAAATGCTTTCTGGAACATTTGTACACAGAAATTTACATAGTGAATAAAAAGGAGAAAAAATGTATAAGGGACTACTAAAAGGCCTGCTGTGAGTGAGTGTAATGGATTTTCCCATTTCACACACATTTTAATTGAACTGGAATCAGTCCCAGGAAAATCCTCCTAGAACATTTAGAGGACGCCGGCAGTAAACACTGGATCCTCTTATAATAGTTCCACACTGAAGAAAGGTTACCAGAAACACAACACCATATTTAACCTTCTGTATGTGGTATGTCACATTATAACTCTAATATGTCTCTTATATAACTGTTCATCATTCCCCTTTTATTTTTATCTCTAAAGAAGGGGGTGAACCATATTAAAGTTGCATTGCTGGATATAAGCAGGATTGAAAATCGTCACCCTATTAAAATAATGGCCTACGTCATGTTTTTACGAAAATGAGTTTTTGGCCTAAATCATCTCTTGATGATTCTGGCCACCTCTGGTAAAATTGCCTTAATCCTTAGTTGAAAGGATTACTTTCTTTATGCCCTTTAGGACAATGGCCTATGTCAAGAGGGGGACTTAGGCCATTTTATTCTTGTCCTAAGTCCAAATTTTTGATTCTTTAGGATAAAATGTCTGACTTGGGCAATTTAACAAGCTTTCATGATGGCAGCTGCTTCAAGAAGCAACATAATCTATAGTGCAGAAGAAGCTCTAAACATGATTCTCGAATCAGTTTCTACCGGTGAGTGATAAGGTTTACTTTCAACCTGACATTTGTTCAATTTAGGTTAGAGTTATTTACGTTTTGGGTTTGGTTTATGAAATTAAAGGACAGTTAGTCAGGTTTCGAATGTTCGAAAATTGGCCTAAGTCACTTTATTCTTTAATGTTACATAATTGACACATAACGTTCTATGTATGTCAACAGTCATCCACTGTCGAGGCCTTTTTGATTGAAATGATTAATAAATATCATATGCTCTGCATTTGGTAAGGTTTTTTGTGTTTTCCCAAAAACTTAATAAATTGACTTAGGCCAATATTTTAACAGGGTGACGAAATGTTACACACAAACTGAAGTAAAGGCATAACTCAATCTAGACATTTTAGTCTGTTGGATTGAACATAATAAAGAACAAACAAATAGTGTGTAAAGAAAACTGTAGGCTACATCTAAAGAAGAACATACCTAGCTACACACTTAAATGTCCAAATAAGATGGAATATACTCGTCATCCTCATGTGCTGCAGAGAACATTAGGTGGAGCTTTTCAGTAAAATTTGACAACATTCTTTGTTTCAGGTGGAGCTGGTCGAGAATCGAACACGACAAATCGACTGGCATTCCGAGCTCCTCCTCTCCTCTCAAGAAGTCCCAGAGAGCCACGTTCCCACAGCAACATCCATGACGACCACTGCAGCAGCCATGATGACATCAGTAGCAGCAGCCACCATCACTCCTGGCAAAACCAGCCACCATGACAAGAAGCGGGACGAGGTCACCCCAGGCTCGGGCAGCGGAGACAAAGCTGGAGGGAAACGCTCGAGACGTCAGAAAAACGGGGAAAATCGTGAAAGTTACGGGGGCCTGGAGCATGTCGAGGACGTCGGAGTGGGGGCATCGAGAGAAAAGAGAGCCAAAACATCTTCGAAGAAGAAGAAAAGGTCAAAGGGGAAGTCAGAGAGAGAAGTGTCACCTCCAGATCTGCCGATCGACCCAGATGAGCCCACTTACTGCCTGTGTGAGCAGGTGTCGTACGGGGAGATGATTGGCTGCGATAACGATGAATGTCCCATTGAGTGGTTTCATTTCTCCTGTGTCGGGCTCCATCATAAGCCAAAGGGGAAGTGGTATTGCCCCAAGTGTAGGGGTGAGAATGAGAAGACTATGGACAAGGCCTTAGAGAGGGCCAAGAAGGAGCGGGCGTACAACAGGTAGCTCTGTCCGTCTGTTCTCATGAACACTTTTGCCTAAAATGTAATTTTGTCTCGTGTTTGTTTCCATATACCGTAAATGCTGTTGAAAAGCAAATGAAATCTGTGAGACGGATCTTGTACATAGTTATTTTTGTAACTGCTGTATAGCTCAGAACAAGATTATACTCCCTTGGTGTGGAATATTTGTAAACAATGGACACAGTACAATACAAACCTGCATGAAGCCTACTGTCCTGCACTTACATCCCCTTTGTTTTCATCATGCATGCAACATCAACCCATTTCGTTATTTGTGCTCAATTAACAAATAAAACATTTCTAAACTAATGAGTGAATCATTATTGAAACATGGAGTGTGACGTGGAAAATATTAGAATCTCTTGAAGGTGTTGGTAAGGAGTAAAAAAAAAAAGTGTATACAAGAAACCTTGTATCGCCATCAATTTTTTTTCATTAATCAATGAAATTTATATCTGTCATTAAGCTTTCTGAAATATAACAAATGAAAGTATTTTTAAAAAGCTAGTGGTGGAATCTCCTGTAGTGTTTAGTTATTTAGAAAAACTTTTTTTTTTAACTTCCTGGAAAGTGGTGTTCTGGGAGATACAGGGTTTCCCCCATTGATTATAGGAAAAATGTTACTCTGTCCTGGTCAGGACCGGTTAGAGGAACTACTGCCAACAAGTTCACCATGTTATGTTACCGGGTGATAATGTGTCAATGTTCACAAACTGATCCTATGTATCCCAGAGTTACATCGGAAACAGGTAATGTAGGTTTCCAGGTTGACACACGATACTCCAATGACCTTCAGTGCATTGATCCCTTAGTCAATACTGGCTGTGATGACATCATCCACTAAAGTGATAATACAAAGTCCTTGTTCTGTTGAAAACTGCTCAAATTCATTTAAAGTGAATACGGGGCTCCAGTGATTACTTGCCAAGAGTTCCTTTGGTACCAAAAAAAAAATTGATTGGATAATGTTGCGTGCTGAGCCTCAGTCAAGTCAAAGTAATGAAAGAAGGAAAGTTTGAACCAAAGAAAGAGTTGATCTCTGGATGATACTTATGTAGTCTAGCTTAGACTGCAGAATTCTACTGAAGTCATACATTTTCACACAAAATGAGGGCCATCCCTCATTGCACCACAGTGATGTTACTTTTAAAAAAGGATCCCTTTGAGCCTATTACAGGGTGAGAACAATTGCAAAATAAAAAAATGTATTTAAATATTAAAAAATAGGCCTGTGACTTAGGATGCACGATACTGGTTTGTTTTCCGATATCCGATATTTTACAACTCATTTAGCCTATTACCGATTTTTTTTTTCCCGCACACCTAATTCCAGAGATCATCAATTCTCTTCTGTATTGGAATAAGCGTACAGTATTATGGTGATACTCTTATCACGTTTGCTATGTAATATTCATTTCTTGTGCAAAATAAGAAAAACACAAAATTCATACAAAAAGATGCATCCTACTTAAAACTTGGACGATGCTCTCCCTGAGATAATCATAACAATACCCACAACCAGGGCGAATTTAGCCAATTTCACATTTAACATAGTAAGTAAACCTAACCTCTGTTCACAGGGAACATGTGTAAAGTGCAACTGTACAGCAATTAAACCCAAATTAAATAAACTGGTTTACTCTTTGAATTTAAATGTGCCAAAATTCGTCAGCTACATGTACTTTACAGACTGCTGCTTAAATTCAAATTTAACTTAAAACATGGGCCCAACATGTGTGCAGCAGCCCATTATTTTATCGGTTAATTATATCGGCTGATATCGGCATTTTGGACGATCGGATGTCCGATCGTTCATTTTTAAGTCAATATCAGCACGATATTATCAGCCGATACCGATAACATGCTGATAATATCGTGCATCCCTACTGTGAGTAGTTGAAAACATTAACTCATTCTTACAGACACGGGCTAAATATGAAAGTATAATTAATTCAATTCAATACAGAATAAAAAAAAAGAAGCTATTATCTGCATCTCAAAACTTAACCTATACCCTTAAAATCTATAACAGTACAGCTTCATCAGAGGCATTTCTGTTGGGTCTGTTAGGTTTCAGAATCAACATGCTAACAAGACTGATGTTACTTCAGTTTGACACGGTGCCATTAGGAGTGTGAGATTAATATAGCTTCATAGGAATCACAGTTTAGCTGGTGGGTCTTCTTTTTTGTGTTAAGTTATGCTAAAACATAACAAACATAGCACTACTATTAACTCTATTTCAATGTCAAGTGGAATTAAATATCAACAGTCACAATAAGAAACTCCCCACTGAAGGATGACTTTGCCTTTTTTATTTACAAGTGCTGAAAAAAATGACATGGGAGACAACCAGTGCAAAATCTGTACATAAATTCAGTTGCAGGTTTTTTATATACATGAGTACTGAACAGGAACGTGAATACACTCTTTCTGTCATGCATGTAACAGAGTTCACAACACAGCAAGACACACGGTGTAGAGATGTCAGATTTAGTAAAAGTCTGTGATGCTCGGGCTGCTCGTTCTCCACAGAAAAGGTGGGATGATGGAGAGCCCAGACAAACTGATGGAGGGGATCAGGAGCACAACAGATGAGGAATCATGACTCAATTGATACACCCTCCAAGACATTTCACATAATTAGTCATGG
The DNA here is from genome assembly GCF_009762535.1 of Notolabrus celidotus. Taxonomy (NCBI): domain Eukaryota; kingdom Metazoa; phylum Chordata; class Actinopteri; order Labriformes; family Labridae; genus Notolabrus; species Notolabrus celidotus. The sequence goes on from NC_048281.1 coordinate 23,862,170, forward strand.
GGAGATACTACAGCAAGTTAGAACACACCAGAATTTTTGGGTAACGGCCCACAAGTCCATACTGACAAAACAACAAGGCAAGATTCAGCACATTTCCCCTGAAATGGAAAAGGGGGGGTAGAATAGAAAAAATAAATCCCTCTTGGCGGGCAAAAAGAAAACATTCTATGAAGGGATGTTGAAGGTAAAGTGCATAAAAGCTTAAAATCAAAAAGGTGGGGGGGGCCCAAAAATTAAGAGGTACTCCACTAAAACTTGCAGCACACACAGCTTGACAATGAAGAGAGAAGCGAGCAGGATTGTCAGGTCAACTGTCTCTCCAGCTTTGTTCTACGATGGCGGACACACGTTTCTCATACTCCCGCTTGTTCTCCTGGTACAGCTGAGCTGCCTGACTGTTGGCTGGACTGTTGGGGTTTGGCTCATCAAGCAGGGACTGGAGAGAAGAACAACACTTGAGATAAGAATGATAAAGTAAAAAATAATATATACAGATTCTTTCTCAATATTTTATAACTATTACTGAATGAACTGTTACTGACTTGGGGTTTGGGACTGTTCAACCCTGACATTTTATGTTCCAAATAACTGATATGATCCTGAATAGAAACCCTAATGCAGCACTTATTCCTCAGCATCAAGATCACAATCACTTTTTTGCACGATCATATGTCTGCGAATATTTTTCACAAATAATGTTTTTATTTCCTAACCCAAGAAAAGACTCACTTTGTTCAATTGTAATATGTACTACTTGATTCATCAGTGCTTTCTGGGTTAATAACAGATCGTTTTATTACAAGGCTGTACGCAATCAATGATTTCAGCCTTTTCTCAAACTAATCACTAAACATGTGGCGGTCAAGTTTTTCAAATGTTTAAAAGAGGGCTCACTATTATTGTTCTTATCACTTAAAGGTGTTCCTGCATCTCATATCCCATCGTTCATAAACATGTCTTACCTGGATAGATGTAAGAATAGAGGACACATCATAGGTGGGACTCCAACGGTTCTGTAGGATGTCCAAACATATACTACCATCTGCATAGACTGTGGAGAAAAAATTAACAATGAAAACACTGCCCACATACATCAACATTACAATGTGCCAGACAGATATGAAATGTTCTTACCATTTGGATGAAACATCTTCGACACAAATCGAACTGTAGGGGGTTTGTTGGGGTATTCTTCTGTGAACTCTACAATGAGTTTAAATGTACCTGGGACAGAGATGCACACAAATATAGGCTCATGAATCTGAATGCATTTATGCAATTGTATGTTTCCTATTACTCCTGATCTAAAAAAAATTGTTAAAGTTCAACTTAAATATTCTGAAAATGCAGTGATCTCTTAACGACACATTCTTATCGATGTGCTTTTACAGTATGTCACCTGAGCATGTTTTAATGAATGGGTTTTTATCCCTTTTATGCAGCATCACTGGCGGTATTTATAAAATTGTATAATTTCATGTTCTACTTTTATATTTCTAATACTCTATATTCCTGAGTTTTGATTGTTTTAATCTTTTTTTTTTTTTTTTGTTTTTACACGTCAAACACTGTTTTATTTCCTTTTATTTGTCTGCTTCACATTTCTCTTTTATTGTCTTTCAGTTTCTTTCCTATTTGTAAAGCACTTTGTTACCCTCTTTTGAAAATCATGTATAAATAAATATTATTACTTTAACATAAATCTATGATGACAGAAACAATTGATGAAGGGGTTGTGTGCCAACCAGCACAAATTAAATCTGATCCAAAACAGGAAATTTGTAAGTATTCAAATTACTACACAATGTTTTCCATACAACAAAGTGAAGATAACCCATACTAAAAGAAACAATTATTCATAAACACTGTAAACGCTTACCATCCTCAAAAGGAGTTCCTTCAGGGCTGTGAAGTTAGAGGGAAACAAATTAATATGTCATTAGTCTTGTACTTAATGCAAAAATGTAGGAGCTGTGTAGTTTGTAAAATGTCAACAATATAGCCTCAGTGCCTTACCCAAATATGACCGCATTCCACACCATGATGTTGTTCTCAGACGGGGCACCACTGACACCAGCTGGAGGGTCCTCTTGTAGCCTTCAATGCAATACAAAAAAGTTAGTTATGGGAGAATCTTTAATGAATGGCTTGTTAACATTAATCTTCAGTCAAGAGTTGAACCTGTAAATCAACTTTACCCCCCAAAGTGGCTTCTGGGAGGTTACCCTGGACTCCTGGCTAGAGTAACCAGGCTCAATTACATCCACTGCATGTGGATTAGCATTTAGCATTTACTTTGGGATGTGCTATTTGCACATTTAACCAATTTTCATGCAAAATGCACATCAGTTTGAAGCTATTAAGTGCTACACATGTTGTTTGCGGATGACACGTACTCTTAACCCCAGTTAGCTGCAGAGACTCTAACATTGTGACTACTTTAAGTCTTAGCTTATGTTAAATTCAGGAGGAATATAAAAGAAGGAAATGTTGTTTTGAAGTATTAAAGAGCAGCTTTGTAATTTCAGGTATTTGTCTGAAGTATTCATTATGATGATATTAAGTGCAGTGAGACGAGGCAGCTAAAAAGGGAAAAAAACATAGACTGTATAGAATATGGACGTAGTATCCGTGACATCACCCGTCTGTTTCTGAAGCGCTGTTTTGAGGCCAATCGGCGGCGGCAGCCATATTGCTGCTGTCGAGCGATTGTGACGTAAAGAGGCGGGCTTTAAGCCTCCTAACCAACAGCTACAGTTTTCCCGCCTGTCAATCAAGTCAGCTTTGCCTCTCATTGGAAGACTTGTAATCTAAATATCTCTGTTACGAAAAATTCACCCCCTCACAGTGTGTGCCGATCGAGAAATTAGCTATCCAGACTACACTCATCTTTTGAACCAGGCTGTAAACATGTTTATTTCTGCTGTAAAGATTGGCTTTTTTGAATTGGTGTGTATGTGGTTTCCGGTACTTCCGGAGCCTCAAGCCGATCCTCGATGAACTGCAGTTTGTTTTTAACACTTCCGCATCAGACTCATCTTTTTAGACCGGAAGTTGGAGCTTGGAAAAAAAGAAATTTAGACCGTTCACTCTCTTTGAAACCAACCCGAGTAGAAAGGGTATGTTTGTCACTCGATTACCTTCAGTAGCTCAATCTTCAGTTCAATGTGTTAGTTTTGGGAACATAGCAATGCTGATTATTAACTCAAAACTAGTGGTGGGTGTAGCGATTCTGTGGTATCCATATATCGATATTTACACACTACTCATTTCAGTATCGATTACTCTATCGAATAAAATATCGATACTAATTAATAAATGTGAAATAGAAGCGTATGTGTCACTTCTGATTCTTTTAGGGTAACTTACTTCTAAGTTGTGTACCGATAAATTCAGAGACATCATGATCACAGAGTCATTTTAACAGTAGTCATGGTGAAGAGGCTGTTTTAAGCTTTCCACTCAGAAAATTTGAATAGAGGATGCTGATTACTTATTATTTATGTGGTTTTCTAAATTTATTTCATTGTTTAAAAAAGGACAGCAAATGATTAGCATATTGAAGTTTTTAAATTGACAGTATTTGTCATGGGACTTGTCTTTCAAGGGTTGCATTTTACAAACAAACAAAAAAATCACTGAAAGTATCGATATCGGGTATCGAATAAATTGCCATAAAAGTAATCAGTATCAAATTCTAAAAGTGTGGTATAGCCCAGCACTACTCAAAACTTAGTTTAAATTGTTAGACTTTTTCATATTCCCAAACTGATGATGAACCACAAGTTCTGTCCGCATCTGCACTAAACTAACCACTCCCCATACCTGGATTCAATCCAAATACTCAAAAGGTACACGTCAGAAAGGTGTACCACTGCACGGTTACTTCGGGCTAGTAAGTGATCTGAAGCTGATGTAACATAATTCGTGATAAAAGCCGGTTTAAGGAACATGAAGGGAACCAGCTCACTTCACTTGATGAGTTTAATTCATGTCCTGTTTTCATAGAGCACTGTGGAAGAACAACAAGGCCGAATCATTCTGGCTCAAAGATGAACACTGTGGTATCATCTATAGTGTTATGTTATTTTGACATTATACAGGATGAACTGACCTGATATTTTGTTGTCACGCTTTTTAAAGATAGATCTCTTCGCAAGGTTTGCTGAATACTTAACACCCACCAAACTAAGACAGCGAAGTTAAGTGTAGACTTTGTGTAGACATAGCTAATGTTGGCCAGCAAAGCCTTTTCAAGTCGAATAAATGACGGACTTCAATTCATATACCACTAATGTCAAATACCTTGAGTTACATGTGTATTGCCCAAGGATAAAGTGAAATGAACATCCCCATAAAAGCTTGTTAAAGAACTCAGCTAGGAGCCTTAGATGGAACAGTAACCCTAGTCGACTAGCCTGCTAGCATACATCAGCTAGTAGTGTTAGCTTATGGCTACCAGTGTACGCTGAACTAACCCGACTGTAATGTTCTAAGTTGATCATAAAAACACAAGATTCACTTTAAGTTGGGTTACCTTCGTGTCTTACTGTGGATGTCTTTATATATATATATTAAAAATGACTGGTTAGCTGCGCCAAGTCGACGGAAGCTAGGCTAATGTTAGCTGTATTTTGACAAATCAAAGAATCCACTTACCGTTTAAAATCTCTCATAAGTCTTCTTCTAGCCGGGGTGGACATGGTTTAACTAGTGGGACGCGTGTTGGAGACACCGATAAGTTGACTTGAGGTGATTAAATAAAATGGTTGTGTTGATTTAAATGGTTATTTTACACCCTCAGTTACTCTGGTCACGGTTACCCTCCGCCTCCCGTCGTTCTCTCGATAATCCTGACTCTCTGGTTAGCCCAGCTAGGTTTACAGGACGATACCAATGTATATATACAGCAGGGGGATACCTGCGTTTGCTAAGTTAAAAAGACTTATCAGAAATCAAAATAACCTCACATGTGTGCTCACTTATTTACTTAATACACCTTTGAAATAGAAAACGATGTGTACATGGCAAGATATATGAAATAACACGTTGTTCTATTTCAAATGATATTTTGTTCTCCCCTATTATCTTTGAGGGTATCGTCTATCATGGGGCGTGGTTACAGTGACGTAGTGTTTGTGCATTGCACATGAAGGTCGCTTCTTGTGACAGGTGACTGTTGAAAACCACTGAAACTGTGCCCATACACGTGAGGGGTGAGTGGGGCCGCCCCGTCTGCTCCATTTAGAGCGGTGCACTGGATAAACCGGGCTAAACAACACTTTGATTTATGTTAAGTCTCTAAAACGTAAAAAGACACACTAGGAATTTGGTGTGGTTTTCCAAAGGGGAAAAGGTAGACTCCAATATAGCATACTTTTTTGAAATTAATTTAATTTAATTAAAAATATCTCTGTCAAGTTTGTCCTGGCCAAGATCAACAGCAGCAGGCCAAATTGACCCGTTTTAAAGTTAAAAAAAAATGTTTAAAGTATTTTTTCGGTATGAAACATCTTTGCTTGGCTTAATAGGTGAAATCAACATATAAAATTAAAATGGTTCATTCGACATTTTAGGCAATATATGCCTTCCAAACCAGCTAAAAACAGCCTAAAAAATCTGGGCAGCATGTGACAGAAGAGGTGTCTTCGGTTAATTTATCAACATCACTTCATTTAAAAAAAAAAAAAAATCAAAATTCAAAATAAAATAAAACAAAATCTTGGTCATGTAAAACTATTGTATTTATATTCAGGTCTTTCCAATGTACATTTTAAAAAGTTTTAATGTGAATTTTTATTAAAAAAAAAGTGAGATATACTCATTGAACCATGATCTTAGAATTAAAGAACACCATTGCACCAGATATTTATTTAAATAGTTATTAATTGAGTTAATAAGGAAATTGAAAAAATGTTTATTGGGATTTTTTTGGGTTCTGAAACTTTTAGATAATTAAATTGACCCAGGAACATTATTGCTGTTCCTGGGAAACGAACATAACAGGAGGGTTAAAGAGACAAGCACACTCAAAACCAGGCTGCTCCTGCAGCAGGTTCCAGGCTGCAGGAGCAGCATATCAAAAACTGTTTTTACCCATTTCAAGACACACTCTGGGGACCGAAAGCAAAGCAAATGTTTTGACTGGGTCACAGAGCGGACACTATAGCTTCCAGTATTTTTTAAATGAATAAAATCTCATAAATACGAGGGAAGCAAGTTTAGAACTGCCTTATAAACAAGGACATGCCAGTGATGTAGTCTATGGCTAGACAATGCACTCCAGCCAACTTGAGCATACAGGGAGCAGATTATTTAATGATTAATAACTCATACCATAATTATTACAAGGTGTCTAAGTACATGGAGTGTTCAAACAAATAAACTGAAGAATGATAAAACTGTCAACTTTTGCAAAACCGTTTTTATTATTAATGAGTAGCATGGTATGTGCTTGCATTGCTTTTTGTAGTAACATCAATAGTAATGGATTGCCAATGTCTAGTAGAGACAAGCAAAAATTAGAATCGGTAGTTCAACACAGATAACTTTAGTGTGTTTCAGAACAGATCAGAACAAAGCTATTTACAGCCTGACAACACTTCAACAAGCTTGACATTTTCCTCAAAGATCCCCCTCTTAGTCAACTTACAAATCTGATAGTGGCAACAAAAAAATGAAAATTTCAGGGGATGAATGAATAACTGGACCATTCAACGCTTTAAGGCAAATAAATTCTCAATAAGCCATACATGAGATTTCAACAAAGAGAAAGACCCCTCAACAACATCGACAGCACTTTATGATCCATGGTAAAGAAGCATGGTGCTGAAGAAGGCGTGATCATACAGCTGCTCTGCTTTCACAGATTTCTGGTGCTCCATTTGGCTGCCTGCATTGCTGGTGTTGTCTGAAGAGTCACTGTAGATGAGCTGCCCATGGAGGATTTCTGCAGCTGGTTCACACCCAAATGGAAGCTGTGGTTGATTGTGACCATTTGAGGAAAACTCCTCACAAGGTCTTTCATCTGCCACTGGAAATAAAACACAGCGTCAAAGGGCATATGGAAAATGTGTGTGAACATATTCCTGCTCTTATTTAACACACAGAGGGACAGTTTGTTTTGTTTTGCACAACTATATTTAAAATGGAGCTCATCCTGAACACAAATAACTGTAGAGATGGTTTTTGGCTTTTTCTATGATTATTCAAAAATAATCCATAAGTTCAAATACACAGTAAAGCCTTATGTAATCCTACACGTTTTGACCCGAGACCTTGTTTTAAATAGGTCACACCCTGATCTGTGCTCACTTTGTGTTACAGTTAGTGCTGTATGACACAGTGACCTAGTTCTGTTTCCACTGAGGTATTTAAGCTGTTGCGTCAAGTCAAGAGAACCTTAAATCTCTCAGACCTGTAGGCATGCTGT